>NW_006768765.1:166716-361666 GCF_000204055.1 Melampsora larici-populina 98AG31 | reverse complement strand
ACGCCACTCCAACGAAGTCGGTAAACAAGATCCTTTACGCCAGTTTCATCCCGCCCGCTGAGGAATTGTCACCTACTAGGCAGTCCTCGAGACTTTCTTCGGCAACGACAATCACCACCAGGGGTCCGCGGGCTAGTCGGACCGAGTTCACCGAGGCTAAGGCTGACACTGATTCCAACACTTCTTGCCAGAAGTCTTCTGATGGCGTCAATAACCTTCAGGCAGGCGCTCATCAGGAATCGTTGGCTCCAGTCGACAAGGGAAAGCAGCCACGACTTTCTCCCTCTTTGGTTATCGAGGATGGCTCACCTTGCCGTCATCTCTCCCCCTCTCCTCTCGTTGGACAACGATCTCCGCGCCCATCGACCGTCTCGGTCAGTGGCGCAGGTCGACAATTGCAATCTATGATGATCGACGAGGATAAGCCGGTTAAAGCTCTCCCCGTCAGGGTTTCGTCCGCCACTTTGCGTTACGCTTCGGTCCTCCCCGTTGCCGCTCCTATCTCTGCCGACATCGACGAAGACTACGACGGCCCAGAGGAGTGTAGTTTGAAGTTCACGACTATCAAAAACGTAGCGGATGCATTGAAAGCTTTGAAAAGGGCCGGCAACATCAAGGCATTTTATGGCGGCATGGATCAGGACGCTTCTTTATGGTTGCATAAGTTTGAGGTCACCCTGGCGCTTAACTTTATAGATCAGTCTATTTTCGTGCCGATGGTCTATCAATACCTTAAAGGTTCGGCCCTCACTGCACTGACGGATGTAGCAAAACGTGGGAAGCAACCTCTCACCATGAATGGTGTTCTCAACTTTCTCAAGGCCCACTTCCCCTCGACGGTCGACATCACAAGCATCGATAATCAGCATCAAGCCTTGAAGCAACGTTCCGGCCAGTCAGTTCTGGATTTCTGGACTGAATACCAGGATTTCATGATCGCAGCGGCTCACGTCGACTATCGTTACAACCCTACCGAGGATTTCGTCAAACGATTACATCATAAG
This sequence comes from Melampsora larici-populina 98AG31, assembly GCF_000204055.1. Lineage (NCBI taxonomy): Eukaryota > Fungi > Basidiomycota > Pucciniomycetes > Pucciniales > Melampsoraceae > Melampsora > Melampsora laricis-populina. The sequence continues at coordinate 360,662 of NW_006768765.1, read as the reverse complement.
AGTGCGGCTCAGGAACACGTCAAGGATGAAGTTTTACGTTATAAGAGAGTCGGGGTTGTACTTAAGGTTCACGAGGTTGCCCAGATCGCCATCAGCAAGGATAACGACATGGTCACCGATCGAGGTTTCAGCAATGGAAATCAATCCTCGAACTCAAGATTCCGTTCAAACGACAATCGTTCGAACAATTCGAACCGTCAAAACAACTTCAGACGCCGCGATCAGGTTCAGAACGTCTCAGATTCATCTAACAACCGCGGCAAGAAGCGCAAGTCAGACGAAAATCATCAACCTCGGCAAAGGTCTAGGAAGTTGGTGTCTGACGTTAATGGCAACACCGTTGACGGTCTTAAGTGCTACAACTGCAATCAGTTTGGTCATCGTTTCGGTACTATCGAAGCGAAGCTATGCCCGAATCCCACGTCGGATCAAACTAAGGAGTATTTTGATGGTAAACGGCAAGCCGGCTCGTCATCAAAAGATCAGGCGAAGAAGTAGCCGCTCTGCCTTCTTCGCCTTGTCTTGTTAGGTCATCATCTGTGTCTGTAGAAGCTACTGCTAATGTGTTAACTGCAATTAATAAAGCTTCCACCGATGTTGACTGTGAGCATTCCATAATGGCTGACGACGAATTCGTCCGTCCAAAATCTAAAAAGGTGGGTCTGAGTTTAAATTTCCCATCAGTACCCGTTGTACAGACCCTTGAAGGTGTACAATCTATCCTCGCCGCCAAAGACCCACGAGGGCGGTTGAGCAGTGATGAGCACGAGGTGCCATCAGGTCCTTCCCCGGACCCAGCCAGCCTAACAGGAAGCGTGAATGACGCATTCTTGCCGGCCAGCGAGCCCGTGATTCCGCTCCTTGGAGAAGTCAAACGTGATCAGTTTGATTCCTTGGCTGTGCTTGATAATGACTCGGCGGGTAATTGAGTCGACTTTTTTCTTTCCGTAAGAGAAGTCTCCGTTAAGATATTGATAGATACGGGAGCTCGCTCCTCGTATATCTCCAGTCGTATTGTAACAAAGTTGAAGTACACGACTTACAATAATAAGGCCGCTCCCACGGTGTATGGTGCGTGGGGCAAGCCTCAAGTTTGCAAAAGGCTTGTAGACTTTAAGTTTTCATTGTCTGGTTTGAACTTTTCTCAACCATGTCGTGTTGCCTCATTAGGGAACTACGATGTCATTTTGGGAATGGATTGGATCAACAATCACGCTCTAGTCACAGATTGGAGATCAGGTGAATGGACCCTTATGGGTCCCAATAAGCAGACTGCGCTTTTCGACCCTCGGTCAGTAAAAGCACCTAAGATTAAGAATCATTATCTTCACAACGTCACGGACCTTGCGGAAGAGGACAAGCCTCTGAGTCGAGGTGCTATGAGGCGTCTGTTGAGACGAAAAGATGCTGAGTGTTACCTCTTACATGAGCCACCTAGCATCTCGCAAGACGAATCCATCAGCACAATTTCCACAGATCAGGGGCCCAGGGAAGATGGACCCTCTGATCTGCCGTCCATACAGACCATTGACCCGGATCAAAGAAAAGTCTATTTGAAGATTATCGAGAAGTATTGAAGTCTTTTTGATCCAGTGGAGAAGGCTCCGTCGAAGGAGCGGGTGATTCAACACTTGATCGACACAGGTGAGGCTAATCCAGTTTACCAACCTGTCCGACGACTCTCCCCTTTACTCCTGGACGAGCTGCGAAATCGTTTGGAGACCCTTCAAAAGAACGGCTTCATCAGGCCTTCTACCTCCCCATGGTCTTCCCCCATCCTCTTCGCTCGAAACTCGTCCGGTAAACTTCGATTTTGCGTAGATTATAGGGCCGTTAATTCTATCACGAAACGGGATCGCCATCCTCTCCCACTTGTACAGGACTGCTTCGACCAACTTTACGGCGCCACACGTTTCTCCAAACTCGATCTTCAACAGGGTTTCCATCAGATGAGGATTTCATTGGATCACGTTCCGAAGACCGCTTTCAGTACACGCTATGGACACTACGAGTGGCTGGTGATGCCTTTCGGTTTGGTCAACGCGCCGTCAACTTTTCAACGGATGATGTCAGACATCTTGCGACCGTACCTGGACAAGTTTGTCCAGGTTTATATGGATGACATCTTAATTTATTCCCACAGTGACGAGGAGCATGCGAAGCATGTCGAAGTTGTTCTCCAAGCTCTGCAGGACGCAGAGCTTAAGGTAAGCGGCCCCAAGTCTCTTCTATGTGCGGAGGAAATCCAATTTGTTGGTCATCTCTTGTCTCATCAGGGTATTAAGCCGATGCCGGATAAGATTGAGGCTATTCAGAATTGGCCGCGACCGCTTGATGTACACGATGTACGTTCTTTCCTGGGGTTAGCCGGGTACTATCGGAGGTTTATCAGAGACTTTTCGAAAATAGCCTCCCCCCTTCACTCCCTCACTAGTGGGAACGTGACTAAGAAAGCCAAAATCGAATGGCTACCTATGCATGAGGTAGCCTTCGAGAAGCTCAAGGCGATGATGCTTTCGGCCCCAATCTTAATAACAGCTGATCCCAACAAGCCTTACATTCTAGAAACGGATGCGAGTGACTTCGCGGTGGGAGCTGTTCTCTTGCAAATTGGAGACGACGGTCTGGAGCATCCCGTCGCGTTCGAGTCCCACAAATTGAACTCGGCTCAGCAGAACTATCCCGCTCAGGAGAAAGAGTTGTATGCCATCATACACGCCTGGCGGAAATGGCGTAATTACTTAGAAGGAGCCGTCGCGGATACTGTAGTGAGAACAGATCACGCGACGCTCACAACCTTGTCTAAGCAAGTCCTCCCTTCCCGACGTATCAGTAGGTGGATCGAGGAGTTTGCAGAGATGACTATAAAAATTGAATACAAGAAGGGTTCTATGAACATCGTCCCAGATGCTCTTAGTCGCCGTCGCGACTATCATCTCAATATAATCGAGGACGTCTTGAAAGGACTACGTGACCCGTCAGACTGGCCGTTGCTCATCCCTTATGTGATATTGAAGCGGCCTATGCCGTCCTGGGTCACGCCGTCAACTTTAGAACAAGTTATGAAAGGATCGTCCTTGTTTCACTTCAATAAGAAGGAAGAAGTGCTTCTGTACCAGGGTAGTGGTTCATCTCAAGAGTCGAGCCCTTTTATCCCTTTCTATCAGAGGGCCGAGTTGATGGAAAAGTTCCACAACAAATACGGCCACAGAGGACGTGACGGCACCATCAGCCTCCTTAAAGGAAGGGGTTGGTGGCCGGGTAGGTATTCCGACGTGAAACAGTTTTGCAGTTTTTGCCCTACCTGTCAAATCTACGACGCTCCAGATAAAGATCAGGAGATCGCTAAGCAAGAACCCCTTCCCCTTGTCGAACCTTTCGAGCGATGGGCAATGGATTTTGTCTCTTTACCGGAAAGTGGCGATGGATTTAAGTGGATACTCACGTTAATCGATCACAGCACAGGCTGGCCGATCGCAGTACCGATGAAAACGGCTTCTTCAACTAACGTCGCTGAAGCGCTTTTGAAAGAAGTTATACAAGTCTATGGTGTCCCTTCGGAAATTCTAACTGATCGAGGTCAGAATTTCTTATCCAAAGAAATGAAGGCATTTTATCAAGGAGCGCACATCCATAAAATTAATACCTCTGGATACCATCCACGAACAAACGGGAAGAATGAGCGTTTCAATGGTATTTTGGAGAACGCCCTTTTTAAATCCAACACCACTAAGGATCCAGCTAGGTGGCCCGAATTCTTGGCAGAAGCTTTGTTTGCTTGCAGAGTTAATAAAAGTACGGTTACAGGTTACTCCCCTTTCGAGTTACTCTACGGAGTCAGCCCTCGTTTATTGGATGATCCTGCAAAATTAAGGCCTGTTGATCTCCCGGAATCCAGTTCCGATCAGTCGAAACGTTTGGAGAAGTTGAGAGCCAGCAGACAAGCTGCGGCTGAATCTTCCATTCAACGGTCGAATCAAAACAAGAGAAGATTTGACGCTCAGTTCGAAGCAGACGATAACAATAAGAGTATCTCGACTTTAAAATCCTACAAGATAGGCGACATGGTCAAGTTACGGAACGAGTCACATACAAAGGGAGAACCACATTGGTTCGGACCGTTCGAGATCTTCGCTGCTTTGGACAAAAACGTATACAAATTAATAGATCACAGGGAAACTCCATTCCCTCACCCTATCAGTGGGAACAGGTTGAAAACTGTCAACATCAACGAGTCTCAGTTAGGAGAGCCTTGGGCTTTGCCTCCGCGAATACTTCAAGAATTGAAGGCGGCGGATCTCAAAGTATCACGACTTGCTGCAAGGCAACTTAAAAGAATTTCAAAAGTTCAGAAATCTGTACTTCCACGTATCAAAATCATTGGCCGCTTCGCTACTGATGCTACGAGCTAGGGATCTCGCCTCATTTGGGAGGGAGGTGGTGTAGCAGGGCTACCAATTACGTGCCTGCTCCTTACCTTTTAGTCCAGACTAAAATCACTTAATACTTTAACTTAAGATCACCTCATCAAGACTGGTTTCATCTTTGGTATTATAGCACAAGCCACGGATTGTACTTGCCATCGTGGGCGTTGTGATGTTATCGGTTTCCTTTATTTTATCTCTGACTAGACTCCAGGGCTCGCCCTTTCTCAACTGTAATCGCCCTGTTCAATTAATCAGCCTTCTTTACTTCATTTCTCTTATATAACCATGTATTCTTCGGAAGACTTCTTGTTTCCTCAGAACTTATCTTTTTATAATCTCATCTTCAATCTTGATTCACTACTCTTAGCTTACTCTTAATTCATTACTATTAATAATCTCAATTATCCTTCGACGACAATTGTCTTCTCTTTCTAATTACTCTTTTAGCTCTTACAGCTTCTTTAACCTTCTCTATCTTATACCGTAATTCAAACCGCATCTGTCCTTTCGGACTCCTTGTCTTCTCATCTAATCCTCAGACCCTAATTGTCTCTAAGACTTATCTTCGTAAGCCATTAAATCTTAAGACTTAACAGTACCCTAAGACGGGCCCTGTTACATGCAGGCTTGAGTTACGTTTACAAAATTCATAGGAGGCCACATTGTCAATATAGCAGCTAGCTTAACACAACCTCCAGTGCCACCAAACCGCGGGAGCCTGATTCCCATCCTATACATGTGGCTTTGCAACCACTCAAAACCGCCCTTTGTAGTGATCATTTTATAGGATAAATTGCCTATGTTTAAAAAGATGATCTCATGTAAAATAAATACAATCTTTCATCCAACACCTCTCTCTTTCTCTCATCCAACCCCAACCCCAACCATGTTTTCCAACACCATTTTAATCTCTTCATAAAAAACCTCCAATTTTTTTTTTACAAAACTTTAATAAATAATATCTTCATATTCAAACAAACCAAAGTAAGATCCAAAAAGCAACCCAACAAAAGAAAAAAACCACACAGCGTTTCAAGACTTAATCATCTTTCCATCTTTGTTTAAGTTTAGAACGAAGTTTAATAAATTTATTTGGATTTGAAATTGAAGGAGTTAATTGAGGATTTGAAGCAATGGTATTTGGATTGTTAGATTGTGATGTTGATGTTGTAGAAGTAGAAGGAGGAGTAGAAGGAGTAGTAGTAGGAGAATGACGAGGTTTAAAGACCAACAATAAGATTGCAGCAAAGATTAAGATGATCAATAAGAAGATCAATTTACATTTCCCGGACCGATTCGAATGTCTAACCCCCCCACCAAGAAAAAAAAGTAATTCATCAATCGAAAAAATCCTCAAGATAATAAAAAGAAAAAGGGAAAAAATGAGATCAAGCTTAACTTATTAGCGATCTGAAGTTCATTAACAGCACCTTTCAAATTCCTCGACATCTCTTCCACATGATAATCAATCCTATCCAACATCGTACCTTGATCAATAACCAAAACACTTAAATCCTTAAACATTTCCGATAACTCTAAGATTGATTGACTAATGCCTTCGATTTCTCGATCTCTTTGTTGTAGATCAACCTGATTTGATTTAAAACTTCTTGTTTGTTGTTGTTGTTGTTGTTGTTGGGAAAAAGATGAATGAGATCTTGGTGAGGGTTGGTCATCTGTTATGTTGATTAATGCGTGGTTTGGATTTGATGTTTCGGTAGATTTCAAATCTGGATGATCATCAAAACCAAAACGAAAATTCAATTTTAGTATCAAACCATCTAGTTTCGGTTCATGTGTTTGGTTTGTTGAGGAGAAGCTTACGTTGAAGATAAACTCTTTGTCTTTTTTGAAACGTTTGACTCAATTCTTGAATCTTACTCATCAATCCAACTTGTACATTCTGAATAACCTTTTGATTTTCTTTAGTCTTAGCTTTAGCTTTAGGTTTCGAATTTGAATCATCTTGATTTTCTCCAATCTTACCAATCAAAACTTGTGATGTTCTAAATTGCTACCCCAAAGAAAACCAAATCATAAAATCATAAGAGTTTTGGGTTTTGGAAAGGATGATTGAATGGAATGACTTACTCTTGTGATTTGATGAGTAAGTTGATCGATTTCTTTTTCTTCATTTGATCGATCAGTAAAAGAAGGTAAGAGTTGTTTAGAAGTTAATTTCTCCAATTGATTCACTACACCAATCAAAAAGAAGTCATCATCATCATCATTCAATCTGAAAGTGATCATGATTTCGAGAGAATTCAGAAACTAACAATTAGTTTTGATTTGTTCAATTAATTCTTCTACTTCATCTGAATAATCTATCCTATGAATACCAAACACGATAATCAGCTACTAAAGAAAAGCAGAGTCAAAAATGAAAGAAAGATTACCATTTAGGAGGTAAAGGATCTGAATGAGATGAGTCCACTAATAATGGTTGATAATCATCATGATGTTGAGATTGATTGATTGAAGTATATTTAGGAGGATAAGTAGATTGGTTGATTGGAATGTTAGATCTTGTATCTCTGAATGAAAGGTAAAGTAAAGTTCTTGATCTAGTGATGATATTTTTGATGATGATGATGATTTGATGATGAACTTGAAGGATGATGATTGTTGTGATGATGATGATATTTTGATAGAGTTTGGTTTGATTGATAGTTCATTTAAGAAATCAGATTAGTCACTTGAGGATAGTTGAGGTGCTGGTTGGTTGAGAATGAGTTGAGATTGATTGAGAATGAAAGTGGTGGTGATATGTATGTAGAGTTACATGTTATAAGCATACTATCTCTATACTGAATATTCAACTCATCATTCACCAGTCGATCACTTTCACCATTCAGCCAACAACCAACAACCACCAACCACCAACCACCAACCACCAACAAGTCAAGTCAAGTCATTCAGAAATCAGGATAATCATCACAATAACAATATCTAGCATACAATGAAACTCAATCAACCAGATTAAACATTCATCAAACAAAATCAAATCAAACCAAACCAACCAAACCCTTATCCCCAAACTAGAAAGTCAAGAAAAAGAATGTTTGAACAAACTCTAAGTGGTCTAATCAAAGCCTTACGATCAAAAAAAGATCAAGAAACTCAAATCATAAACCAATCATTAAAAGAAATCCATCAAGAAATCAAATCGATTGATTTACCATTAAAATCAAATGCAATCTTAAAATTATCTTACTTAGATATGTTAGGTTATCATCAATTATTTAATTATTCTTTTAATGTGATCGAATGTATGTCTTCTAATCTGTTTGAGTATAAACAAATCGGTTATATGGCCGCGGCTCAATCTTTTGGTCCTCATACTGAAGTTTCAATGTTAACGACTAATTTAGTTAAAAAGGTTCATCCTTTCATCACGAACTGACATCGAAAAACTAAAACTGATCTTTGCTTTGGGTTTCTTTATAGGATCTCGTTTCTCATTCTTCTTCAAACCAAAGCAAATCATTCTTCAATCAACTCTCTTCCTCATCATCATCATCCACCCAAATCTCAAGCACGCCACCGATCCTTTCCATCACTTTAGCCGCCTTACCCCATTTACTAACCCCCCAAAACTACATAGACTTAGCCCCAGACCTGATCATTCTTCTAAACCACTCTAAACCGAGTATCAGAACCCGAGCGATCATCCTCATCAACACCTTGGCCAAATTAGATTTACAAAGAGTGACGGAAGAAGAATCGATTGAATTGAAGACCCGTCATCCTCAATTAGATCAACATATGACAGGATGGATCGAAAGATTAAGACCCAAGTTATTTGATGATGATTTCTCGGTGATCCAAGTGACAGTGAATGTGATGTGTGAATTAGTTTCGGTTTATCCTTGGCCTTGGCTTGAGATTGCAGCCGAGTTATATGATTTACTTGAATCGAGTGAAAATAATTGGATGAGAATTAAGATTGTCAAATTAGTAAGGACGTTTCTTAGAATCATCATTTTCTTTTTTGCATTCTTGGGTATTGTACTGACAATGATAACTTTGGGTTTCTTTTTAGTTTACAGCTCTGATGCCTATCGAGCCACGTCTAAAACGAAAACTGTTACCGATCCTAACATCAATTATTCATAAATCAACAGCCATGTCATTACTGAACGAATGTATTCATACAATCTTAGCAGGAGGACTAATTCAAGAAGACAAACTAGCTCAAAGTTGTATTGAAAAATTAATCGAGTTTTTGAATCATCCAGATCCCAATCTACGATATATTTCATTGATCGGATTAAAAAAGTTAATAGAATTTCATCCTTGTTTACTTCAAAGTCAATTAAATTTAATTTTGGATTTGGTAAATGATCCGGATCCTAGTTTAAGTTCAAAAGCTTTAGATTTAATTCAAGAAAGTCAATATGATTCGAATTCGAGTTTAGAAACTATTGAAAGTTTAATGGAACATTTAATTGAAGAAGAAGAACCTAAGTTAGACGCGATGAGTTCTTTACTGAACTTACAACAAACTTCACAACCACCAATAATTAAATTAAAAACCGATCAAGAAGTTTTGGACCATAAGATTCGTATTGCACAAATTATTTTGGGAATCGGATCTTATGAAACTTATTCGAATATAAACGATTTCGAATGGTTTATCGATATCTTAATTCAATTATCAATCTTGTTACCAAACACCTTCAAAACTAATTCTCAAATCAGGATTTCTGAAACTTTAATTGATCTTTGTAGTAGAGTGATAGGAATCAGACCTTACATCTTGAAAGAGATGTTAAAAGTTTTAAAATCAGATCAAGCTTTGGTATCTAATTCTATGATTCTTAGAGCGGCTATTTGGATCCTTGGTGAATATAGTTTTTCTCAAAGAGATTGTATTGATCAAAGAGAAGTGATTGGAACATTATTCAAGGAAGAATTCATGAACCTCGATACACCTGAGATCACTATTTTGGCTATTGAGAATGGAATGAAGGTGTTTTTTAGGTTGATTAAATCGTTTGGGAACCAGAATGATGGTTTAGAAGAGATTCATGAATTGATGGAAGCCATCTTGATTAGGTTTGATAGGTTAGTGTTGGGCTCTTTGGATGGAAATCAGTCGAATAAGTTAATGAAGATTGAGATGTGTGAGATGTTGGAAAGAGTTTTAGAGTTTAAAGGATTGATTGGGTTTCTTGGATCAAGATTACCTAAACCGATCCATCTTCCAAATCCAATCAAACATGAAGAAAACCAAGATGGAATTGAACCTAATCCGTTTAGAAATCAAGAAGAAGAAGAAGACCAAGAAAAAGAAGAAGAAGATTGGGAACTTGAAGAATTCGGTTTGTTTGATTTGTATGAATTAAGACCGGTTGCGAAACAGGCTCAAGGAATGGTGATGGCACCTGATGAATTAAAACTTGAGAGTTGGAAAACTTTTTTAAGATTTGATGATTGTCAAACTCAAACAGAACAAGAAGAAGAAGGGATTGATGAGTATGGTCGGAAGATTGGACGGTTGGGATTAGAAGATGTTGCTATTGAAGATGAAAGTAGGAAGAAAAAGAAGAAAAAGAAAAAAGGAATGAAAGGGAAAGATCTTAAGGTATATTAGTTTGACTTTTTTGACTTTTTTTGGATTATTTGAATTTGATATTTTGTTTCTGTTGGGTATATAGGAAAGTCAATTTAAAACACAAGACTTTTTAAAGAACCAAGGAGATCCTTATTATCTTGATGAAAAAGATGAAGAAGAAGAAGAAATCAATGTAGATGAAATCCCGATTGTAAAACTTGATTTATCTGAACTTGGATTAAACCCAATTGGAGGAACATCAAACCCCATAAACAAAACCGAAAAAGAAAGCGAAAAGAAAAAGAAGCTTAAAATTAAAAACCCAACGGCTTCAAAGAGTACAGGCCCTATTCTTGTAGATAGAGTAGGAGAAATGCCAGATTTAAGTTATTTAATTAAACCTGAAGTTGAACCAAACTTAAGTTCACAAGAAAATCAAGTAGAGGAAGGAAATGGTAACAAAGAAGTAGGATTAGTTAGAGGAAAAGAAAAAGGGAAACATAATGGTGAGGAAGAAGGTAAGGAGAAAAAGATGGTGAAGGCTAAAGTGGTGGTAAAGAAATCGAAAAAGAAATTAAGTAAAATTAAAAAAGATGAAGTTGGATAGAAAACCAACATCAAGAAACCAAAATCAAAATCAAAATCAAAATCATCAATTTTTTGGGGGGTTGGTAGGTCACATAGAGCATTGTTTTTTTATAAAAAAAAGTTTCTTGAAAGTGTAGATAAGTTTTTTTTTGGTAATTTGGATGTATATCACTTTTTGAATGATGATGATGGTATTATAATTTAATTTAATATTTGAAGTTTCTTTGATGATGATTTGAAGTACAAAGGTTTAGAAAGGGTTTTATTTCGTGAAAAAATGTAAGGTCACTAAAAAGAATTAAGAACTTTGACACTTTTTAGGGGGAACAATGAGAGTACAAGGAAGATCATGTTGAAGTTATCAGTTCACACTCTAAGCTTACACTGCAAGAATTAAGATGTTCAAAACCCGATTGAAGAAAGTTGTGGTGAGCGGGCAAGTTTTGTGAATAGCTGTACATCTATTTGGCTTTTCTTATTTAATCTTGATTGGTTTGAAGACTTAAGAATTTGTTTAATTTTAGCAACAAGATGAGCTTGAGCTTGTACCAGACTTTAGGTCTATAACTCATGAACTGATTCTGAATACTCAACTGAGACACTGTGCTCAATTTAGACTGCTCATCCAAGATAAAGATGAGCATTCTCCAGCAATGTACCAAAATTTGATCAAAACAGCCTAGTTGCCTGAGCACTATGTACATACCATAATTGTCAATTGAAGGAATCTGAAAGGAAAACAATCTTTTTTTGGAGAATTCAGGAAAGTGTACAATGCTCACCTTTATGTGCACAGTGAGCATCAATTTTGACCCCTGTGAATGATTTGAAAGTGATATTTGTGGCAGCTTGAGCTATGATTGATCTGAAGAGATGATGAAGTCAAATTCAATTGTAGATCAAGCTGGCTGATATTTGGAGTGATGACTAAAGAGCCCGGGGCAGCAGACAGTGCTTGGGATTTGATCTGTGGGGCTTTTGGGGTGGTTTTCAAGTGTGAATTGTTGCATTTTGTAAGAATAGAATGGAAGTGAAAACTTAAACTGCAACACACACATCTTTTGGGGGGTTTGGACCACAGATCTGTGGTGTTTTAAGGTCCAAAAAATACATCAAATCTGAAGTACTGGTTGTTTCCTGGGTTCCAGTGCAGCAAAATGCCACAACACTTGCTGTGTTATGGGGTCAAAAACCCTCATTGGCACACACTTTGATGTGCAACCCTTGCATTGCTGGCCCAGAATTGACTGCATTTACAGGATACAAAGTTGAAGCTGGGCACGTGCCCGGCTTTGTGCCCAGATTTTTTTGGCAGTAAATTCAAATTCTGAGCCCAGACTTTTGCCCAGAAAATCAAAATTTACTGCCAAAATAATTCCGGGCACGTGCCCGGATTCTACTTTGTATCCTGCAATTGTCAATGATCCATAGATATAATTTCATCTCAGGACTCTTTGAGCCGCATGTACATTTATTGTTATGGTAGAGAATCTTCCATTACCCCTTGGAAAGTACAAAGCTCATGTAAGTTAAACAAACATATTCAAAAATCAAGTTGATATATTATCATCACTTACTCTGGAATGTATCTCAACAGTTTGTCTTGTCCAGGATCCAAAGAAAGAATGGCTACAAAAGGAAACTATCTGTAAGATGGATGTAAAACAAGGTAAAGTGAATACAAAAGACAAGCACTCATCAATGTGTTCCTTACAAAGGTCACAGAGAAGATGAGAGTGCATTGTAGCTTCTTACCACTGTGCTTTTTAATGCTGACCTGGGGAAAGAGTGCAGAGCAACAAGAGGGAATCGGGCACTCAAAGGGGGGGATAGTGTTATAACTTGCTATGTTGTGATGCTTTTACGTAGGGATGCTTGTAGCGGAGAGTTGTACCTTTTTATCCACTCCTGCTGCACACACTTGTACCCCTTTCTCTCATACTGCAAGTCCACTGTGAGACTGGTTCACAACATGTGTAGATGCTAACTATGGTCCTTGGTAGGATATTGGCTATTGCGGAATTTGATACATGAGTTCTAAGTGTGAGTTTTTGCCCCAAAATTCCCCTAGAACCAATCTGAGAGTCAACTTGTGGACATTGTTCTGCTGGTCCTGAAGTGATGAATAGGAAAGAAGGGTGTCCTGCACCTAGCCCTTGTTTGAGGGCAACTGTAATGAGCCTAGTACTGAGATTAGATGCTTATACTGTAACTCACGTTGTACTTGCTCACGGGAGAAGTCCATACTGGACTTCTCCCTCACGTTGCAATCTTATTATCAAGTAGCCTGTACCTTGCTTAGTTCCTCATCACGGTCATAACAGCAACCTTGGAGCCAAAGACATCATGTTGATCCAAGGAAAGTAGTTTGGCAATGGCAGAAAAGAGGACCCCAGAATGCCCCTATAAAGGGTAGTGATCTGAAAAATTTCTAAATGGCTAAGTCTGTTCCTGGCTTTGCCCATACCTTCCAGAGGGTCTTGAGTTTTCCTTGGACTTTCTTGAGACTGTCTAAGGCTGGCATGGATCACAAAAACCAGTGATAACAGAAGGCCGAGATGGGCAGAATCAAAGCAAGCTGCGTATAATCCCATGATTTTTAACTCCGTGGAAGTCCAAAAGGGACTTCTTTAGATCACTACCCTTTATAGGGGCATTCCGGGGTCCTCAGAAAAGGTCATTCAAGGCAAAAAAGGCTTCCACAAAAACCCACACCCATGCCATTACACTAATCTGAGAGTTATACAATTTTTCAGGAAATTATGACAACCCAATTGCCGCTGGGCTTACTTCATTCCGTTGTCATTAGACATCATTATCTTTTGCCTTGTGTTCACAACAGCAGACAATTCAAGGTCTGAGGGGTAAATAGCATTTCAGCATCTACTTGTGAAGCCAGACAAGAAAAAATCATATGAGCAGCTCCGATAGGCCTTCCAAATCTGCATAAGAAGAAAGGGGGTCCGCTAATATCGATGTGACTGCGCGGACTTGTGCTGAATATGACGTCACATGTCACAAGGTGCTTTGTCCGAGTGGTTAAGGAGACGCCCTGCTAAGGCGTTGGGTTCTGCCCGCGCGAGTTCGAATCTCGTAGGCATCGAATAACTTTTGCCACTCGCGGCGTTCACGATTTTGGTGGCAAAGCCTCCTCCTCCAGCCTTCAGGGGCTTCCAGGATGCCTCGAGTCCTTGCCATCGGCGTTTTCGTATACGAGTTGCAGGACAGTGGATGGGTAACGGATTGGCCAGACCAATTCATTGAAGATTGAGGCGTGGGGTTAGAAATAGGCGAAAGTTTTCACAAAGGTAAACGATTGCAGAACAAAAGTGGAAGCTGGGGACCACTCCGCTCGAGGAGCATCTTTATATGCTATCTGATTTTTTTCTTGAACATGCACAATATAAAACAGTCGAAATTACAGGACATGCCAAACCCTGCATTCTCTTGATTCAGATGCTGACGTTGTGTCCCAGTGATTCTGATAGGGTCTTGATGACGCTTTTGTGCGATGTTACAAGATTCTTGATCACATTCAAATGATCGATTGCAATTAAATGAGCACAGCCTATCACAATATTCTATGTAAGCATTAGTAGATACATTACAACTTCTCAACGTCACACTTGTATGTTTCATACTAATATAGCACACTGTCCGTTTGCGAAAAGAAAAAAATCACCCCCAAAGATTATAATCAAGATTCTGAGTTCATCCTTAATCTTTTATCACGTTTTCGCTTCCAAATCGCTTTCAACACCGCCTTCATCTGTTGCTCTCCACTGCGGAAATTCATCTAAATTTAGAAACAAGCAGTTTAGCCTATGTGTATCGGAACAAAAACAAGGAATTATAAGCCTAGTCTTACTTCTGATAATTTCAATAGCTGTTCGGTTTCTTCTTCTTTGTAATCGAAGCGCCAAGTGGACCACACCTTTGCCGGATCGTCTAGTCCATTTCCAGGAGCGAGCTGGCAGATACGATCATCGATATGACAGATTGTTGTAGTGAGTATGTGATTCATGGGCCATCACGTTCCAAAAAGTAAACACTCACAGGAATATAGATCAAAGCAGGCCCATCGCGTGATCGGATCATCTCCTCATTAGGCTCGTCCATTCGTGCAGATATTTCTTTGTTGGAAGAGTCTCCTACCCATATATTACATCGACCAAGAGGCGGTTCGGGATTTGCGCTGTCAGGGGCACCTTTGGTTTCTGCTGGAAATGGATTGGCTTCGTCCCCATCGGAAGACTTTTGGTCTTCATTTTCCAATTGACTAAAAGCTTGTACACGAGACTTCTTGACAGCTACTTCGCTCTTGTCCAATGGAATCTCAGCATCATGATCGGCATGCTCGGTGGCTGGTGCGGATTCCGATGAGCCCGGGTATTTGACGATTGGCCACGTGTCTAGCCCACATCTTTGCGCATATGTTTCAGCTTTGGAAAACCAAACATCCTAGGGAGGCAATGGTTTCAATGAGTTCGATATGTGACTCGACACATTGCAGCTTAAATGAAGTGATCCCATACCTGTGAATCTGCACTCGCGTCCAAAGAGATGATCACGTCGCATCCTCGTCGATAAAGAGGTACATAGGGTATGTTAAGATCCGCTCCCGCATCCATAAACCCCAGAGTTTCTCGTTCGGTCACAGCCGCAGAGATTCCAGGCTTAAGCTGACCATTTAACCCACGAAGAAAGTTGGGCAATTCAGCAGGTGGAAATGGATGAAGCACACTTAGATCCGATTCAAAAGTTGCTAACAACCAGACCAAAACGGACATCCACGCCAATCAGACCCTCTGAGTTGGCTCTAAACCGATCTGAACATCAAGAGGGGTAAGACATACACACGTATGCATCAAAAGCTTTGAAGAATGGTAACATGACGAGACCGGGCTTGACTTCTTGATAATAGTGAGCGAGGGTGGCGGTGAAAGCCGAAGCAAAGATCCCGCTCAGAATCGAAAGGCTTATCTCGGGGCGAGCCTTGACGTCACGACCGTTTTCGAACGCGCGTCCTAGCGCCCAGGTAGGAATGAAAGCACCGACATCCTGTGAGCCTACTTCATACGGAGTCATCTCATACCACTGACATAAACGAAGATCTGATTAGAGTTGTACATCTTGCCATCATATGTTCGGTAGCAACTTACGTGGTACGAAGGTGATATGAATGATTGGTCACGAGCGACTTTTTCCGAAGAGCTCCCAGCATTGTCTGAATCATTTGTACGCTGAATTTGGTCTGGAACTTGATGATATATTGCACAGTATATAGGCAAGGGCAAAGAGCCATCAAGTAGGTGGCGCTGATTCGAAAGTTTTAGATGATGTGGGTCCAAACGCGAGAGATCGTTGGGTACATATAAGCGGGATGAGACCAATGTGCCGTATACATCCACCAATGACGTGGTACCACCTTTACTGGCAAGTTTGGCGACTGGGCCTGCGAGAAGATACTAGACAGTGACAAAGTCATGATCAATTATCAAAGCGCAAAGTAGGAAAACTACAAGTTTTTCGGGCTGACTTTATTGGTAGGCGCGTCCGTAAAAAGTTGAAAGTTTTCTAAATCCAAAAATGGTGTGGTGATACGACTCTTGATATGATTGCTCAAGTCGAGAAGATTGCCACCGGCTACACTATACCAGCCTGCGAGAGCCCAACAGCTTCCAGAGATTCCCGAAATATAACTGACTACGTCCAAAATGCCTGATTGGCGGGCACCAAGCAAGCAGCCTGTGGTCGAAGTCATCGCACGATAACCTTTCAAACATAGATCCCTGTTCAATATTCTGGGTAGATTTGACAATGAGTTTCAGTAAGATTGTCTCTTACCACCTCCAGATGCGGCGATTCCAACAACAGGAATATCGCGTTCATCAATTTCGCGCTCATCTACATCTATCAACGAAGCAAGTGCCCGTCTCATAAAATGTTTACGTTCTCTCATAAAACCTTTCTCGCAAAATCCAATATCCGATCCAATTCTAACTGAAGCTCTCCAAGATAACTCTGGATTAAGTTTTTGATCATTGATAGATTCTTCCACAATTTCTTGAAAAAGTGAATTAGGATCTCCCGAAAGTTCCGAAGAGATTTGAGATAATCGAGATGAAAGTGAAGTGAATTGTGTTTTCATTGAATCGATTGATAACCAATCTTGAATTGTAGAACCATAAGAGGAATCTTTCTTCTCTTCACAGTTGGATTTCGTCGCGTATCTTGATCTAGAGATACCGATGGCTCCAACTAGCAACCCCGCCATCAAGCCTGATGTGAGTGGTTTAGGCCTAGCCAAAAAGCGAGACATGAGACCATATGCAATTGTTCTGTCAAGACTGAATGAGGTTTGAATGTAATTAGATTGATCGATCTCATTCGATTGATCATGGAACTCATCGCCACCTCGTCATCAAGGGTGAAGTCCGATCAGGCCCCGTCTCCTCAATAAGTAGCCGGTACAGCTACGGCAACAATGCAAGTACCGGTTCGCAAATGAACTGGAGCTCGAATCACTGCATTTGTAGGATAAGTTCGAGAGAATCGTCGCGAATGCTAAACATCCCCGACTAACACACAATCCCTGGACTTCTTACCTTCCACCTTAGATTGGGGATGAGTATGTGAACCATATTGTCACTGTATCTCTTTAGTTGTTTGTAAAAAAAAAGATAATTGTGTAAAGATTAGACCCTCTTTCCTGGTGTACTAGTCACCTTCAAACTACTGTTCAGATAGTGTAATATGCAATCCAGCAACTTCGCGCTTTGAAAAAAAAATGAAAAAATGATGAGGGGTTTTGTGATCCTGCAAGTTTTGAAGGCCATTCTGGTATTGTCACTGGAAAGTGTAAGGCTATCTACTGAGCTCAAAATCCTACACCCATATCTTTTGTTACAAAACCTTGAAGCCTGACCAAGTCACATCGCTCTGATTGATCAGCCAGTCTATCAATAAGGCAAGTCCATGAGCTACGTAATTTGGCTTGATTGAGGCAAATTGAATAAACCAACTTCTCCCATGTATGCAAGAGATGGTTAACTTGCAGATTTCTGCGTGCTTTCCTCAAGTCCTGGCCCTGGAAAGAAACTTTTAACCCGCAATGAGCTAAAAATAAAATCTACCTGCCAATGCCACAAATGCAAGCCGGATGCACAACAAACCCATTTCTCAATCAAGCGCCTCACACTTCAAAAGGATTGTCTGGTCATCAAAACAATTCATGCTCCCCGTAGTCTCAAGACCCCCAATTATAAACGTATCAAACAGCAGTCATTCCAAAGTAATCCTTTCACTGCTACTAACACTGGGATGCTCGGCGTCAATACAACTTAATGATCTTCATTATCATACAGTATTAAATTATCAGTGATGACCAGCTTTCCAGAGCCAATATATCATGATCCGTGCACAAAATATACAAAAGGAAATTGAAAATGAACGAGAGTATCGTGTTGCAGAATCCAATCACATTCTCTGTACTCCTTCTACCGCAAGCTCAGCGGGACTGGTTTGGTTCTGTTGCGTATATGTGTGAGGAGTGAGAGGATTCAGGATCAAGTATTTAATGAAAACGTGTTGGAGTTGTAGAGAAACTTACGTTTGCAACGTTCGCTGCTGCATCAATTGCTGCAGTTCCGGTAAGACCTATAAATTTTTCAAAGTAAGAGATGTGTGATAAGTATATGATCTTTAAGGTACTATACGAAGACTAAATACCTGCTATCGCGGCCGCACTTGGGGCAGCATTAGCCGAAGGTGCCTAGATCAACATAAGCAAGAAATACAAAGTTAGTACGTTTTTGAAGCCCTCGAGATTATATGAATACGAAAATCCTTTACAGCGGCAAGTGTTGCGTTTGCAGCAACTTTTGCAACTTTAGCGTTAGCTTTAGCTTTCGCTTTAGCCTTGGCCTTGGCTTCCTTGGCTTCCTTGCCTAATTTTCCTTTGCGTCTTTCCAAATGAGAAGGGTTCGAAAGATGAGATCCAACTAGGTTTGTTCTCTTTTCAAAGTCTGGTGAAAAATGTGATAAACAAAGTCATTTCTTTAATCTATCACTTCTATATGAAGAGCAAAAGCAATCACAACTTACCTTTTTGCTCCGATGAATCTCGACGCACGGGAGCCGCCTAGAATAGTTGAAAGATCGGGAGATGAGTTAAATGAATTTATTAAAGATGGAGTTGACTCAAAAACTCACAGCAGAAGCCTTGGCTGCTTTGGCTGCTTTGACAGCTGCGATAATGTTTGCAAATTTAGCTTTGAACTTTGCACCAGCTCCCTTGGCGAACAATGGGTCGCGTGTCTCTAATCTAGAAGGCCTTGATCGAGATCTAGATAGCTTTGTTCTCTTTTCAAATTCTGGTAAAACAAACTTAACTCGTCAATCTATCACTTCTATATCAAGAGCAAAAGCTATCACAAATTACCTTTTTGCTCCGGTAAATCTCGACGGGCGGGAGCCGCCTAGAATAGTTAAAAGATCGGGAGATGAGTTAAATGAATTGATTGAAGATGAAGATGAATCAAAAACTCACAGCATCAGCTTTGGCTGCTTTGACAGCAGCGATAATGTTTGCAAATTTAGCTTTGAACTTTGCACCAGCTCCCTTGGCGAACAATGGGTCGCGTGTGTCTAATCGAGAGCTTCTCGATCGGGTTCTCTTTTCAAACCCTGGTAATTCGTGGGGTAATCAAAATCATTTCGTCAATTTATCACTTCAATTTCAAGGTCTTTTAAAAAAATATTAGGATTTACCTTTCGGCTCTGGTAAACTTCGACGTGCGGGAATCGCCTAGGAGAGTTTAGAGATGAAGAGATAAATAAGTCCATTGAAGTTTCAAAAGACGAGGATTGATCAGGAATTCACTTGGTTTTCAGCTTCCCGTCGCGAGACGTCCACATGACGAAATCTTTCTAGTCTCTTTTCTAAATTCGAGAGAAATTCAAAGCAGGTTTCAGAGGAGGTAGGTCATCTTTTCTTACAAAAACGCAATTGATGACTCACCAATCTTGTCTTCCCCCCAGAACTCCGGACCGCGCTATCCAGGAAATATGATGCAATACGAAAACCCTTCAACAAAAATCAAAAACATACTTTCAAAGACTGATAGCTCACCTTCTCTAAAGCAACTGCACCAGCCTTGAGATCGTTTTGAGTCTCCAACGTGGAGCGCGGCTCCAAGTCTGCATTAACGTATAATAAACCATAGGTAAGAAAAGCCGTCAAAAAAGTGATGGAAAACTGCATTCTAAGTGAGGAGAAATGAGGAAAGAAAAGTAGTTCATTGATCAGCTCCTCCAACATCAAACACAAAAGATCTAAGGCTTATATGATAATATAGGAATCAAAGTGCTCACTTGATGAATGAAATTGTTAATAAAGATTGTAAGGCTCAGCCTGATAAAAGATCTTCAAATCAAAGATTGACGAGAAAAAGATGTAAGAATTAATATTATGAAATATATTATTTTGAATTGATGGGAAAGGGATTGTAGGAATCAAATCCCGGCCAATTCATCTCTCTTATATACTGGTTATTGAATAATACGGTTTTTTTCGCGTTCACCAAAACAAGTTCGGACGATTTGGGTCATATGAGGATTCTGATTTTCCATCAATCGTGAGGGTGAATCGAAGGAGAACAAGACGTTGATTTGCTACCACCACTCATCAACCCGTCAATGATGATCCCGTTCGGTTTGACAGCATAGTTCCCTGAAGTAATCCTTGATGGTTTCATGAAAGTAGGGCAATTGGTTCATCATCAACCATCCAAGTCAGTTTGAGGATGAGAACTCTCAATCGAATCTTGCCATCGCGCATAATCAGTCGCGGTTCCACTTCACTGTCCATTAGAGTATGAGCAACCCAAACGAAGGCAATGAAACGAGTTGGATCTGTCATCAAATCGTCATAGGTCAGCTTCCATATCATGAACATATTTGCCCTCCAGCTATGTGATGAGCTGTTATGGTAAATCACTTACAAACGTCGAAGGGCCACACGGGGTGATCAACTGGTGCAACTGATTATATTTCGAGTGTCTTGACTCTTATGCGTTGTAAAAGACCCCCAACGCAAGTTCCAAATGATCAAATTAAAAGCCATTTTGAAAGTGAAGCACGCTAGAGAAATTCATTCGGACTCGTGTTTTGATCCTAAAATTCATAAGAGTCTTTGCATTTATCATACTATACTAGAAAGATACAAAAAATATATTCCAGTATCAGCAACATCATTCAAGTTGCGCTACGTCTAATGTTCTCAACATCAAGACGAGGCCTGAAAGCATGCTAAACTAAACAGCTAAAACTTGGGCTCTTCAAAAGTTGAACCTAGGAAGAACTAGCTTAGGGTCAGACTAGCTTGCGATAAATCTGGAGTCAAAGAAAATGAAATAAGAAATCCGGTTGGAGAGAGAATCGAGTGAATCCAAGACCCTGTAATATAAAAGGTGAAGGAATCTAAATCCAGTTACCCCATTGCTTAAATCGTTCAGATGGGGGGCAAGATGAGTTGAAGGACTGTTCTCTGATCAGATATGGGGTTTGCCAATTGAGGAAGACTTCTGAAGTTCTGATGAGATGTGATTGAGATGTTACAAGGGTGTCCCGAGGGTGTTGTAGTTGACTGATTTGAATACTTGGCCGAGATTTTGACTTTCTATCTTTCTTTCAGCATTTCAAAGACTCTTTAAACCACTTCATGTCAGTGAACCAAAGTGACAGCGGAAGCGAAATCGAAATCATCACTCCAAGTAAACCTCAAGTTCGAACATCACCAGAAACAAAGCGACAGATGAATCCACCACGACGCTCCTCTCGTTTGAGTACACCTCGCTTATCAGTCACTCCAGCGGCTTCTCCAAGCCCTTTGAACAAGGAAACCGAGAGTCCTAGGGTGACTCCTCGTACTACCCGTACATCTACTAAGGCGGCAGTACGGCCACCTTCCTCGAACAGCAGTTTGAAAAGTACATCTAGCTCAACTAGAGGTTCGAAAAAGTCAATACCAGCATCTCGTCCATCTTCTAAACTGAATGCTGCTCCACCCGATAAACGTGTCTCATCTTTAAGGCAATCTAAAAGGCGTAAAACTTTGGGAACTCCTATCGATCAATCCGAGGAGACGGACACGATTAATTCTCAATCCACTTCATCTACAACTGCTCCCGATGAATCGACTATACCTTCCGGATCACAAGAAATTCCACCTTTGAAAATATCACAGGAATCTCACCCTTCGCCAAATATCTTGGAGGCTTCGGAACCGCAAGATCGCTCAGCTATGTCAGAGCCTCAACCAGCTGACGTCTCTGTCACAGACCCCCAAGAAGCCACCGAAATTGCAAATCCGCTTGAAGAACTTGCTATACCAATGCACTCCAGCTGTAAACACACTCCGGAACCCGATCCACCCAGATCTCGTTCAACGAGCATCGAAATTCTTGACTCAAAGAAATCACAATCGGACCTAACTCCGCATGAAGCAGAGTCGGTTCCCTTTCCAGCTTTGGAACCACTACCCAATGCTCAACTCGCGACCTCCCCAGTAGCCACACCAATCGAACCAGCAACGTTATCAGCAACATCGACAGAACCCGCCCCGGTATCAGCAACAGCCACTGAACCCCCACCGATATCAACGTCTATCCAACCCGCACCGATAACGGCAACATTGGACGAACCCGCGCCAGTTTCAGGTTCCACGATCGCACTAGGCCATGTGGATCAGGATCGCGCCGACAAAGTTACTGAAGGTGATAAACTAAATCTACATGGTCGTTCATATGAACTTTTCAAACTAACCCTCTCTCCTTGATCTATAATACTATCCAGATCCCATGGCAAACAAAAACAGACAGACAAGTCCCAAAATTATGGCTGAAGCGTCACAGGATCAGATACCAGCAGTTCGTGCACCAGCAGCGGGAGGTAGTAAGCCACCTCCGCGTAGACGTGCTCCAAGAGCTATCCGAGCCCAGAAACCTTTAAATCAAGACGACGACGATGATGATGGCAAGTCTATTCATCTCTAACAATATGTGTTTGATTTTTCGACTCGCATTGCTAATTGATTTCATTCTGATATGACGTTATCATTATATTTTTTCATGGATTGATGGTGACTTCTTTGAATTTAAACTTGAAATTCGTGTAGATTTTTGTAATCTATCATCACGGAACCCAGTACAATTTGTTTCCAAAACTCTTGGTCTTACAGCTGGTGATCGTCGATCTGGTAAGCCTATCTCTACCGAACGATTTCAAGTGGATCCGGCTTCCCAAGCTGATTTCAATAAACATATCAATATTAGCTTCAGCTGTTGCGCCTTCGTCTGGTGTACCTGAGAATCATTCACCAGAAAGGTCTACAAATGTAATTTATTTGAGTGATGAAGATAGTGATAAGGCTGGAACTTCAAGTTCTTCTTCAGATGGTCATACTCGAAGAAAAAAAAGGAAATCTCCAAGTGTAAAGTTACCGGATTGGACTATGAACAAAGTGCTAGACAGGTAAAATGCTCATGCTTTCCCCTGATGCCAATGTAGTCTTGATACTGGACTGATAGTGATCGATCATCTTGGGTTGCTATTTGATATCGATTGTCTATATAGTTCTTCTTCAGATGAAGAACTATTTAAGAAGAAGAAGAAGGGAAAAGCTAGAGCATCAAGTTTGAGCTCGGACGATTCAAATGATTCCGACCAACCCGAACCATCAAAGCCCACCCTAGCGAAATCAGTTCAAGAGAAACGTGCCGTAAGAGCACCCACACCGCCACCAACGATGAATCCGCATCTCATGAGCCTGAACCTGCACACTCTACGCTGCCAGTTGGCTGTACGTTCAAGCTCTTCAGCTGCTCACTCTATACTACAAGCCCAAGATGATCCTACAGAAGCATATGGCACATTAGATGATCTTGATGAAAGTTCTCTTGATCCAGCATTGGCCCAAGTGAGAAGACAAGTAATGACTGCAAACAAAGGAACTCCTCAAGCCAAACATCATGAGCCCGGAACTCAATTACAATGGTCAGGTCATGATATTCAATTGAGTGTGGGGATGGTTTTCGATCCTAGAAAGATTGCTACAAGTGATCCCACGGAGATTGAAATGTATGAGGAAGTCTTTGATATCTCAATCAGCACGGTAAGTTCAAATGACTTGTCTCGTAACATTTCTCATCCATACCCAATCCGAGATTTAATTCCAATCTATACGCTGCATGACCGAATTTGATCTAATTTCAATCTTTGCTCTGATCTCTATTGAAACTTTGAAGCGAGAACCATTTTCAAAGGTCTACGAACATCTATATGCGATGAATCCACAGTTTCCACCAGATTCAATCATCTTAGCACGTGACAATATCAAATTATCACCATGGGTAACTCCTCATTCGGTTGATATGATGACAGATACCGCTCTCAGTAAGTTTTGATATGTTCTCATGGTTTTTGTATCTCTGTTTTTCAGTACTGCATACCAACTGACTTTTTTTGTCATTCTCCTGACGTATCTGACAGAGGCTTATGAGACTGATGTATGGCAATTCATCAAGACTAATCCTGTTCGATCCAACCGGCGTGATGATGACCACACCAACAACGATGAACCTACGACTAGTGATAGCATTGAAGACCGGCAACCAGAAGCCCATACTAGCGCGAATCCTTCTGTAAACTCTAACAACAAAAAAGACGAAATAGGTAGTAATCATATCAAGCTAACAGTACGTAATGGGAATAAGAACGGCTTAGAGATGATAGTCAAACCTACAACGACTGCTAGTTCAATCATACGACAATTTTTAAAAGAAATGGCAGATGGAAAGATCACAGAAGATGAAATTAAATCTCAATTAGAAAAATGTAAACTTGAATTTGATGGTGAAACATTAGAATTGACTACTAAAGTTCAAGATACTGATATTGAAGATGGTGAAGTACTTGATTTAGTCTTTACTTAGGTAAAAAAAACCTCTTTTTGGATCTTGATCATATTGGGACTTTGGTTATATATATATTAGAATTATAGTCTCATGATCTAATTTGTGTTTTTCATTTGAGATGTGTTGTAATACAATGATTTCAAAGTATACATACAGTTATTCTTGATTGTTACATTTTTTTATGAATCATTTATTTCTCTCAAGTTTGTTTTTGTTATTATTTTGGGTTTTATATCTTGTGGGTTATCATCATAATAGGTTTGATATTAGATCTGGATTTGATACAAAAGGAATCAAGAAAAAATGGTTGTACTGCATGAATTGATGCATGTGAGCTTATGAATACCATACTTGATATTTCACCGCCAAACAACTTTCCCTCACTACTTTGCACTTCATCCATACCAATTGATAATATTATATCCTCAAGTATATTTCTCCTTCAATAATGCTGTTCCTATGTACTGGGTTATGGGTATGTCAAAATTGAATGGACAACTGATTCTGATTCCGAATACCAAATCAATAGCTTATTACTTGCCAAGTGAATTCTTAGACCCGTGAGTATGAAAGGTAAATTCATATTCACTACTACATAATCTGTTTGATAGAATGGCTGATGGATATCCTTATTGTTGCAGAATGACAGGGCAGCGCACCAATAACTCATTCTTTCAGACCGGTTTTGTTGGTAATTCTAAGTGCAAAGTTGATATAATTTCATCGTGCTTGTCTATGAAGGACATTTACCAGAATTGATTTTGTCCACAATATAATATTGTTGTTTGCCGACTTCTCAACTCTTTAAGACTTTGCTTTGTTAGACGCAGCGTTCTTGCCCTATAAATAATGAGTAGAATCATGAACATTTTGCATTATTGAGTCAGGTATTATGTTTTGTCACACCGTGCCACACATGCAAAGATGAAACTCATATGAATTGAGTTCAATTCTTATCTATCTTTTGCATCTTCTAGACTCATCTTTGCATAATGACACGGGAGCCTTTGTTCATGGGGGCGGCGCCAGCCACCGGGGCCCTAGTTTTATTGAAATTTCAGCATGGACACCACACTGTGCTTTTGAAATCATTATCTTCAGCTCAACTGAAATTCGCATAAGCGCACAAACACATACTTTTGAAGATTTGAAATTCCTGTTCACCAAAGTCCCAATATACCCAAAACTACAAGATATGATTACATTATATAAATCGAGGAAGAGACAAGCACAATTCTTCAATAAAATTTCACTTGATTCAAAATTGATGATATTCAAATAAATTACGCGCCCATTTGACCAATTCATCAATCCGACGTGTAGTGGGATCAAAATCTAATCTAAGATCATAACAAAAAGATAGATCAGTTGGTCCGATTGGTTTTAACCTATAACAAATCTGTGCTCTTGTAGTATCAGTAGTATTTCCTTGAAGTTGATCACGGAAAGTCGAAAGTGAAATACCTGTATAAAGGTTTGAAATCCAATTAGTAAAGTTTGATAAATAAGTTCATTTGAAAGTGAGTGAAGAAAGTTCTTACAAGATAAAAAGATAATATCACCAGTTTTACAAACCGTTGAAAGTTCAGTTGCAGCTTCATCCCATAAAGTGATTTTGAGAGTCGAACCCGTATCATCAATACAATCAAATTCAGCCAAAGTAGCAAAACATTGACCTCTTCTTGGATTTTTCAATGGAATGATTCTAATAGGATTGATTTCATTTAAATGAAAAATCAAATCATAAGTTGTTTTTTGTTTTTTGTTTTGATGATGATAATCATTTAGTTTATTGAATTTTGTACAATTTCTTGATTCGAAATGCCATTCTGGTGGATTATATACTATCGATTCAGAAAAACTTTCTTCGATTTTTGAAAGGTTTGGGTTTTGGTTTGATCGATTGATTTGTGTTGAATTAGGATATAAACAGCTTACATCTAGACAAAGTGATGCATATTTCATCAGATTTTGACCAAGATCTACACATAAAATTAATCGAAACTCGTACCTTGGGACCATCTACTTTCATAGGAAGTCTCGTCGCGCGATAAAAGTTGACTCTCAAATATTTCATACTCCTCATTCAAGGTTTGATCTTGAACCGTAGTTTCATGAGTGATATCAGGATCCGGAATGATCGTATTTGAACTTACATCATTGGTCAAAGCTCCAAAATCGTTTGTGTTCGACTCGATTGAATGTTGGTTTGATGAATCGAATGGTGTTCGCAAAAGTTCATCAATTGTAGGTGGATTGCCAAATACTATATAACGTTTTACCATTCTGTGAAAGTCAAGATTTACTTTGATCCTTGTTTCTTTCCTTGAATCTTATCATGATCAAACCAATCTGTAATCATCTGGTATTGGCGATTTGTTGCTTGAGACACGTTTGACTTGATCAGGAAGCTTGAGGACTGTTGCACAGAGAGACTCTTGACTAAGTAATCGTGAAATTATTTGCGTGAATATGACACAAAATGTTAAGTTCTCTTAAGTACACGACTGTTTTCGCCATGTGCCCTTCCCGCACGACCAATTCCAACTCGCTGTGTCATAGGCGGATGATCAGCTGGACAGGATATCTTCACCCTTGCATCCTGCTTTTTATTCCAAATTTCCTCAGCTTCGAACGTAGCTAAGCTAAGCAATCAAGCGGGTCGAGTATCATTTCGAATATCTCCATGGGCAGATCCATGAGGCCCAAAGGTCGAGTTGGATAAATTCTTCAACTTCATCAGATGAAATAGTAACTCCCGGAATAACGTTAGATTCGGCAGTGTCCTGGACAAATGAGAAAGAATTATGTGGCTTTTCTGAGAGATCGATTTGAAGAAAAATAACAAGGATCGATTCCTTGGACCAATAAATCATTCCGAGGCAAGTTCATCGAAACGGTTTCGAATCAAGTCGGAATGTGCGTTCACCGGCTCCGTCTGCTGATGAGGCCTAGAAACAATTTTGCGCCAAAGTTCAAGCTACCCTGTGCGACTCGTCGACTTCATCTGTATATCAATTCTTGAGGGTCTCTTCGATTGTATTTTCAAGAGTCTCAACGTAGAGAAGCGAGCTGAGAGCTTTGGTGGCTTACTATAGATTGTCTCCCGAAAAATACCGAAAAGGTCTCAAGCTGACTAGGGTTGCTTGGGGCAATTCATTGACTTGAGGCTGTGGTCTACTTGGGTATCTTCGTATCACAGTTGTACTTGTAGTCCGCGCGAAGAGACTCGCTAGCTGAAGAGTAGCCAAGCTTGTTTCATGCAATCTTGTTCTCACTTCGAAAGGCTTATATCCTCCGTCTAGAATTGTCAGCGCCATGAGTTTGATACTTTCTCTTGTCCTCAATATAAGCTTCAACTCTTTCTGGAACAAGCTTACACATAGGCACGCGGGGCATCGCCTATATCAAAAGTGAGAGGACAACGACCAACACAAATTAACAGGTTTACTAAGGGCCCGATCGGTTGCCGTCAACCTCGCAGGCGTACGCCTTGCAAGCGTACGCTCGCGCATGCGCAGGTTGACGACGTCTGCCTCGCAGGTTGACTCAGAGATTGGGCTGTTCGGTAGCCCAAAGTCGACCCCATGAAACCCAAAGATCATGGGTTTCATGAAGGGATGATTCATGTACATAGAGATGTTTTGTGCAAAACATCAATTGAAAATTGATTGATCCTTGATCTCGTCCATTCGCATCGATCAACAATCAAAACTTCATCTCATCGATCATCGAAATTAAAAGCATAGGTCATACAACCATCACTCAGTTGCATCCAGGATGCCACTTATTCGGGCAGAGCAACACGCTCGAAAACGACTCCTTGTCTCGGCAGCCTTTGGTGCTGCTCAATACTACACCTCCTATTTACAACGTAGACCACCAACTGTACGGAACAACTCTGTTCTCTCCGGACAACAATGGCTGAACGAGCTTTTGGAATCAAGCAATCCGCGCCGTTTTTACGATCAGCTGGGCATGAAGCCTCACGTCTTCCTCAAATTGGTGGATGATCTGGAAAGCAGAGGGCTTCTTCAAGATACAAAACATATGACTGTTCAAGAGCAGTTAGCTATCTTTCTATTCACCATCATCACCGGGAACTCTGTCCGCAAAATTGAGGAGCGCTTTCAAAGATCCCCAGACACGGTTTCACGGTATGATGATCTTTCTGGCATTTTTCAAGGCTGAAGCATTGCTGATCCTTGGTTTCTGCGCTCAGTGTATTTCACAAAGTCCTCGATGCCATCAATGATTGTGATTTCTACACCAACTTGGTCAGACAGCCCACAGTGTATACATCTCTTCCACTTGCCTTTCGCACAGATGAACGCTTCATGCCATACTTCAAAGACTGTGTGGGTGCAATAGATGGAACCCACCTTCCAGTACATGTTGCACCAGATGACCGACCTCGATTCCGTGACCGAAAATCAAATCTCAGTCAGAATGTGCTGGCAGCTGCGAATTTCAACATGATGTTTCAATATGTCATGCCAGGCTACACTGGTACAATGCCAGATAGTTCCATGTGGGAAGACTCGTGTCAAAGATCTTTGGTAGTTCCTGAAGGCAAGTTTTACCTTGGGGATGCTGGCTTCAGTCTCAGCCGAAAATGCTTAGTTCCATATAGAGGAGTTAGATACCATCTTCAGGAGTGGTCCCGGCTCAAGGATAAGGAGTACGTCTTGAAATCTCAGTTGCTATTGGAATCTCATTGCTGAATTGTGTTCAAAATTCAGGCCGGCAAATAAAGAAGAGCTCTTTAACCTGAGACATTCCAGTGCACGTATGGTGATTGAACGCATCTTTGGGGTTTCAAAAAAGCGCTTTACAGTCATGGAACATGGGACCTACTATCCTTTCAAAACTCAGGTCCGACTAGTTCCTGCTATGTGCGCAATTCACAACTTCATCCGTCTCCACGACAGCAGCGAACTCGAACTTGAATTCCCTGAATTCCAAGCCCTTTCTGAAAACCCGCTGCCACATAACTCTAGTTCAACTTTGGCAGATGGCTATGAAATAGAAGATGGTGCAAATGATGATACGGATGCAGCAAGATGGCGCGATGAGATTGCAAATAGGATGTGGGCAGATTATCAGAAGAAGAAGCAAGCCGAGGCCAGGAGAAGAGGACAAAGGTAAACCAGATCTTGGTAACTTATACATATAAATTATACATATTACATGCATATCTCAAAAATCTCAAATGATGTCAACTTATGTTAAAAGAGGCCAGGTTCATAATTATATTTTGTGACTACATATATATTTGATCAACTTTGATCAACTTGAAAGCTTTCATTTCTTTTGGGTGTTCTGATCAAGCATCTCTAACAAAACATTTTGAGCAAGTACAGGATTATTGATTGCCATATAAACTCCAGCCATCTCTGGATGTTGGCCAAACATGGCTATGATCTTTGCTTGAACCAACGGGCCAAGCTCCACCATATCCTCTATTTTTGCAATTGCTTGAAGGCTAATTGGGTCAACCTTTGAGCGAGGTTCTTCTACAGTTGACTTTAAACCCATGAGAATCTTGTCCCCAAAAAGATCGAGTGCGGCCGCTCCGTTGTTTCCCCGGCGACGTTGAGAGTTGTAAGGTTTGGAGGAAGAAGACAATTCGTCTTCAACTACAGGATGTTGCTTACGCTTGCGCGAGACGATATGCATATCTGATTGTGTTGTTTGGGCCAGAGAGTCCGAGTGAGAATGAGTTTGAAGAGAGCTTGACTGTAAGGCTAACTCGGAGTTGATCTGGTTCTGAACGATCAAATTTGATAATCGGTCAGTCTGAAAAGTATACACTGTCACAACCATTCCTCAAGATAGTACATACCAGAAACTCCTCTTCGTCCTCACCGCTTTCGTATTGGCGGAATGACGCATCATAATCTGATGATGGGAGTGGCTCTTGCTCCAATGAATCCTGGATTGATGATCCACCATTCATATTCTTTACTGTAGCTGGTGTAGGTTGAGTCGGATCGAATGTGTCTTCGGCGGATGCGAGTATCTTGCCAACAAGCGCTTCCATCTTATCAAAGAGTGGAAACGGTGTGGTTGCCCATTTTGCTCGGCTTGGGTCTTTTGCAACCAGATCCTTCCACACCTTCTCTGATATTTGCAACGTCTGATCAACATGGCACCAGCCCATTCCACTCTTCTTGCTGAGTTCCTTCACGACCCTAAAATCTGACTTCAACTTAAAAACAGTTTTACCCACAAAGAACCACAAAGTCAGCTTTATGTGATTCAGCGTGATGAGATACAATCAACAATACCTTTGTAAACTTGTTCTGGCACTGGAGCCATGTTTTCTTAAGGCTGCCAACTCGCTCGGTTCCTTTGAGTGCCTCTGCACACTGATTCCATGTTTCATTCTTCCAGCCCGAGTCAGACATCTTCCCCGCTTCCTTCTCTTTCAAGAGGAAATCAACCATTTTTGACACGTCCTCATCGGTCCATTTTGCGGTGAGTTTTGGAGTATGAATGTCTTCCGTCTTTTGAACATCTTCTTTCTTTCTTGAGGGCATGTTGTGGACGAGGAATCGTACAATTTGTATGTATGTATTATTGCATCCAACAACGATCTCGTGAAAAATTTCACGCGTTTCACTCCAACATCCTCCAACATCAGATTTGACGATTGTGGAACTTCGCCGAAGCCAGGTCTATGGTAGTAGACAGGTCAACCTGCGAGAATGTGGCAAAACGGTCAACCTGGCAGGTCGACCGTTTTGGCTGGTAGACCTGCCGGGCGTACGCTTCACCCTTTTTCCAAAAGGGTGTACCGAACACCTCAACACCCAGGCGTACGCTTCAAACTGCCTTGAAGCGTACTCCTCAACTTTTGGCTGGGTCAACCTGCGAGGTTGACGGCAACCGAACGGGCCCTAAGCTTAACTTTAACTAAGCCCCTCTCGCGCGGCCGCGTCGGCGCGGTTTACTAACTAGCATGGCGTCCCCGCCTTTACACTGTGCAAAAAAATGCTGCTCAAGGCTCTTCTTCGTCGGTGACTTCCTTCACAAGGCGGCATGAGGCCGCCAATTGCTAATTCGTATTAAACCTCTCAAGTTCCGATCCACCCATGCTTGCTTACATACCACTTTATACCACTTTTCCAGAAAATCTAAATCACTAAAATATTTTGTTCATACGCCTTTCCAATTCTGTTGTAAAATAGATCTCAATCTTCATAACCCTCTTCACATCTCAACTCCCTCAATAATCTTACAAAACATTGAAATCTTTTGTCCATACGCCTCTGTATCTATTGTAAAAATATAATCTATCATGCATCCTGCCTCTTTCACCAAAATTTTCCTTACGTTTTACATTCTGATAGCTTCTTCCCAAGTTCTCACACAAGAAGAAGCCTCGTCCGGATCCCCACCACAAGCTCCTCCCACCACTGTTACCTCAGGCGCACCCGTCAAATCCGATGCACCATCTCCTGCGTCCAACGGCACATCCACTGCTTTTAACGGGACTTCTAAAGCTGTAGACGCCGCAAAAAAGTCAAAAACAGTTAACTCGATACTAAATATAGTTTCAGAAGGGTCAGTCTCATCAACTTACATCCGATTCCTACGCAGGCTTAGAAACACTGATACTGATACAATCTTTTATCTCGAATACAAAAGTGTCAGTGAAGGTTTAGCAGTAACTGCAAATGTGTTTAAAAAGTTTGCAAATATGACCGCTGCAAACGCTGCAAATTCTCGACGTTCAATAAGTTTTGATAAAGAAGATTGATGTTAGTTTGGAATCTGTAATATATATCCTTTGCATTGCTTGATTGACTTTTACAAGTCAGGACTCAGCTGAATATATGTTACTTTTCATACATTTTTCAAACATATTTATCATCAGAATCTAAAGCAGAAGTAAATTTTTATGAATTATTGTATATCTTATTAGTGTTGTAATGTATTATAGACTAGTACCCGCAGGAATTAAATCATGTTGAGCTGGATTTCCTTTCCTAACAACTTGACCAGCAGTGGCGGCCCGCTGGCCATGATGTTTCTATATTGCTCACACAGCTGCCTAGGAAACTTGTGCAGATGAGAAGATGAATGAATGCAACAGTTACATTGAGAGGAACTTCAAAACAATTTTAACATTCATAGATAATTATCTGGGAGAGTTGAGACAGGTTGGAAATGGACATATATACTATAGGCACTGGTTCCCGAGGAGACGGGGTATACAGAGGGCCATGGCACAAGTTCAACGCATAAAATGAACACATTGTTAGATAGATAAATGTTCAAAATGAAATGGAATATAGCAAAGCAGGACTGATGACCAAGAATCAGATCACTGATCAGAGTCTAGATGGAAGCTTTTGAAAAGCTGGGTTTAATTGTGTGTGTTATTTTTCCCGTATCTCTTGCTAAAAGTCAAACATCATCTTTGTTTCCAACATATAGTACAATTTGGTAAACCAGGTCTTCCAAGTATATTTAAGAAAGAAAGTATGATTGTTTGATGTCTTTAAGCATATGATCTGTACCCAAAATGACCATGTTTGATGCATCATTTTTTTGGAATGTGACACACTGATCAGCAAGAGATGTGGTCCTGTCACAGCTTTGGGCAAGGCAAATCCATCCTTGGGTGCTGTGTCATCGCAGCTCCCAATGTTCCACATGATTCATTGAATGGAAGGAAAACAATCAAATTCTAGGGTGTGTTTTTTTGTCTGCTTGGGTGTTCAGAAGTGGCACACAATGAAATAAGAGTAACAGGTCCTGGGCTTGTCTTTTCAAAATGTTAGCATTTTTAAATCAAATGAAATGTACTTTGAAATCTCAAAGCAGTAATCAATAACATTACAGATATTATACATGGAGAAAATAAAATCAAGGTTGTTCAAGTAGATGTGCATTGACTCAGCCGTCAAGGGAGCTTCATGATCAAAAAGGCAGGCCAAGGTTGATTCTAGAAGAACACAGTAAATGATAGGTTAGAAAAGATTGAACCTTGTAGTGTATGAGCTCAGTCTGAATGTACGCACAATATTAAAATCAATCAGGCCGGTATATGGTTGCTCTCACTTTGATTTGTTCACAACATTTCTCCAATGAAACCAACTGATCTTCGATTTCTTGAGTAGGAAGTCCAAGATTTCGAAGATCAGAAGTTTTGACTTCCAACGTTTTAAGCTGAGGCCAAGTAGCTCTCAACAAAATCTTATTCAATACCCTACAATGTTCCAATGTCCTACATGCTCATTCAAGATGTTGTAAAGATTTACAGTCTTGGAAACCGGTTAGTAAGTGGGCACTTTGATTATTCAAGTACAAGTCAGTCCGAAATGGAAGCAAAAAACAACTACGAGTATCCCAACTAGGCTTGATGTCCGGAATATTATCTTCATCCTTATAAGCAAAGTAAAGTGTGAGACTTGTCAAGTAAGGCGCAATGTGATGATAGTTTGTTTACAAAATGAGCATAACTTGTTGTTCTTAGGACGGCGATCATTAGATGCAGAAGAACAAGTAGATGATTTCTGATTTGGGATAAAAGATTTAGAAGCCATCGCTGGTTGATATCCGGACAATTGACGACAGATCTCCTCGTTCTTCAGAGCCCGAAAGACTGTTGAAGATTCAAGATTCTTTTGTTGTGCAAGAGGTGTGATTACATGGGCCCAATTGTCTGGGAGATAATTGATGAGAGAAGTAGCAAATATAGCATCTGCGGTAAGAGGACTATCCTCAGTGATGAGGGAAGAAAGCTTTTCAAACAATTTGTTCATTGTTTGGAGATGCGTGTCGAGATGATTACCTCCCATCTTAGTCAAGAGTAATGAGTTTAAGATGAGCATTTGACCACCAGAGGTGGAATCTTCATGAGCAAGTCAAAGCACTTTCCACATGGCAGCGGCATCGTGGCGGTGAGGCTTGATGTACTGGTAGTTGATGTCTTCAACCGCTCGACTGATAAGAGTACAGACATGAGCGTTGTCTGCAACCCAAGTAGAGGAACGATCCTTGTTGTTGACCGGTTTTATCACGTCAGTGAGTTTTGCGTCTATGAGATAGAGCTTGACCGCAAACTCCCAATCTAGATAGTTTGAGTGTATACCAGGACCCTTCAGTGCAGTGATGCCTGACATCCTATTGGATTGGTCTTCTACATTAGTAGTGGAATCCATGGTAATAGGGAAGATACGAGTTGGGTAGATAGTAGAAGAGGTTGGCCAATATACAACAGTTGTGTATAGAAGTGGGAAATCCAGATTGGAAGTAAGAGGACGGTAGTTGTATCAAGATATCAAAGAGTTGTATGAATATGTAGAAGAAGAGATGGAGTAGTATAGAAGACGATATCAAGATGAGATAAAGTTTTACTGTAAATTACTTCAATAAGCAGTACAGGACCCTTATATAGTTGGTGCAAGTTGAGTTGAAAGCAAGAAAATAGGAGAAGTTAAAGGTTTCAACACAGTTGGTAGAGAATGGGTCTCATAACCTGTTGCGATCAACTGGAGCGCACATAAAGCAGATGGAAAGGATGGTTGCAATTTCATAGAAGCAACTATATAGAGACTAACAAAAAGAGAAAGACATACCTGGAGTGCACGTAAAGCAGATGGAAAGGGTGAATAAAAGAGAACCCTTTCCTGCTGTGGCTCCTGGTTGCCTATATACAAATGTGTTATGTAACAGTTATGTAAGCACTAAACAGGATCCGTTGAGTGAGAGAATAACACATTGAACAATGAGAAAAGAAGCATGAAGATGGAAAGCACACATTGACAGACGTTGATAGGAATACGACATGATTCTCATGATATCATACTAAGTATTCCAACAAGTCTAAGCTGAGCGGTCCAATTTGATGATGCCATCCTGATACCAATTTGTGAGGGGCTATTTGATTGTCTTCCAAGGTTCTCAACGTACAAGAGAAGCGAGCTGAGAGGCTTTGGTATGAATTGTCACTCAGTGATATTATCCTGACAAAAGTTTGATATCAAAAGCGGTAAGTTTGTCGCAGCTGTCAAAATGCTGAGCTCAAACCTCAAGTATCTGTCAAGTTTAAATTCAATCTTAATTTCCTCCATCAGCTGAAAAACAAGTCTTGATGGGGCTGTCACTAGAATTGTTTGGCGGCCTAAAATGATTTTTTTTCATTGAAAGTGTAGTTCATCCTGTGCATTCCCAATTGCCCGTCTATAACTCAAAACCAGCTCAACACAACTTCCAAAATGTAGCTGTCATCTTCATCTCAAAATGCACTCAGCAAAGATGCATCCATCCAACGTGCTCTAAATCCAAAGACTTTTTGAAGCTCATTTTATGCTTAGTGGCTCTCAAACCTAACCCAGTTTTAAAAAACTCGGTTGCCCCAGTGGAATTTTTGACTGGGAGCTGTCAACAAATGTCAACTTGATACACAAAGTTACTGCCAAAAAACAACTGGGTCAACTGGGTTTTTTGAAAACCGGGGCAGGTTTGAGAGCCACTATTGTAAAAACAAAGAAATTAAACCAAAACCAAAAAGAAAGGAAAGAAACGGTGACAGAAAATCAATTGACATCCCTCACCGTCACGTAGTAAAATAACCAAAAACCAAAAACCCATCTTGAAAGCGCGATAAATAATCAGATTTACAAAATAAATACACAAAAAAGAGAAGAGAAAAAAGGAAACATACTCTTTCATGATGATATAGACAGAGAAAGTAAAAAGGAATTTTCAAATAAACTTTAAAGTTTTGTTTTGTTTTGTTTTGTGTTGTTTTGTAAAGAAAAATAAACCATATTGACAATCTGATAATTTCTTAAAAAGAAGTCAAACAAAATTTCAATATATCAACAAGATTATATAAGAATCAGGAAAAGAAAACAGAGAAAAGAAAAGAAAAGAGAAAAAAAAAGATGAAAGCTAGATTCAGCAAAACATCTGTGCTTGAACAATATATATATATAAATAAAACATGATTCTTTAACCTTTCTAATTAATTTATCTTCAAAGTATCCCAATCAATCGAACTTGTGACTACACAAATGAAAGAAAATCTCTTCTCTACAATCTCTTACCAAAAATTCCAAATCTATTTCCAAACCCAACTCAAGTAATTCAATTTAATCAAAGTAACAGATCATCATTATTAGAATTAGAAGTCGAGTTAGCAAAGCTAGAAGATTGATTACTATTTTGATTCAAAGGAGTTCCCATCATTCCTCCACCAACTGAACCCATCGGTTTACCATTTTGACCACCCCAAATCGATGCACTACTTTGTTCTCTTGCCATCGTAGCCATACTAACTTTAGAAGCCGCTGGTTTGTTTCCTTGAGCACTCGTTCCACTGGTCATACCAGCAAATGAGAATAAGTCATCGAAATTGGCACTATTAGTCGGTTTAGTTGCAGTCGACCCCGATGGAGGTGGTTTGGCCGACGAGGTCATAGGTGTGCCGAAATTGGCCATACTTTGGTTCATTGAGCCCATGTTAGGTGCTCGATTGTTACCCATCATCCCGTTGCCCATCATTCCGTTACCCATCATAGGTTGCATCATTGCCGCATTTGACATTGGTTGGCCGGCTGGTGGTGACATCATGGATTGACCCGAGGTAGGTGAAAAGGCCGAGAAATTATTCATAACAGGTTGTTGTGACATAGGCTGAGTAGTTTGTGTGGACGAAGCGTTGAGTAACGCAAAGACGTCAGGCTTACTAGCCGGCTGAGATGAACTGGTTTGTGCTATAGAAGCGCCTCCAGAGACCGTTGGTGGAGCAGACTGAAAGTCGTCAAAGTCGTCTTTAAGTTACAAGAGGTGATCGCGGCGAGGAAATGTTGGTCAGATCCCCTCAAGTTCCATTGTCCGAATTGCGAATCTAAAGCATATACAAACTTACCATCCAATCCTGCCAAAGAGTTCCCGCCCAAAGTAGGAGCTTTAGAAGAGGTAGCTGATGGAAGTGGAGGAGCTTGATCCTCATCATCATCAAAGGAAAATAAATCGACTTCCTTAGCTTTAGGAGCCGGTACTGCGGCCTTTTCTTGAGCTTTCTTAGTCACACTCGATACACGAGTGTTACTGATACTGCCTCTTCCCTTTGGAGGAGGAGAGACGGTTTTTTGTGCATTCGAACCTGACGGACGGTCTTCCCATTCACCGGCGTCATATTCTTCAAAATCATCTGCTTGTTTGAAAGAAGAGCTACCACCGTTATAATTGTCGCGGCTACTGCTACCGCCACCATTGTTCCCTGTAAAGATGAATCATGTAAGTTGCTATGTTGACCAGGTAGAGTTTGATTCATCAACAACAAACAATCATCACCGCCGCCACCGCCGCCACCGGAAAATCCACCAGTGTCACTACCGAATCCTCCGTACTTGGAGCCAGTAGCACTCGTGAAAGACGGGCCTTCATTGCCTACACCTGTATATTTGTTACGGGAAGCCTTAGCCTTTCTTCTTTCTTGACGAACTCGATCCAAATCAGACAATAACTCTGCAATCTCTTTAGCACGATTACGGACTATTGATTGAAACAAAAAGGACGAAGGTGAGTTGATGATCATGTAGCAGACATCGACAATCGAACATACCATTGATACCCTGATCCTTAGCTTTTTCATCAATATAATGAAAACTTCTCAACACCTTGATCATCGAGATATGAGATCGAGCATCATCAATGACTCGTTCAGAACCATGTTTAATCAAATATTCAAGTAATTGTAAGGCTTTGTAAATCTGTCTCCATTCACGAGCTTCCTTTTCAGTAAATCGTTTGTAAATCGTTGGCATGATCTCGTTAAATTGTTGACTAACCAAAGAAACAAAAGATCACATCAAATTAAACGTGATGATCAGCATAAGTACTTCGATGTGTGAGATATGTGGATATACGCGCAAGAAAAGATAACTTACAAATTGAATGTTCTGTATAAATATGAACGTCATGAATTCAGCTCCAAAGATACGGTATCAAGGTGATCAATCACAAAACAAAACAAAGCCTACCCTTGAGCAATTTCCTGCATGACAGTAGAACTCGCACCCCTAAGATCAAGATCAACAATCAAGTTGATAACACACAATAAATCAACAACCAAATCCGATGAATCGCAAATGATTGCAGATTAAGATATATATATATATCAAACTTAGAAAACATATCTACCATGGATCATCATTAGTAGCTTCTCTAACTTTAGCTTCCATTTCAGTATAATTGAGTACAACAGCTTTAGCTTGATTGTAATATGATTTAATATCATAGAGTGAGATCTGTTGGATCGAAATTCATTCAAGTCAGGTACCATTCCGATTCGAATAAAATAAACTCAAACACATCGAACAGAATAGATGAACAAATCGTGGAACTAACCTGAGCAAGCGAGCTCCCGATTGCTTCTATTTTGTCCATTTCCGAATTGATGATTATATCAAAATGAACCTTTGTGGTGTGCTTAAGTACAAAGTGTTAGAAACGCTCTTTGATATTAGCATCACCACTTTCTGATTATATTACAAAGTCTTTGGATTGAAAACTCACTGAATCTCTCCTTGGTT
The DNA here is from genome assembly GCF_000204055.1 of Melampsora larici-populina 98AG31. Lineage (NCBI taxonomy): Eukaryota > Fungi > Basidiomycota > Pucciniomycetes > Pucciniales > Melampsoraceae > Melampsora > Melampsora laricis-populina. Next base: position 321,556 of record NW_006768765.1, on the reverse strand, counting down.
GATTATGAGGAAGTGATGTGATGAAGTATCCTAGAAGATCAGTTTGAGGAATGAGATCGATAATAGCCTGAGTGTGAATTCTGAGAGCACTGACTCAGTGACGTGAGATCGACTAGCTTCATTATCCGGTACCGATATTTCATTGAGCACAGACCGAGCTCTCGAGTAATTTGTTGGAGTTATGATCTCGATGCTTGATTGTTCGTTTCAAGTTCATTGCTACTACCACCATCATCATCACCACACGTTTATTACCAACATGCTTTCAATTCCAATCTCAAGACAATATCTTTCAATTAACTCTAGGTTTATCATTGGATCTCATCGATCCTTCTCCTCCTCTCAATCATTTCGTAATGTCTCAACTCTTGTCTTTCTCGAACACAAGGCGGGTAAAATCAATTCAGCTACTTTGAGTGCTTTAAACTTGGCTAAATCATTAGGAGGAGGTATCACTGGTATCATTGTAGGATCATCAAAATCAAGTGAAATGAATGAAGCTATTGAGAAGGCTAAGAAGTAAGTATGACGATCTCCCTTCTCAAGCTCGCCATCAAATTGATAAATGAAGCTAATGTCAAACTTTTTTCTTAGATTACCTATTTCAAAACTTTTAGTCAAAGAAGACGATAACCTAGAACATGTACTAGCCGAACCTTTTGCACCTCTTATTGCCAACGTCACCAAAGAAAGATCATTTACTCATCTAGTTGGTGGTACTACCTCAGTCACCAAGAATATATTTCCAAGAGTAGCCGCACTCTTAGACGTTCAACAAATCTCAGATGTGATGAAAGTAATCGATCAAGAAACATTTATGAGACCGATTTATGCTGGAAATGCACTCTGTACATTAAAAAGTAAAGATTCCATAAAAGTGATCACAGTACGTTGTGCAAGTTTTGAACCTATTACCGATACTTCAGAAGGAGAAGTTGAAATAGAAAAATTAGAATCAATTCAAGCTGGTCAAATCATATCAAATTGGTCATCCGAAACTTTAACTAAATCAGAAAGACCTGAATTAGGTTCAGCCAATCGAATCGTATCAGGTGGTAGAGGAGTTAAAAATAAAGAAAACTTTGATTCAATCTTAATACCATTATCAGATAAATTAAATTCAGCTATAGGTGCATCAAGAGCAGCAGTCGATAGTGGGTTTGCAGATAATTCTTTACAAGTCGGTCAAACTGGTAAAGTAGTTTCACCTGATCTTTATATTGCTGTTGGCATCAGTGGTGCTATTCAACATTTAGCTGGTATGAAGGATAGTAAAACGATTGTAGCTATTAATAAAGATCCAGAAGCTCCTATCTTTCAAGTGGCTGATGTAGGCTTAGTAGCCGATCTTTTTGAAGCTGTACCGTAAGTTTTTTGGTTTTTCTTCCAGATATTCTTCGAGAGTAGAGCGAGACATACTGACGTTTGGTGTTGGTTTTGTTGTTAAGTGAGTTGACCAAGAAGATCTGATTAGAATCACTTTATACGGTGTAAGATGTGATCTATTCTTCATAAACTTGATTCTTGAAGTTGTACTAAGATCTTAGATTGCCTAAATTTTGTATTGCATTTCCATCATCTCGTTTGACTTTTTCTGTTCTCTATTTTTGATTTGATTTCAAACAGAGCCCCTCGTTTTTTTGTATCATTGTATCATGTTTGAGTGTCACTTTTAGAGAGAAGTGGATTGTGTGAATGTGTAAGGTGATCTTTTATATGGTTCTCTCAGCACAACATTTCCTTAACGCCAAACGAGTCTCTGTTTTTTATGGATCCATAATGGTTCAGGAATCCAATTTGAATCATGGAAAATAGGTGTCAAAGAATGCCTCTTGGTACAACCCTACAGGTGTGTGTGACACGAGGTAACTCTCAAAATCCATTCCTAAGATCAAGTTTGAGATATGAGGCCATATCAGGGGATGAAATATGGCGCACGCTGCCCCTTCTTATTCACGCTCAAAGCTTTTCCCAAGAACTACTCTCCGGTGAGTCCAATGGCTCAAATGACTGCGTGTCTTTAAATTTCTCTTATTTGTTTGCAATTCTTTCTATATATATCAAGATCCAAACTCAAACAGATTCATAAGATACGTGTCAGCAATGAGCATGCTTCCTCTATTCAATTGCCAATAATTAGTAGCCTTGAACTGTTTAAAAGCATCATTTTACCACTGAAAACCTTATCAGAATAAATAAGATAAAATTTCTTCCCCACTTGTTTTGATTTTCTATTTTATTTGCCAGGAAAATGACACACTTCATAAAAAAAGAAGGCTATGCCAGAACGGGGATGGTATCCTATCTGGTTCTTACCACATCCGATTGTGTAGAAGATGGTTAAATATGACCCCTCAATGCCCCGCAGAATCTATGAAATGAGTTGGTTGAAGTTGAAAGAAACCAAAAGTTGATCGATCTTCAAATTTCAATGAATTGATGACATGTGGATTACGTAGCTGTCACAGACTGTGATAGATTGCAATTTGCCAAGCACCGGTTATTCAGAAAACTATGATCACCGGCAAATCAACATCACCATCTGGCATCACCATCGAGCTCCTCAGCATTCTCAACACTTTTTCAATAAATGGTACAACAAAGAACACCTTAATCAAAATGATGACTAGAAAAACTTATTGTCAATCTCTATACATAATCTCATCATCATCATCATCATCAACACCAACCCCATCACGCACAAAGTTTTCCACAAGTAGTACCACAAGAAACCCAACGAATTTTCCATTTCCAAACCATCCTTATCCAACACCTTATGAAATCTTTCATTTACCAAAAACAGCCAACACGATTGAAATCAAATCAAGATATTATCAATTAGTCAAAATCCATCATCCCGATCTAGGGTTTTCAATCACTCATCTTCCCAGCAGCAGCACCACAAATCCATCAAAAGCTCATCAAACCGGTTCACAAAGTATTGGATCAGAAGATCGGTTTAAGAAGATTGTAGAAGCCTATGAACTTTTAAAATCTCCTTCTAGACGTCAAGTTTATTTAAATTCAGGTGAAGGATGGCCAAGATCTTCAAACTCATCTAGCCGTGCTTCTCGTGCCCCTCCTTCTTCTTCCTCCTCCGATCGACCTTATCGACCGTTTTATCCAAGTTCGTTATGGGATTGGACATCATCTAATCCAAGAAATGAAACCAATCGATATACTACTTCAACTGATGATGATGATCATTGGTTTTCATCCCGATACCATCAATCATCTTCAACTTTTAAAGAACAATGGGAACGTGATGGATTATTTACCAAGAATGGAATCTTTATTTCTTCACTAGGTTGTGTGGGTGTGATGTTTTATTGTTTTCAAGCTTGGAAAGTGATGCCTTTATTAGATCATAACAAAAAGTATCAAGATTCAAATGGTTCTTCGAATTTCAATTCACATCGATCTGAACCTATTGGTGATAAAAGACTTGATTGGGAAGCATGGCATCAATCAAATCCTACAGCTTCACAACCTACCCCACAACCGTCTATTCACACCAGCTCATTATCTCCCGAACATCATGGGTCTTATCCACATCCATTGGCACCTACATCGTACATGGACGTGATCAACAGACGAAGTCAGAATGCGGCCAAAGACCTCAAGGCCGCTCGAGCTGCTGCTATTTCTCCTAGTCATCTTGCAGGAGGCAAATCTATCACACCTGACCTTGTCTCATCTCACACACGTTCATGACATATCATCCTCATTGCGCGATAGACTAGCTTCTTCTGCTTGCTTGGACTGATCAGAAACTGTTTTTCAAGGTGAGCACAACATACAAACACATTCTCTTATCCATTCTTTTATCCAAGGATCTAGAAGCTCATAACATGCCTTATAAAAAATGAATTTGGAGTAGATCCACAGAAGCCATACCTATCACAAGACCTATACGATCCGTATCAAATCATGACCCCAATCTTTTTTCTCTATATTTCGATTTGTATAAGATGTGTGATTTATAAATTATGGAATATTGCAATTTTAACCATCTGTAAGTTTTAGTGTGCGAAACCTCAAAAGTAAAGAATTTCAAAGTTACTTGTAACCTTTTCCTATGAGTCAGGATTTCTAAAGAGAAAGTGTTGAGTAGAAGATAAAGACTTTTTTCAAGTATACAACACGAGAATGATCTTACAATCGAGTATCGAAACAGACCACCAACAAGGAAAATCTTGTATATAATCTCCTCTGCTTTCCATGCCCTCAATAATCCATGAAATACTTATACAAAGTGGTTTGGTTTTATCAAAATAGAAAATGTAAAGAAAATGTGTAATTATAAAGAAAAAAGGAGCAAGGAGACCAATCAAATCAAAAATAATCTTCATGTATGTTTAAAATAGAAAACTTGATTTGCAATCTAAAACTTTGTTAAAATTAAATGAAGTCGAATCTTGATTCTCAAGTATCTTGTAAAACCTTTTTAAGTTCAGAAAAAAGAATCTTACAAACCTACGCCAAACCCCCCAAAAAAACCCAAGAATCAGTAAACCCATCAAGTTCAAAAAACCAAAAGAATTTATGTAAAACTAATTAGGTATTTACTTACTTTACATCTCCCACCTGTAGCTTGTTTCATAGCACACTTCTTACACAAAGTAACATGTAAACAATTAATAGGTCCATAAATCGCCAAGTTCGTATGACAAACATGACAAAATTCTTGATAATCTTGATCATGGTCTTGGGTTACAGATGAAGTAGGTGAAGGTGTTTCTAGATCTATTTCAATTACTTTGGTACTTGAATCGGTTGTCATCTTTGGGGTTTCTTGTTTTGATTTTTTAAGATTCTGGTAAAGTAAGTGTTGAAGTTTTTGATGCGAGGTTTTGATGCGAGGGTTTTGAATGATCGGTTGATTTGATGAAGAATAATTAAAGGATTCTTGGAGTTGGAGGTGGCCGGATTCGGAATCATTTTCGAGCCGATAGGATCCGGCCTTGAGATATCTGGGATGACCAGGAGTCCGATTCGACCCCAGAGAACGCATCGGGTTCATCAAAACTGGCCCTGCTGCAGGTCAACTGTGTCATGTGGAAGCTGATTGCTGAGCTCAAAGACCCAAAAGTGACTTGATGATATCCAACAAATTATCTGAAATCCTCTTCGACTTGGCTAGCCTACATGACTTTGAGAGAGTTCTGAATGGATGATTACACACTTGATAAGCAAAGTTGCTTGAGGACCCCAGCTTATGAATCAGTATGAGGAACTGTATGACACACATCTTTTTCTGGGGAACAACAATCAACTTGAAAGCTTGGAAGAGACTGCTCCAGAAAAATTGAATCAACCACAAAAAAAAGATAACTTGAGTTTAATTTTGAAATTAGTTTTTTTTGTGGGTTTCTAAATTGTACAATACTTGGTTCTGTAAGAAACTCAATATATCTCAAAACATCTCAATTTTCAAATCACAAATCACAAAAAAAAACTAAAAACCTTGTGAAGATAATCCAAATTTGTTTCAAGATCTTATCAAAACAAATAAGTTCTTTCATATATGAAATAAAACCAAAACTCAGAACAACAAAGTAAAAAAAAACAACAACAAAGAAAACAAAACAAATGAAAAGTCCATGAAAAACAAAAACACAAAAAACATAATCCTCCTTTTAAAACCAGCTACACAGATAGACAAAAAGAGAGAGAAAATCAAAGAAAGAGAGAAAAAAAGGTTTTGATTTCTTAAATAAAACACAAAAAAGGAAGACATATGAAGTTGGTACAGATGATAAAGAAAAAAAAAGTCAAAGAAATAAAATGTTTAACAGTAAATAGAGAGAGAGAGAAGAGAAGAGAAAGGTTTTTAGATAAGTATAAAATGCTACTATCGATAATAGAAAGAAAATCCGAAAATACAACTAAATGAAGTTTTAATAACATTGAGTTTTACGTTTCTTAAGCTCATGTTGATGATGATGATGATGATGATGTTGTTGTTGTTGATGATGATGATCGATTTGAGATTCTTCAAAAGAATTAAAACCAAAGATAGCAGGAGGAGAAATAAGTTGAAGTACTTCAGATGTACTAGAGACCGGTCCACTATAAAGTGAAGAACAACCCAAACTTGGTGTACTTGATTCATCATCATCTTCTTCAATTTCTTCTTCAACTACTCTTTTTCGTTTAAGTTCATCCATCGGACCTGGTTCTAAAGTTTCCAAAGCAAAACATCAGCTCAGGAAAAATGATCCATGTATAATGGGAAACAATTCAAACACTCACTGTTTATAGGTTGTGATTTGGTTAAAAGTTCAATTCTTTGTTCTGGAATAGGTGGTAAAGCCCATAAGATCTCAGGTCCACAATTACTTTCACGATAATAATTTTGAAATAGATATTCATTTCCAGTTCGATAAGAATGAAGTGAATTCCAATTGTTTAATCGATTATAAAGATGTTGAAATTCGAGTGAAGGGATTGTCTTTAAGATCGGATGACTTGGAAGATGATGAGTTGAGAAAAATTCTTCTTGATTTTCTGGTAAATGTTCATCGGTTAGTGGATAAGTCGATTGTGATATCATTGGAGCGGTTTGAGACATGTTTCGGTTGAGAAAAGTAGAGTTGCAAACCACAAAGAGTACAAACGGTCGAGCAAGGGTGGTGAGAGAATAACGGAGTAGAATGAAATGCGAATGTGTAGTTGGATGAGATTGAGGGGATAACCTGTGATGAAGTGATTCGAGATGGAATTTATAGACCACCAAGGAAATGGGTTCAAGATTTAACAGAAAAAATGGCTTGTTGAAGATCCACCCCAACCAATCCTTTTGCAAATTGACGTGATGATGGAGAAAGGTATGTATGAATTGACAAGAGACCGATAAGGTACCGAAGATGATCGGCGTAGGTGTCAGAAGATGACAGGCAAGTATAATATTATGTTCTTATACAGCTCTGTGTGGGTCTTGGTGAGTTATTATTCTGTTTGTGTGTGTGTGTGTGTGGATGGGTGTTTGCGTGTATATCCTTGTGCGATTGTGCAAAGGGGCAAAAGGATTTAGAGCGATAAAGTCTAGTTGAATGTATGGTGATGGTGGTGATATGATATAGATTATCTGACTAAAACCGGAGAGTCAGCATAAACTGAATGAAAGCGAGAGGAATTAGATGTTGAAAGAAAATGGTAAACGAGGAAAGCGAACTGACAGGTTATTTTTCAGATAGATTTCGAATTCAGGGAGATAGCGGAGAGTTTTTGTCAAGTGTGATTGATGGATGGATTAATTGATTGATTGATAGTCGGTGAAGAAAGAGATGAGATAAAGATTATATATATATATATATCTTTGAATGAAAGGGAGAAGATTGATTGAAGGTTTTGAGCTATTTATCTAGCTTGAGACTACAATGAGAATGAATGGTTGATAAGAGTTGGAGGAAAACAATTTTAAATGAATTTGATCTTAATGAAAAACGAATCAAACTCAAAATGTTGAAGAAAGGAAACTAAAACAAGTGAAATTGAATTCTAACTGTATGTATGTGGAGGTAGTTAAAGAACAGGAGATCGAGAAAGTTGATGTCGGCAGTCAAGGAGCCCACGAGGATTGGTGTATAAGATAACAGATTAAAGACAGGGCTATGTATGGTGGTAAATCTACGGTGGATGATGATCAGCAACGGTCGATCTAAGGAAAATACCCAATCAAGCTTGAGAACTAAACTCGAACGAAGTTGATGATGATGACGATGACGATGGATTGATGAAATTTAGTAAAATGTGATGATGGATTGGATGAAAGTGAAAGATGATCTCAAAGTCTTGTTAGAGTGATTGTGTAGTAAGATTTTCTTAAAAACCAAGTTAAAGAACCATGAAGATGATGGATTATAAAGGAATCGATGAGTTTACAATAAAAATGAAAATCAAATCGGATCGTCGTTGAGAGATATTTTTATGAATCAAATCTGATGGGGAAACCAATTGAAGGATCTCAACTCCACCTCCAACTTTAAAGAATTCAGCTGATTTTTTCAACTTTGCCCACTTACCTCAAACAAATCTGAAGAAGATTCAAAGTGATACAGATCATTGGTCCCACAATCAGTGATTTGTTTGTGATTCATGTGTTAAAAGATATCTTACATTGATAGTTTTAGGATGGTATTCAAATTGAATACTGACAATTTCACCTATTTCGCTCTGACCGAAGACGAGTTTGGTAGAGAAGACAAGCGTTTGATGAGTTTACAACTTGAGGCTGTTACCAACGAGGAGCTTCGATTTGAAGAAGATGATAATGATTAAAGTCCAGTGCGTGTGTCAGATAACGAAACTCGTCTGAATCTCAGTTGAAGGGTTAAAGTGAAGTGTGGTGAAGTGTGGTGATACGTAGATTTGTATGAGTTAGTCGAAGGAGATGATGATGATGAAGTGATGTTTGATTGAAGATTGAAATTGTATCTATGAGAATGTCTGTAAGCTTGATTACCTTCAAGTTTGGTCACTATTCTATCAAACGGAGCTTGAGAGGTAAAGCAGAGATATCTATCAATTTCTATTGAGATTAGATGGGTATGATCGTTTACTGATTCTAAAGGAGTTTTCAGTTCTATCGTATCATCAATCCAATCCAACTTTGCAAAATAAGAGAATTGGAGTGGTTCTTTCGTAGATGAGTCTGTTTAAATCAATCGATTCAAGATCAGAATAGTCACTGAAGAGGACAAATGAAAAAGACGAGAGGACCACTTTAATGGAAATCCAATTGACAAAAAACACAACTCAGATACAACAAACACAATGAAATCAATCTCCTTGACCGGATTAAAGGATCACGAGTCATGAATGATGATGAAGCTTTGTTATTTATTTGGATTTAGCTTTTGTTTACCCTTTGGTTTACAAAGAATTGTGGAATCAGCTAAAAAAAACATATTGTAACTCCAAAAGCCTTCTGAACTTCAAAATTGGATTTAAAAGACACAAACAAATATCCACATCGACTATTAGAGAAAGCCTACCCTGATATCAATTCGGTAGTCAAAAACCAATGGAATATAAGAAACAATAGATGATGACAAAATCGTATCCTATCCAATTGAATTGAATAGAAGAACTAGACCAATGAAAGATATTTGACCTAAAAGAATAAAGAGAAAAGTGGGAATGGCTTTTAATAGTGTTTTTAGATAATTTTCTTTGTTTACATCTTCAAAACCAAACAAACCACTCTTTCGCTCAGTCAGACACACCAAATCGGGTATGAATGCGATCAAGAAGCTTGATCGGTCATTCATCTTTGAGAAATCCTACACATTTGTCTCTAAAGGCTCTAACTCATTTGCATCGTCATCCAAAAAAAAACAGATTATGTTAAGTGTGTCTTGATTCCTTTCAGAAAGCACATGGCTATGTATCTTATAGGGCTATCTATCTAGGGGCATGAATTAGAAAACCCAAGTTCAAACACACAATGTAAAGTCTTGAAAACCACAAATCAAACCATCCAAATCACTTATTGATCTCCTTACAAACTTCAACTTTTCTCTCTCATATAATCTTGTTTTCCTATACCTTTTACTATTCTCTCAACTTTTTCCTTCCAATCTTCCATCATTCAAAACTATATGTTGTAAGAAATCTTTGGCTTATATAGAACACCATCAATGAAAAATCTCTCGTATTGAAAAAAAACACAAAGTGTTCTAATTCGAATCTTTGGGTAAATCCTTCCTACTCCCGGGTTGTAATCAATTAATGATACCCAACACTTGATAAAAACAACTTACTGTGTGTGTTCAAACTTCACAAGAAAGTATGGCAGTGAATCCAGAAATGAGAAACACTTCAAGTGATTCACTCTCCTGTGTTATAATTTTAAAAGACACCTTAAATGCTAGACCTTTTGACTTGAAATTGAATTACAAGTCAAGATCAAATCCTCATCACCTTCTTTGTCATCTACAAAGAAGAATTTCCAATCGTTCATCAAAACTTCATCAAACATAAACCTCAATGCTCATGTTTCTCTAAAACCAAATCTCTTCTGAAAAGAAGCATCAAGTCATGATCAATGTAAACTGATCAAACCAGTGAATTGAACCTCTCTATAGAAACATTGAATCAGATAAACCAACTTATATCATTCCAAATCTTTCATCCTCTCAATCTACTCTCTCCTTTTCCATGTATCTTGCAATATGATTTATAACCCAATGATAAATTTGCAAATCATGGATTTCTACTCATTAACTCTTACACATTTCTAAAAACGGTTGAATTTCATGTAACCCAAGACGTCAACGAAACTTCATATCTAATAATCTACAAACCGCGTTTTTCCAACCTCGTTTTCATGTTTCTAATATACCTCTTTAACAAATATCACTGATAATCAAATCATTCTAAAACATATCTTTATCATATCAATACATTATCACATCATCAAAGAATCTTTATGAAACCATTCTCACTTACGTAATCTCTTCAATATAAGACCATTTGTTCATTTCTTTTGAAGTTTTATCCTTCAAGTCCAGCTTGCATATGATCTACCGAATCCGCACCCAAGTATCCCATCAATCCTCACCCACAAACTCTTTACCAAAAAAAAGAAAAAAACCTCACCATTATATCTCCCACCTTTAATCTCAGCTTCATCCACAACCTTTCGAACCATTGAAAGTTCATCACCACTCAACTTAACATGTATCGATTCAATCGATTCTTGAACTCCTTCTGGTCTTCTAGATCCTGGAATCGGTATAATTAACTTTGATTGGTTCAGGATCCAACTTATACATAGTTGAGTGATTGTACATGGTTTGGAATCTGAGATGAGTTTTAGTTTTTCTACAATCTTTTATTAAACAGACACACATAATTTGGATTAGTTCATTATCTTTTGATTTTTTCTGGCGGAGGATGGTATGATTTACTTTTAGGTTTTGAGCAAAGTTTTCGGGTTTGAACCTGTCTAGATCATGACGTATGTCTCCTTTTGGAATATCTGAAGGTGATCTTAATGTTCCTGTTAACATTCCTCGACCTAATGGACTATACATATAAAAGAAAACACCAACTGATCAATTTAACCATTATTATAAAGTAAGAGTACAATGAAAAGATAAGATGCAAACCTATATGCGATGATCGGAATTCCAAGTCTTTCACAGGTTTCTAGTACTCCATTCTTTTCGATATCTAATGACCACTAAAGACCCAAAACCCAACCAAGCAAAACTTATGAATAAATCTTTCTATTATGAAAAATTAATGAAAACTATTCTTTTTTTTTGGGAAACCAAAATGATTTCTTTCTTACAGGAGAATATTCGATTTCAACAGCCGAAATCGGATGAACTTTATGAGCTCTTTCAATAGTTAAAGCCGAAACTTCTGAAAGACCAATATGAGAAAAGCATCCTTCAAATTTCAAAGTTTTTAAAGTCTCCATCACTTTTTCAATCTCGATATTTTTATCTACTCTTGCCATCTAAACCCCCCCCCCCCAAAAAAAAAAAAAAAAAAAGAAACCAAAGAAAACCCATCAACTTTCTTCAGTGGATTGGGAGAAGGGGAAAGTGACTTAACTTGAAACAAATCCATCTTTTTCTTTCCTCCTAATTTTTCATTAATAATTTTCACAGAGCGTCTTAAATGATCCTCACTTCCATTGACTCCAATAATTCTTCCTTCTTTTAAAATAGCTGCACCTTTAACACTTAAAAAACATTTTCCTTCTTTAAGATATTCAGGAAACTTATCAAAGAATCTCGAAAGTAATTGTAAGTTGGAGTATGTTCGATCTGGTCCTGTTCCATAAAACTCTCCGGCGTTTAGGAATCGGTTACCGCTGGTTAGGAATGTTTGGATGGATTTGAAGGCTTGGGCGTCGGGTGTTTCTTCTGGTGTCCATGTTAGATTCTAAGATAAAAATCAAGATCAGTTTGATTTTGAGGAGAGGAGAAGAGAATTGATGGGATAGAATGAGTTGATTGGTACCATTAGTCCGTATCCTATTGGACCCACTGGAACCAAATTATCAGGTCCGTAACCAACATATCTCATTTCATCTGACATCTTCAAGTGAAGAAGTTATAACTAGACTTCCTTTGACGCTTATGTATGTTATACTGGAGTAGGAAGTTGAGAACTAGAAATTCGATTAGAATCTTTCTTCCAGCAGATTGGTTTCTTTTCTTATCAGATCGTGATCATTCAAGAGATCTATCGACATCCGGGCCGGCATAAAACCGGGCCTCAACTCACTGTCACAGCACGAATGACGTCATCATTTTGTGCATCATGATTCCCTTTACCTTTCAAGTTTGAAAAGAAGATCTCTCTTAGAGTTTAGAAGATTTCTTTTCAAACAAACTAGCATTCGATTTTGATTTCAACCACAAAAAAAGGAAACCCTCATACAAAAACAACAAACACACACAAAAAACACAACAACAACAAATACCCATATTAAGAAAACCAATCCAGAAACAATCAAAAGGAAAAAAACAAACCAATTTTGTATCTTCACTGTCATACTAGAAATCAACAACCAAATTATTTATATCTCAAATAAATAAAACACATTAAAGAAAAAAACAAACGAGTTTGAAAGGAAAAGAAAAGCAAAAACACAAGAGTCGACTACTCGGTTTACTTAAAACAACAGTTTGTTGATTTGTTCGTTATCTGAACAAATCAAAGAATTTCTTATAAAAAATCACACATAAACAAAAAGAAAAAGAAAAAGAAAAAGAAAAAGAAAAAGAAAGAAAAGAAGTAAGAAACAAAAAGTAGGAAATCAAGTTAATTTGACGAATTCCAAGCATTCAATTTAAATTTTTAAAGCTTTGATTGTAAAGACCATCATTTTTTTTGAAAAGGTGTGTGTCATATTCTTCAAGAATAAAAAAAGGATTTGTTTTTTTTGAAAAAAAAAACGAAAGAAAAGAATCGATTAGAGATGATCAACAAGAAAAGTCAATTTCATAGTCAAACGAAGAAAAAAAGTTGAATGAATGAGAATTGGATGAGAATTGAATTGAATTTTTCAGAAGAAAAAAAAATAAGAAAATGATGATTCTTTTGACCTCCTTTTAATATCAAACAAAAGATTTCTTCTTTTTGATTTTACAAAACAATCGGTTCATATTGAGAATGATCAAACTGAAGTTGATCATGATGATCCTGTAAGTGACCCAAGCTTTGATCGACTTTCAAATGATGATCGTCATGATGAAGAAGATGATGATGAAGAGGAAGAAGTAAATGAGGATCAGAAGTAGAAGAAGACAAATTAATCTTTTCCATTTCTTTCATCAATTCGACTTGTTGATCATGACTCATGAGTTTAGTAAACCTTTCTCTTCTAATCAATCTTTCGGTTCGAAAACTTTCATACTAAAAAACCCAAACCAAAAAAACACGAAAAAACATTAAAAAAATTTCTTCTCATGTTGGATATCAAGTGTAGGGAAACGAATTGGAGAAAGTGACTTACTTTTTCTAATCGAGTCGATTCTTTTAGTTTACTAAAATGCGTTCCAAATAAGACAGCTCTAAGTAAAACGAGTTCACAATGCAAAGGGTCCAAGACATTAAGAGTACCCCATCTAAACTGTCTAGAAAGATTCGGACCACTAAACCGGTTAGGATCAATGGAATGAAGATGAGGATCAATGGGATTAAGTTTGTTTAAACCCATCAATTCTTCATTTGATAAGACATGAAGACTTTCAGGATTGATTAATGATAAGGGAATCAAGTTAAACAAAGCTTCTTCTGATCTTGATAAAGTTAGTGTACATTGGATTCGTTTGTGATGTGAAAGACTTGCGGTTACTGAAAGTGATTTACGTCTAGTTTTTAATGGATTGGCTGTGGCTTCTGGGTTTTGACTATCTGATGAACTTATAGATGATGAGGTGGTGATGGCTTCGGGTTCATCGGATCCTTCGGAATCATCAGTTTCTTCGCTCGATCCGGTAAACAGACTTAGGTCTAAACCTGATTGTTTCATTTCGGTTCGTAGCCATGTTCTGATATTGGTTAATTGTTGAATGGTTAATTCGTCTGATCTTCCAATTACCTATCAATCAAATTCAAATTCAATTTTATAATTCAAATCCATTTTGGAGAAAAACACTTGGTTTGTTTGGAAATACACTTACAGGTAACACATTCGATCGTTTTCCAATCCGTTTCATGGCTCTTAATTCCATCTTAGACATTGAGATTCTTGATGATTGATAAAGATTAGGTGTGTCTGATTGGGATGCTCTTTGGGCTGATTCGATGATCGTTGGGTTTAGAAAATAAAGACAACAATGGACATGTGAATCGGTGAATCTGATCGGTTCTCTTTTCACTTGTTGTTCATGATTTAATGTATGTTCAAATTTAGATTCGAGACCTGGAAGAAAAAAGAGAAATTAGATTGGAAGTGAAGTTGGTTTGGATTGATGTTTAGAAACTTACATCGGAGGATCTCGTTGACTTGATGTTCTACTTTTAATTCATCTGTATCATGAAAGAAAGATCATCAGTTTTTGCAGAATTTTCAGTTTTTGAAGATTTCACATACCATTTGAAAGAAGATCAAGTGAAGGCGTATCAATGATTGTCAAAGCGATTCGATCACCATTCAAACCCGGAACCGTACCAATCGAATGATGTTGAATACCTCCATGAGTAGTAGTAGTAGTGACTGAATCTAAACTGATACCAAAAGTAGCCAAGATAGTTTTAAGAAAAGAAGTTTTACCGGTTTCGATTGAACCTACTAAGATTAAATTGAAAGTAGGAATCTGTCTAGATTTTCTTGGAATCAATCTGTTTGGACTTTTTAATGATGGATGTTGTTGAGATTGAATTGAATAAGATTGTAGGTTTGGCATGGGAGGTAAGGGAGGTGGAGGAAGTTGTTTTCGATGGATTGATGATGATCTGGGAGGTAGTGGATGATGAGAATCTGAGTAAAGAGAAGTTCGATGGTTAGTTGAATTTGAAGATCGATGGTTGATTGAAGTTGAATTTCGATTGATTGAATTTGAATGATTTAGGGATTGATGATGGTTGATTGAGTTGATGGATTGAGAAGAAGGAATAGATTGATGGGTTGTTGGTGGTGATTTTTGTAGTTTACCGACCTGCGGTTTTGATGAGTTGTTATTGTTGATTGAATGATTTGAAGAAGATTGTAAGATTGAACGTTTCTTGACGAGTGATGAAAAGACAGTCATCTTGAAGAATAGCTAGTTCTAGTTCTAGTTCTAGTTCTAGTTCTAGTTCTAGTTCTAGTTCTAGTTCTAGTTCTAGTTCTAGTTCTAGTTCTAGTAAGTAGTTTGATGATAAGAATTCTGGTTGAATGCGATGAAATACAAAAATTCAAAAACAATTCTTACTAAAAAGGGCAAATCAGGAAATCAATCACATCATTCTCATCAGAATCAGAATCAAAATCAAAATCGCAGTCAAGGTGATTTATACTTCATCAAACTTTAATTTCAACTCAGATCCATAGCCATAGTGATAGCTACATATCTTTCACTTCATCTCCTATATCAATAAACTCACTCCTATCTACCAACTACCTAGAGAATACAAATCACAAATTCAAATTCAAATCACTAATCAATCCAATCAATCATCAAATTCATCCTCACCCATTCAAAGGTCTCATCTACCCGAGTACAATACAAAGTCATCAATTCTACTTCATCACCCCTCACTTCAAGTTCAACATTTGGTCTACCGAGAAATCACAAATGTTCATCGGATTTGGAATGTATACTCTTAGTCTGATCACAAAGAAGAAGAGGTAAACTATGCATATCAATCTGTAGATCATCTTCAAAACATTCGATTTAAGGATACATGTATAGCCGAGCGATTTATTTATCATCCATCACATCAAATCACATCACATTTGGATTCATCAGTTTATCAGGACCCTGGAATACCCCTGCAGATGGTACTGACGAAAAAGGTCGGATTTCGACTGATTTTTGTCAGTAGGGTACTGACGAAAAAGGTCGGATTTTGGGAATTTTCCAAGCAGGATACTTACCAAAAAGGTCGGATTTTGGGGTTCCGACTTGCCAAGGTGTCAAGTGGTGATAGTACAGACTAGTACAGAGCCGAGCAGGCAAGCCAGCTCGAGCTAGCTCGAGCCTTGATCTGGCTCGACAGTACTTATGTATTCGACAGTAGCTGGCCTGGCACTGATGGTTGTCAAAGCTGTCATTTCTCAGCAGTTCTCTTTTCAAATTTGAAATTGTACGATTTTAGACTACGAATTGTACTTAGGTTGTAGTCAATAGTTCCTATTCATGTATAAGACTATATTCCTGTTGGTTCCCCTTGAACTTGTCTTGCTTCGTTTTTCTTCAGATTATCGTTTTTGCTCTCGTATCTATCCTCAAAAATGGTCAAACGAACTTTAGATTCAGCAGCAGGAACATCTCGTGATACACTTGAAGTCATTGTCATAGAAGACGGATCAGACAAGGATGAATGTGAAAAGGATGAATCCGATAAGAATGAAAAAATTATTGTTATTGAAGATGAATCCAAAAACAATGAAGAAATTATCATTATCGAAGATGAATCTAAAAAGGATGAAACCAAAAAACAAACCAAGAAGGGCTGCGGTAAGACGCCTCAAAAGGATGTCATCAAATCCTGTCCCTTGTCTAAGCCAAATGCTCCTTGTACTCTTTGCAAGACAAATGACACTGTTTCACAAAAGACACTCTATTGTCATTGTGGAAGCAAGATTGTGTTGAGAAAGGGGCGTGTGGAAGCTGCTGTAGACCACTGGGCCAACGGTATGTCTTCCTGTTTTTCGAGCAAGTGAGAATTCAAATGTAAACTGATGTGTGTGTTTTCTACCTCCCAGACAAATGTAAGAAGAAGACGAACACGATTTGTGCCAATGCCAGCCTCACATCTTGGGTGACTACGACAACAGTTAAAAAGAATGCTGTAACGAAGCCCTGTGCTGGTCTAAACGATGATACCTGGAAACGACCCACCGCCAAGCTTCGTATTGAGAACTGTATCAAGCACTCACCTACGCCTTACCACGGGGTGAAGCGATGGAAAGTTTGTTTCCAGCTTTTCAAAACTACTCATGAAGTCTCGCTATCGGACGAGCAGCGCAAACAATTCCACGCCGCTCTAGAGTCCCAGGCAACCTGGATCATCAAGCGACATGGGGCTCAGGAATCAATACACTCTCCTAGATGTACTCGAACAGTAATGACCACTGCCAAAACTTTGTATCCTCTCTGTGACGACTGCGAGGGTTTGAAACACGATCGAAGCCTGATCACAGCCATCAATGTACCATACGCGACTGAAGATAAAATCAAGTTTATTGCAAAGGTATTCATGACAGGTGATCAATTCCAAGCAGTTCTAATGAAACATGCTGAGCTACAAGTCCTTCAGACATCATTGGAGAAAACATCTAAAAAAGGCGATGAAGAATTCTGGAAAGCAATTGGTGTGTATGGAAAAGCTGGGTTGTTCAAGGATAAAGAGGTCATCCGTGGTCTAATGATGGCAGTTGGTGTGCGAGCTGAACGTGAATCAAACGGAAAGTCAATGCGTGGTCGTCGATTTGATTTTTACTTCGACAACTTCCTCACCACCTTGGCAGCCATCAGTCCTCGAGCTCTTAGGCTTTTCAACGACAACTTTGCAGGCCGTGGGGCACGTAGCATGCGACAAATCCGAAAAGTCCAGGGTATGCATCTTGAAGATGGCCTACACGCAAACAACTTCAAGAGACTTGCTACTATCTTAGCTGAGCTTGAGTATTCCGGCCCAGTTGCTGCTGCAACTGACGAGACAGTTTGTGTAAAGGCAATGCGGCATTACAATGGCTACTTGGTAGGAGCACAAGGCGGTGATATCCCCTTCGAAAATGGTGATGAAATCGAGCGCTTGGTGAAGTCAGCAGTCACCAATAATCAACTTTGTTCCAAAGTTTGTACAACACCTTCCTTATGTTTCCTTTACTATTTCTTTTCGAGTAAACTTACACACTTTCAATTGTGATCAGATCCGAGCTTATACAATTCAGATACCCTTACCAAATATGTCAACATATGTAGTTGCGATAATAGCCAGTCGCAGCCAGGATAAAGCCAAAGACCTGGCTGCTCAGAATCTCGATTTCATTGAAAAATGTCAAGAAGCTGGCATTCACCTTCTCTCACTCGGCTCGGACGGGGCAGCTACAGAGTTGGCAGCTCAAGAGCAACTCATTGATTCTAGAACACGCTATCTTACGTATACAAATGAAGCACTAGAGGTGTATATCAAAGTCCCTCTTTTTGGCCAAGAAGCCAGGCCGATTGTAATGATACAAGATCCGAAACACGCTCGGAAGACGGCAGCCAATCAACCACTTTCAGGTGCTCGCGTGATATCTTTGGGTCGATTCCATGTTGACATTCAACAGTTGGCTGTTTTACTTGAAGAGTCAGCTAGTCCGCTTTACAAGCGTGATGTATTTGATAGTGACCGACAGGACGATGGTCGTGCATATCGCATGTTCTCTGCCAAAACACTCAAAGCTGCTCTTAACCGTGAAGAGTGTACCGGACTTGCAGTGTATCTCTTTGTCTTCGGAGAGATGGTAGACGCCTGGCTCAATCAAAGCATAGGACATCGGCAACGTGTTCGTTCAAGCTGGACCGCCGAGTTCTTTCTTCGTATTTGGAGAAACTACCTCATCAGACGACAAGACGAACCAGACTCACTGATGAGTCTATCAGCAAATTGCATCTCTCCCCAAAGCTTGAAAATATTTTCAACCATGGCCAGTCGCTTACTTGGCCTCATCATTTCGCATCGAAAATACTACCCTGATGTGCCTCTAATGCCCTGGAAACACGGAACCGAGCCAATTGAACATGTATTTGGATGGATGCGTGTGTTATCGCCAAACTTTACTGTTCTCGATGCTAGACAGATGGTGCCAAAGATCCACGCAGTGGTCAAAAGTGTCATGAGTGGAATAGTGAAGATATCGAAATCAGAACACTTACATGCTGGTAAGACTCTCTTTAAATTCCAATTAAAAACCATTACTAATCACATTTCAATTACAGGATACGAATTTGCTTTCTCAGACGAACCCAATTCAGAGCACATTGATCGGCTCCGTTACTTTCCAACTGATGAAGAGATTGAATACGACTTGAATGTTGCCAAGAAGCGAGCCATAAGTTTGGCTGCTTTTGTTGGAATGCACGATGCTTCGATTGTTGATACTCCTATTGTGATCTCTGAAAACCAAGTTTCAGAAGGTAAGTCTAGGTCTATCACGTGCGAAGAACTTCTTTATTCACTTTCTGACGTACACCATCTTCTAGATGTCTCAACTTGCATGGCTGAAAAGTACGATGTTGTGTATAAAAATGGTCCAGAAGACCCTCTTGAAGAAGCTGTGACCACAGCAGCAGAGGCTATAGATGAACAACAGCAGACTGATGTGCTACTGTCTGCCATACCGGAAGATATTGATGAAGTAATATTCAAAAATGTAGCCATGTCTTTGTCAACAATCCTAAATCCGAATGAGGGCGGCTCATCTGAAGCCCGTAGCGAAGGTACCTTGAGCGACTTAGCTGGAATTGATCACAAACTCGACACATTGATCTTGAACAATCAAGAGGGCATCAATCTGGAAAAGTCCAAATTACTGCAGCTACGAGTTGCCCACGACAGTCAGGTCCAAAGGCATCGGGGAAACGAGCGGGCAAAGATCAATGTAGACGACTTACGCAAGTCACCAGGAGAGCTTTTGAAGCCCAGCGAGTGTAGCAAGCTTGTTGCTGTTGTAATGAAGAACGCTGAAGCTACGCCTACCGGTCTTTCACGAATCCATCGATGGAGCATCAATGTGAAGCTGAATCTTCTGCAGCGTTTTCAAAACACCTCAACTCATCTCGACTCCTCCTCTCATGCCGATCTCACAGGCGGTGGAATCACTGCCCACAATCCAATTGAAATGGGAAAGTTTGTAGTGTTGATCAAGAACGGCGTAAGCACCACCTAATTTGCCCAATTGAACTCGTTTGAATGACTTTACTGACATTAAGCGTGGCTGGTATGTAGAAACTATACCTCGGAAAAACTCTAGCGGTATACATCTATAAGAATAAGAAGCACGCTTGGGTCAAAAGTTCCAAGACTCGAAATGAACTTTCATATGTTTCAGTTCAGATCCTCTTGCACAACCCACATCAACCTGTGGCCACAGTAGCTGACATATTGACTCCCGATGTGTGGACTTTTGCTCGCATAGAAGCATCTCACATAGTATATGTATTCTTACCCTCACGAAGCTCTAACTTTTCTGACTTGGGCGAAGGTTCTTACTCTGTACCTGCTATTCTACGCCGCTTTATTATTTCTATTGATACCCCGAACTTTATCAGAGCATTTGAAGCCCAGTTAAAAACTTTGAAAAGCGCTCAAGCACATGACTTAGACGATTGATAGTGATCAATAGCAACAACAAATGTAATTTCCTATTTCTCAATGATCGTGTTTATCTTTTGTGATACACTATCCATCAATTCCTCTCGATGTTTTTGGTCAAACAGCCCTGTCATCACTTTGAAATACATTCCCATATGGCTTCGTTGACCCCTCTTTGTGCTACTTGTCAAACGGTACCAGATCTCTGCCAAAAAAAAAGGGTACTTACGAAAAAGGTCGGATTTGGAGATTTTTGAAAAAACTTACCACGAAAAGGTCGGATTTTTGGTAAGTACCCTCTGTAGGGGTATTCCAGGGTCCTAGTTTATCACCGAAATATGTGCATACAGCTAGATATTCTAATTCGAATGCTTTGCACCAAATCAATATGCACACTTACAAATATCATCGGTACATCTAAGCTAAGAGGAACTTAGTTAGCTTAAGTAAGCACATCATCATCTTTTGGGATCTCCCTTTCTTGATCCAGGGATGAGTCCCCTCTCAAGGGTCAAGCTTCCCCTTTTAGTTGTGGAAGACAACACTGTGTGAATAGATGTTCCAAACAAAACATATTAGTGGGGTTGAAGTCAAAAATCCAGAGCAGGAAATATGTGTGTAGATCATGACTTCCGAACAAACTTTTGAAACACAAGTTGAGCTAAAGAATTGCAAGGAGTTATGGTACACCACGGGGTCACTTTTTGTTGGAAAATACCAGGGAAAAGACAAGTCATGGGCCGCCGGACGGTCTATCTAACGGTAGTCAGGCAATCTTGCCTTTTGACCGCCGTTCAACACCAAGCGGGTCTTGACATACGATGGTAATCCATGCCCGCCAAATGACGGTAGAAGAAAACAAGCTCTGAGAAAAAGGTACACAAGCTTAAAAAATTGTATATCTGCTCATGTTATAAATTCAATGATAGAGAAAGACAAAAAAGATAACCCTTATGTAAGAACCAAAAAACAATAATATTGTACACATTCTCTTGACACAAAAAAAGACATGCTTTTTTTCCTATCTTGAACCAAGAAAAGAATTTCAACCTTTTTGAAATTGTAATGGTATTCTACTATAAAATAGGGAAGTTCAATTTATAGAAAAAATGTCTAAAATACAAATGTCCCTGTATCAAAATACTGCTTTTAATCATTTTTTTAAAAAAAAAACAAAAAGACTTTCCTGAGAAGCACATTTTAGTGTGTGTGTGTGTTTTTGTAAAAAGAAAACGAGATTTGAAGGAATGGGAGGCAAAAGGACAAACAATGTTAGACACTTTTTGGTCAACTTTGACTCCCCTAATCTTAAAGCTGGTTCATGAGACTCTGAAGCCATACTGACCTGGTGCAAAAACTGGAGATCTCAAGGTTATTTCAAGTTTAAACCGGGAAAAAAACAACTGGATTTCTAGTTTTTGTATCCCTTAAATGTATAAATGTTTACAGTGAATGCTGAAATTGTATTTCTGTACTTGCCAACGTACCATCCAAACTGGAATAAATGGGTAGCATGAGATTTTCTGTTGATTTTCTTTAGTGGAAACTTACCAAAAAAACTGGAATCGTTCAAGGCCAAAGTTTCAGTCCTTACCAATTTATAGGGTACAAAGTACTAGGCAGAAAGTCACCCATTGGAAATTCAACCCTTGCCTACATTATCCTCATCTGGGTACAGATTACTACTTCCTGCTTCCCTGGTTGGGCTCCACATGCCGCTACCAAGCAATCATTGCTGCAGCACTCCTTAACACAAAACACACTGTAGTCTGTCACACACTCTGAGAGTACATTGCATTTCAATCATGTACATCAATCACCAGAAAGCCACCATACATGTGAGGGACTGTATTGACTGTGCAGCAAAGCTGCCCCACCAATACCTATGATGATTTCCAAGCTCCTTCTTCCTCTAAAAAAATTATAAACTGGGCTAGCCTCTTGTCCAATTTGTCATGAGGTAAACAAACCATATGTTCAGTCCTATTCCAAATGAAACCTAGAAATTTTGTTCTTCACTAAAGTCATGATTACTTATTGTATTTGTCTTGACTCTAAGGCTATTGCTCAACATTTTCACCTCTGCTAGTGTAACTGTGTCCTCAGGTCTTTTCAAGAGTAAGTTATCATCTACCCACCTAAAGCTTTTTGGGATTTTTGGAAGTTTTGTCATAAGAAATTTACATGTCTTGGATGGTCCCCCAAATAACCCACAACTCGCTACTCCCCCAAATTCAACAGCCAGGTCTATCCACACCCTTCCCTCAAAATCCAAAATACACAAAAAAAGGCCTTTGTGATGGATGATTTCCTAACTGACCATACACTTTCTCACAGTCAAACATCACCACCAACCATCTACCTGGATTCCTCCTAAAGAATCTTGCCACTCCATTGAAATCATCCCAGTTTGTTTCATGATTTTTCTTTTCTACAAAAGAGTTGTCAAATGTAACCAATTTCTGATTTTTTGGATGCTCTAAAGGTTGTTGATTAATCAATCTGACCCATTGCCATTAATGGCACTCCCCATGGGATTGGTCTTGCATTGAAGCCAATTTTTTCATATACTGGTTCCTTTGTAAATGTACCAATGATGTTTCCTGTCTTTGATTCCTTTGCTAACATATTCTTGATCTGGTCCATTGCCTCTCTTGCCAACTCATAATTCAGTGGTGGGATTCCAAAACGAAACCATCAACAAATCCACCTACCATATACAGAATGTCTTCTTCTAATCCTACCTCTTTCATGAGGACTTCCCACTCTTTCCCACTCATTTCACACTTGACTCCCACACTGGTCACTTTTTGCTTGTTGGTACTGTGAATATCTTGTACTGAGTCAGAGGTAAAACAACCTTCTTTTAATCTACTGAACCTTCTGATGACAAGGATTTACTCAATTCTTGTTCTGATTCTGGTTCTGACTCATGATTTTTCTGTTGAACCCCTTCTCTCACTCTCTCTCACCTGACAATTGATTGACTAGAACTTCAGATCTTGCTGGTGTATCTGGGGCTTTCTTTGTCTCAGGAGATGCTCTGGTTGACCTATTGTGGGCAACTACACAGGTTTGGAATTGCACCCAATAAAGAAAGAGGACACCAACATATCCCCAATTTCTCCTATTCAGTTTCCAGTTTGGCTTTAAGGAATCCTTCCCTTCCAATTCTTCTGTTGCACTCTTGTTGTAAAAAATCTGCTCTACACAACCCACCAGCTCTGCTCTGATCTGGAAATGGGAGCCATACTTTGGCTGGCCTTGTACATACGGGTTCCTATCTGCACCATACTTCTTATCTCCAGCCAAATCAATCTCCCATCTTGCCATCTGATGAAAAAAACCCATCCAATATACATCCATTGTGAAGTACAATATGCTGCATTTGTGGTACTTTATGCACCAATCCATCCCACAAGCCTGATCTAGGGCATAGAGCTTCATTGAAATGGGCTACAAATTACTCCTGTGAGAAGCTATGACCCACTATATATCAACTGTATGATGATCCTGTGCTTAACCTATTTTTGTGCAGTAAGACTTAGTGAGAGTGGCTTAAGTCATGTTCTCACATTTCTGTACACTTTCTGTGGTGAGAGCATCCCCAGCCATGCCGTAAATTGGTAACATACTGAGGGTTGCACAGATCATTCAGGGAACCATTTGAGGTATGAAATTTGAAGCATGTACAGCTGTGGTTCCCTACAGTTTGGCTTGTAACATAATTTGGGAGCTGTGTTATGGCTCAGATGATTATTGAGGTGCATGATTTGCAGAGCGTCCAATCGTACAGTTGTTTTCAAAAAGGATGAAATCGAGGTCTTTCAAAAATTAAGAGATGGACCGTGCGCCACCTGTGAAAGGTATCCAGCTTACCTGACAGATTGACCATTGTACGGTAATGAATAAGTTGTCCACTTGCTTTAGCTCAATCCTTGGTGGCACAGTGGTCAGAGGGTGTGGTTTGCTACTGGCAGTCCCGTGTTCAACTTGGTTTGCCTCTTTTAATCACCAATATTTTTGTCTTGACTTACGGATAGAGCAAAAACCATTTTATGCCAGCAAACAAGTATAGTGGAGCGATTTCATTGTTTTGTTTTATGATAACAAGAAGATTGAATAATAAAAAATTGTCAAAATGTATGATGACAAAAAGGCAAGCCAGTCCTGCTCAAACCCAAAATGGGAGGAGGCTCAAGAGGTGGTTGGACAAGCGCAATGGGGGCTCTCAACCAACTCCGCCACAGTCATTTTTGGAAGAGCAGTGGTTATGCTTTCAGAATAGCATTTATTTATGCATTTCTGCCACCTTTCACAGGTGGTGCACGGTCCACCTCTCCGTTTTTGAAGCGCCTTGATTTCATCCTTTTTGGAAACAACTGTACAAGTTGGAGTTTATGGGAGAGATGAGGTACAGAAGGTTCTAGGTTGCAAGTGGAAAAAGAACATATTTGGCCTATTTTGACTCGCACATAGAGAATTGCCCAAGCTAAGTATGTGTTTGGGGGTAACAGCTGTGGATGAAAATACCCCAAATCTATGTACGGCACAACCTACAGCACGTGGCTGGGGATGCTCTGACAGGCTTTTGTGGGAAGAAAGCCCGTGCGGGTGTATGTATACTGACATGTATTATACCCAAAAGGTAAGGCCTCTGGGACATGGGCCGCCCATATTTCTTTGCTCCTTCAATTGCTCTCTCTGTCAGGACTCTTCTGTTTGCTGAAGTGAAGGCCTCCTGGACTTTGCTTTTCAACATGTGTGCATGTCTCACAGCCTGTGACACAACCAATGGGTCACATCCACAGTCAGATTTTGTAATGTAAAGCGTTGTTTCTAAGCCCATAGCTTTTGTCTTCAATCTTATATGGAGAAAAATGAATACAAAGAAACGATTCAGCATGGTCTGATAGTACAAAAATTGTAATCAAAAAAGCTGCAATGAAAATCAAACAACAATATATGTTGTCTGGAAAAGCGACAATATCCTTGTGACCGAAAAATAGAATGTGCACCGTCACACAACCATTGTGCTATATCCACAGTCAGGGTTTAAAATGCAGACTTTTCTTTACATGCCCATAGCTTTTGTGTTAGGTTTCATATGACAACATATGGATACGACGATGAATACAAAGAAACATTCAAAGGAAGGTGAAATTCAGCATAGTCCAAGAATTCAGAAATTGTGATCAGAAAAAAGTTGCCAAGAAGATACAATGAAAGTACATTGGAAATACATTGAAAACACATTGAAACTAAATGTTGTCCGCCGACAGGTCAATGTCCTTGTGACCAAAAAACAGAGTGCGTACGACAAGCCGATTGTGAAGTCAGCCCGCAATCTTCAAGTGTAAATTTCAGGAAAGGAAGTCGTTGAGCTTGCATCGAGGTTATCTGCTTGGGTTGTTTTGTCAGCGCTCATCGAGATAGTCTCAAAAATGAACAGTTGGTAAGAGAACTTACTGTTGATAAGTCGAATAGGTGAACCAAAGAATGAGTTATCAAAGAAATCTGTGATGATAAAGGCAACATTATCTAGAGGATCAGGTCCAGGTAATTGAATTTGATTCAGTTTAGATTCATCTAGTCTTGTAGAAGGTGATGCAAGTGTTCCTGAGATTCTGTCTCGAATAACTTTGGTGATATTGAAGATTTCGATATCACGTGAATAATCTTCTCCGGCTTCATTTTTGAATGTATATTGTTGCGAAGTTCTGCCAATACCACTGACAGCTCGACCATCGCCATCTAATAGTAAGTCGCCTTCTGAGGTTTGTTGGGTTACGATTTTAGACTTCGATCCAGCAGGATAAACATGATCCTCTGTACGAGTATAACCATGTGAAAGATGACCGGATATTACAGTTCCGTTTTGGTCAGGTGTAGTTTGGGTCATGGTTAGGTTGAAAGGGTATGAAAATTCATCGTGAAGATGTGTTGCTCCATTATGTACCGATTCAGTCAAACCCTCTGAGGATTGGAGTACATTCTGATCAATAGATACAAGAGGGAAGCATCGGAGTAAAATGTTTTCGAGAAAGGTTCATCATCAGCATTCCAAACTGTTGCTGTTTTTTCCGGGTGGAGCTTAAATTGGACATACCGAAAATTTTCCACTCGCCGCTTGAATTTGGACATTTGAAAACTTGAAATCTTGTGTAACAGATACTGATTGTTGGCCAGTAGTCCCAGTGACAACGGTAGCTTTCAAGCTAAGTTGACGAGAGGCTTCAGTCTTGAACCTTATTCTTCCTTGGGCATCATCAGGGAGTGGTGTAGTTTTGAAATGTGGTGTACTATGGACACTTTCAAGTTTTCCGGTGGTTCGAGCTCCACTGGGATCGAGAGTGATACCAACGGATCCGCTCAAAATCCACTTTGGGTTGGTGGATGTGTTGCCCTGTCCTTGCCCTTCAACGACAATCGTAAAGTTGTGATTCTTGTCATCAGTCAAGAGTGGCACAAAGGGGGTTATGTCCATGGTATATGAAGGCGCATTCAAGGCTCCAATCGCGGCAATCGGTCTTTGAAAATCGTCTTTATCGTCAGTTTTGAACAGCCTAGCCAATTTGATCAAACTCACCTCCACCAACTGAGTAGGATTCCCCCAGTGTAAATTACTGGAAATGGGTAAGCCACACCGGCCAGTTTGCCATCTTGTGGACATTTAGTGAGAGTGATGACTGCGTCAGTTCAAAGCCATTTAGAAGGAAAGATAGGATTTGGAGCAAACCAATCAAAAGCTGGACTTCTCGAAATGAACCAGCCCCAGTGAACGAGCCTGTCTTGTTTGGGTCAAGACGAGGGAGTGCTTCGTCGGGTACATTGTTATACTACAACCACAAGGTATTCAGCAAGAGTTACATTCTCCAATATATCGACATTGCGCAAACTGACCCAAAACTTATGGAGAGAGACAATTTTGGGTGTTAGTGATAATGACTTGTTTGGAAAGAGGTGTTGGTTGTGAACTAACTTCTTCCTGCTCACTCCCACTTGCGAAGATTTCTACAAAAGCGGTAGCCGTGTTCTGTTCGAAAGTACAAGTTAGACAGAGTTGATACCAGATGGGACTGAGATGAGTAAGGTTGGATGATCAATCACCTTTGCGAAATTGAGCTGTTTCTCAATCCGATACCCTTCATCATGACCAACTGTGGAAATCTCCCCCAGCTGTGCCACTGCAGGGAAATCGGTGGTAGGTACGTAAAATCGAGCTGATAAAGTTACCTCATATTGACCGTCTAACTTCAGTTTTGGATCAACGATGTTATTGAGAACCAGGGTAAGTGGACTGCATTTAGCCAAAAGTGGCATGTATCTTGACATATCACGGGTGCTAAATAGAATCATACCGTCAGATATAACAAATGAAACGAGGAGAGGTTTATAATTCGAATCTTACTAACGCGGTCCATATGATTCCTTTCTTGGTGGGCTCAGCTAGTGATCAAAAAAAATCAACCCAAATTCAGCTCGAGTACAGCTTAAGCAAGAATCAAGGTTAGAGTATGATTCAAAAGCTACACTCACGAGTCGAAGATCGCCATACTATCACAATACACAAACAATCAGTTTCAAAATGTATTATGAGTAGAGATGAATTACGGACTTTCAACTTCATCGAGAAATACTTGCTATGTAATTTTACAAAATCCAAAATCAACACTTCAAAATCATCAAAGGAGATGGAAATATTTCAAGAGTTCTATATCAGAACATGGCTCACCACCAATCTATCATATTGCCTGCCCCGAGAAGCTATTAAGGTGTTGATGTCAATCGATCAACTCCATACTTGACGTGGTACCAAATCTTAAGGAACTTACTCGCTGTTAGGTTGAATACTACTGATGCCCAGCTGCCTGCCGGCCCGCAATCGGTGGGCGGAACAAAATTAACGGTCGCTGGTTTACCGTAAGAGCTGGCAAATGTCTGTATATCGACAAATTTTCAAGTTCGGTAAAAGATCTGGGTTGAGGTAGGAAGCATACAAACAATCAAAAAACCTACATGTTCAATCAGTTTTACCTCGCAAAACTTTTTACCCTTGGATGCAACCGGTGGCTAAAAGGTATGAAGTTTTGGAGGGAAAAAAGGTGATCAAATCAGCATTGGTTCTCGACAGGGTGCCATTTGCAATCGAATAGACTTACCGCCATAACTTCAAAGTTCACCAACGCATTTGGGCGGTGTTGGGCCTGACGGGATTTAAGGTGATGAGATGGTATCACTTCACCGATGAAAATATGAACGGCTAAGATGAATAAAAGTAGGGTATCGCAAGTCATGATGTATCGCAGATGTGATGTACGAATGAGAGAAATTGATTTAGGAATATCCAAAAGAAAGTTGCAGGTCGCTCAAGAATTAAATACTAGTTTTAAAAAATTGAGATAATCTGGTGTGAACCATAATTGGAACTCATGAGTCTGAACCGTGAGACTGTTCAGCTTCGATTGTGAAACGATGTGAAACCAAGTCCGCCGCAAGGGAGTGATGCACGAAACTGTGAGTGTGAGATCCTAGTGACACTGACCCCTTTGATTTCTTCGTCTCTCATCGTTAGATTCCTGATTCAGGGCGATTCCCGACTAGGGGGTAATACATAGCCTGAATGTCCAGATTCACCGAGGATGCAGTGGGTAGATGTGCGGCCTTTCGATTTCACTCAGACCGAGCTGTGTTGGTTTGTGCGGTGCTGAGCCTGTTGCGATTTCAGGGAAGCCCGGACAGCTTTGAACCCCTTCTTGGTCTCGAGGGCCACAGAAGAGAGATCTGACAGAAGACGACGAGAGCCAACGAAGAACGAATTCGCAGGCGAGCGGGATCCACGAAGTCAAGTTATGCCAGTGGGTAAACTGGGGCTCGGGTCGCAAGCGACAGCGTGAGACTCTGATGAGGTTCTCGAGCAACTCACAACAGCAAGAGTTTTGACGACTTGTTTGTTTTTGCCCATTATGAGGGTTCCACACCTCATGAAATCTCGCTTCCAGCCGCACACAGCTTCCTTGACCTCTTGTGGGTCTCCCGGTGCCGTTTTCAGATCTTCATTGTGGATAGATTTGGTGCTATTGCAATTCTTGGACACTGTGTTTTTTGGAGACATCTGCACACCTTGGGGTCGTGTATCAAATTAGGTTTTCCAGCTACAACTTTTTACAACTCTTCTGAGTGAGCTCGATGAATACAACAGATGTTAAAAAACACATGAGGACATGCACAAGGTGCAAATGAAGATCCCAGGGGCAGAATAGGTTCTGTGTTAGTGTGATTCAAGCTGAAGCTCACGAGAGGAGTTTTTAGCATGAATCGGGGCATAGAGCCCTAATTGCAATGTAATGGTTAAAACTATACAGAATAGTTAAGTACATGTGCAAAACTCCAAGGCATCAAACAGGTCCGCTATGGGGCGGCCTAAAAAGAATACACAAGGGAGAGGTGGGCGGGACACAAAAAAATAAGTACAGTCAAAACTCCCTAAAGCCATACCATTCTGTGGAATCCAGGGGCTATGGGCTTATAGGGTTTTAGCCTATCTATGGTTTTACTAAAAAAACCCTCTAATACCATAGAAGTATGGCTTTATCAGAAACACCCTCTAATGCCATAGATGTATGGTTCTTTAGAAACAAAAACTCTATCAGGCCATGATAATCATAGATTTAGAGGGCTGAGCAAAGAGAACAATCAATCACAAAAGTGAAGAACAGTAAGGGTGACAGAGGTTTATGAACACACATAGATCTTCAGGTTGAGGGTAGAGGAGAACAGCGGAAGAAGTCGGTGATGGTAGACTGCTGAGCAGTTAACTCTGTGGTAAAGTATGGGTCTAGCGGGGATAAAAACCACATTTTCCCACTATTTTGGTATGGGTTAAGGGGCTAGAGGGGTTAATCCAAATTTTGGCCTGCACCACAAATGTGGAAACCATACCCTATGGCTTTGAGGGGTTTATGGATTTAGCGAGTTATGGATTTGGAGAGTTTTGACTGTATAACTAAAAAGATAGAAGAATATACTGTTCAATCCGTATCGAATATATTTTTTGTGAAGAATTATAAATTGATGAAAATATAAAGTGGGAAGAAGTATAGTACTTCACCAACCAGTCCAATATATAAGGCATCATGAGTTAAGATCATCTAAAAAGGTAAAGAGATTACTCAGTGATTCTTAAGAATGGTAAAGAGCACAGCGTGCAGATCAATTACCAAGAGAATGATCTCTTCCGAGTTCGCCGAAGCTCTTTCACAGATTTTAACACGTGACACCTATTCTCTTCTCTAGAAGCTCGCTCCTAGTCCCGGTAAGTTGGAGGATCCAACCTGGCGGGAGACTATCCAAGAGACTTCAAAAATTGAGAAAAAAAGGCGCTGTGAGGCGTTCGGCTTTGTTTATCTGGCCTTTTACGGTCCTGTACGATGATGTATAGCTCGCAAATCAACACTTCAATCAATTTGTATGTCATTCAACAAAACTCTTTGATGATTGCACCAATCTACACCCATATGAGGATAAAATTGTCACCGTGTGATCACAGTAGCTGATCATAGAGTCTTCTTGCAAAAAAATCATTCACGGGAAAAATGAGAACGATAAATAAAAAAATGAAAAAGAAACACAAAAAGGTACTAATCAAAATCAAGAAGAGAGACGCAATACAAAAACAAACAAGAACAATGATAAAATATACCAGAACAACAATAAGAAATGTCAAAACAACAATAAAAATACAAAAATGAAGATCAAAGATACAGTAACAAGGGTCAAAGATGCACATAGAGATAATCAATGCAAGAACAATGTCAAAAACAGGATAACAGTGATGAAAACATGAGGATAAAAACTTGAAATCGTTGACATAAACATGAGAAAATTGATAAAAAGCAATTGGTTAGGCCTGGTTAGGGGGGTTAGGGGTTTGGGCTTAGGCTTAGGGCTTGAGGAAATATCAAGAATGTGGAGGAATGTGGCAAAGGATGTTATTTCATTTTTGAATGAAAATGCATTTTGATACAGCATTTATTTCCAAAGTCTCTCTGGTAGTCTCTCTTGTAGTCTCCCTCTCTCCCCAGGTTGGATCCTCCACCGTTCCCCCTAGTCCAATGGAAGCAAGACTTGATGAGGTCTAGAATCCTCATAATGAGTGATAAAGCAAAAACTGCCGAAAATCATGATGCTGTGAGTTAAAAAGGGGGACTTCAGCTGTAAGTCCCTCCCTCAACTACTTGAGCGGGTGGGACTCTGATAAATTCAGGATAAAACCAAGTACATATATGTTTTGAGCTGCCCTGCAGAACCAAAATATCACATTTTGGGTCAAAGCTGGGGCACTCAATTTGAATGTTTGGGACTGGAGTCGGGCACACAGATCAAGGAGAATACTTTTATGAATCTGGAAATATGGTATGTACAGTAGTGCCATAAAAGCTACGGTTTTTATTTTTAAATTTGGATTTTGTGAGATTTCAATTTTTGCTGTTGACCCATCTTGTGGTCAAACATGTAATTCATACCTTCTCAAATTTTCAATATGAAGCCCTTAGCATCTGATATCAAAAACCGGATGGTTGGAATGCCCCTAGCAAAGATGAGGAACATTGATATCAGCAATGCCCCTGGGTGTCCAGTCACAACAGTCCAATTTGTCATTGCTAGATTTAAGATCAAAGGTTCAGTTAAGCATCAAAAACCTATGGGTTGACCATCTCTGTTGACCAACCACACACTCTGACATCTTGAACATGATTTCAAAAAAACTCACCAAGCTCTCATGCATGAGTTGGTCCAGGAATTGGGGACAAAAGCTAGTGCTACTACAATCCGCCTGGCTCTGAAAGCACATGGTTACAACTGGAGAGTGGCAATAGTCAAACTGTATTTGAATGCTAAACATTAAGCTGCACGTCTCAAGTTTGCAAAAAATCATGAGGTGTGGAGAGTGGATGATTGGAACCAAGTCATCTGGATGGATGAATCAACCTTTGAGATTGGGAAGCCTTATTGCAAACTTTGGGTTTGGCAAAAAGTGACAGAAAAATATGAAGCATCATGCTTGACACCCTCTTTCAAGTAGGGCCGTAGTTCAGTGATGGTCTGGGGTGGTTTCATTCCTGGACACAAGCTCAAGCTTGTCAAGATGGAGCCTGGTTGTCAAAATTCAGAAAACTTCATTGAGCAAGTGTATGGAAAATCACTCAGCCCTGTTTTACACAACTCTTCCAATGCCAACAATTGATTTTGATGGAGGATGGAGGCCCAGTTGACCACTCCCAACTGTCTTCCAAATGGTGCAAGAAAGAAGGGATAATGAAGTTAAAATGGCCAGCGCAGTCACCCAATCTGAACCCAATCAAAAATCTTTGGTCCATTGTGAAATCCAATATCTCAACCCAACATCCAATCAAGGATCTGGATTCCATGAAGGCCAATGTGTTGGAGTCATGGGAGAGTTTACCTACTGAGAAATTAGAACACCTGGCTGCCTCAAATTCAATGCCCAAGCAAATTCAAGCTGTCATTGCAGCCAAGGGCAGATCCACCCATTGGTGATTGACCAAGTAAATCCATTAGTTAGGGGGAGTTTTGTCACAAGTCTCTCTGAGGTACCCGTTTATTGTGTTTTGGTTCCTCAGTGTTATATGTATGTCCCGGAAACCTTATTACATTACATCCCGTTCTACCCGTATTAGAGTCTGTTTGATTTAAGCTACTGTAAACCATAAGTCCCTGTACGTGGTGTGGGGGGGGGCCTCGAAGGGGGGTGCTTGGTATGGGCAACGAGTAGTTGCCGTACCAGAGTACCGCCCTACGAGGCGAGAACAGGCTGTATAAGAATAGGGGGTTTCTCGACCCCATTTCACTCACAGGGGGAGAGCCGTGAGCTCCGAGAAACCCCCTTTGTACTCTCCTCTTGTGTGTGACCTTGTAGGTTCTGCTTGTTCCCAATCCGTAATATGGTTTTGTGGCGTCGGGTGTTTCCTGTACGCCGATCTTAATTCCTTCATCCACTCCTTGCTTGATACTTCCGCTTCCGATACCTCCTCCTACATCTCCTTATTGTTTCTGGTCCTTCAGGACCTTGATTGTTTTCCTGAGTTCTTTCTGGTCAAACTTCCGCAAATACAGCTGGTAAGCATTTGATTTCCACCTCCCTGCTCGTTTTATTTCCTCGTTGGGCTCGCCTAAGTTCCATTGCAGTGAGGCGCCTCCTATCCGGAAGGAGTGGCCGTATAGTATTTGCTTCCTTTTAGGTCTGTGGGCATTCCATATCACCGTGAATTTCTCGATGACTGCTGACTTTTTCATCCGTACCCTCGTGTTCTGTTCCATTATCTCAAAGATGCCTTCTGAATCTTTTCTAGGTCTGAACAGGTAGAGTTTCTCTAGTGCTCGCAGCGGGTCGAGTTTCGATTTTTGGCGCTCCAGGTGTAGTTCCTGAGTTTCGTCCGGGCCTGCTGTCTTCGCATCTCTCAGGGTTATTGTCGCATATTTCCCGCTTTTTGCCCACTTCACGTCGCTCCAACGGGGAAGGCGCTTCGACTCGCCGTCAGAGATCAGTTCTCCTAGCCTCGCTGTGCCCCAGAAGGCCGTCAGCGCTATCGCCTGCAAGGCGAGGTTCTCCTCTTTATCTTGGGGGAGATTTTCTAGCAGGACGACAAGATCGGATACTAGGACTGGTGGTCTTGTCTTGTTTCTTTCGTATAAGAGTGCTTCGATCTTTGTAGCTGCTTGTAGGAGGGTGTTTACCGTATTGTCGACCGTACTGGGGTAAGTTTCGCCATGGAACATGTGCCAAGCTTTTATCCCCGCTACGTATGCCTTCAGCGTCGACGCTTTTACTGATTCATCTTTCGTTACGTCTTGGTAGTTCTTTTTTGAGGCCCACGCGACGAACTTCGTTATCAGTGCACCCGAGATCGGCAGGAGGTCTTTCTTGTTCACCCCTCTCAGTTTCGCGAATCTGAACAGTTTTACGATCGCCGAGTTGTAGTGCTTCAGCGTCCCGTCGGCCCACGCCCCACTCAGGAATTGGCGCTGGACCTTGTCTGATTCGGATTTGTCTATGCCTTGTGCATTTTTCCTGAACCGTCCGAACAGCTTCATCTGTCTCGTTCGTTTGTCAACTATCATCTTGTTGGACTCGGCTCTACTTTTGGGGTTTTTGACAATCTCGGTTGAGTGACAGGACTTCGGCATTACCTTGAGGTGGGTGTGTGCTGTTTTGTCTCACGTTTCACCCCTCTGGGTCCGGTTCATCGGGGGAGTGCTCAGCGATTTGCTCTGTTGAGAATGTGACTCCACACGGCTTTGTGTAGGCCGCGTTTCAGGTCTCATTACTCTCAGATGGCCGGGCGTGTACGGAGCGTGGCTCGGTTGTCTCACGTCAGGCCCTCTTATTTGTGGCTCTCTTGTTGGAATGCGTAGGTCTGTCACTGTCTCATTAGATGGTGCATTTCATTCAAACATATTGACTTTGTCTTTCTTTACCCCTATGCAGCGCACTTGGCTGATCAGGTGTCTGAGGTCTGCCGGCACGTCAATCATGACCTTGTCCCACCAATTCAACTCCTTAGGCACTATTCCCCTCGATAAGGCATCAGTGTCATTCTCTTTGGACGCTACCCTCACCTCTGTGAGGTTGCAGTTGAACTTCATGAGTAATCGTTGGATCATTTTCCATTCGTTGTTCACTCCCTTATCCTTAGACTTCCTGTTCTTTATGCACATCTCGGTCGTAGTGTTGTTTGTGTAGACTTTGAACACTTTGCCGTCCACTGGGTATACTCTATTTAGGATGAGGAGACCCAGTCTAATTGCCACGGTTTTGGCCCACACAATCATGCGTTTTCCTGATTCAAGCCCTACGGTTTGCCAGTTCTCCGTGAGTTTGAACATTGCCCAGCTTGTTCTGACTATAACTCCTATGCCTGCTGATGACGCTGCGTCCCCTACCCAGCTTACCTCTATGGGTTCTGGGTCTTGGATTAGAGGTCTTACCTTGAATTCCCTTAGGCATATTTGCCATTCTGTCAGATCCTCGACGACATCCTCTGGGGCTTTCCTCAGTGCTTTCAGGTTCACCCACGAGTGCAGCCATCTGTAGATGGAATTGAGGTATGGTGCCATGTGTGGGACTATGTGTACTGTGTGCACTAGTCGTCCCACAAAGCTGTTGACATGTGAGTAACTCAAGCTTGATTCGGGTTTGAGGATGTCATCGATTTGACCCCGTCTTTCTGTCAGCTTCCCGTCGGGGAGTCTAACCGTGTGATCGAAGCCGTTCCATATGAAGGCTAGGTACTTCTGTTCCTGGTTGAACTCACGGTTCTTCTTTGGGTTTGTCTTGACGCCAAGTCTGTTGCTGAGGTCTGTTATGTCTTTCAGCGACATTGCCTCTCCCGCTTTCCTGAAGACTAGGTTGTTGTCGACCCATCGGCATATCTTCGTGAACCCCAGGGTTTTTAAGACGATCACTTTCCACACATCTGCTGGTGCGCCAAAGACCCCGCAGCTCGCTACCCCTCCAAAACCTACCGCTAGGTCTACGCAGATACGTCCTTCGAAATCTCGTATGCATAAGAACCTGCGCTGACTTGGGTGTGCGTGGAGTTGTCGGTAGGCCTTCTCCCAGTCCACCAGCGCCATTTCCCAGCTTCCTTGTTTATTTTCGAAGAATAGTGCTACCATGGCAAAGTCGTCCCAGCTGGTCGTATAGTTGTGTTTATCAACGAACGAGTTCACCAACGGGATCTCCGGGTCGTTGACTGGGCATGACAAATCACTGATCATTTGTATCGTGCCATCGCCGTTCTCTGAGCTTCCCAGCGGGTTGGAACGGAAAAATCCATACTGCCTCCTCAGCTCCTCGTGGGCGTAGGGGCCTGCTATTCTTCCTGCCGA
Source organism: Melampsora larici-populina 98AG31 (assembly GCF_000204055.1). Classification (NCBI taxonomy): domain Eukaryota; kingdom Fungi; phylum Basidiomycota; class Pucciniomycetes; order Pucciniales; family Melampsoraceae; genus Melampsora; species Melampsora laricis-populina. The sequence goes on along the minus strand of NW_006768765.1, from coordinate 285,163 downwards.
TACCTCCTTGGCCAGTGACCTTACAATTTGGTCTTTGGCTTTCAACACCGATCTGTGGTTTTCGGGGGTGTACCAAGGCATGTTTGGTATGTCGTGTTGAGGTATGCCTAAGCAGAATCCGTTTCTGAATCCGTCAATTATATATGGTATGTCTTCCGCCAGTCCTACTTGGTTCATTAGCTTCTCCCATTCGCTTAAGACCATCTCTGTTTCTACCGGTTTTGGCCATTGGACTTCCACTGGTACTGAGTAGATCTTCCTCGATTTGAGGGGCAGTGGGGATCTCTTCCGTTTCACGTGTGGCTTCTTAGCCTCGGTGTTCTCGGTGAGTTCCTCTTCATCCGTATCTTGGATGTCCCTCAGGTCAATGGTGACCGGGATCTTCTTTGGATCTTCTCGGTCTTGGTTGACCGGTGGTCTTCTCGCATCTCTCACGAACTCAGTCTCATTTGGTTCTTTGGGTCTGTCAATAGTGACTAAGAGGAGCGTGGGGTTGGGGTTAAGGCGGGGGCAAGGTATTTGGGGGGGGAGGCAGTGCAAACGTTCACTTGGTGAGTTTTCTCAAACACAAGTTGGCTATCTTTTCATTTCATTGTCTAAGAATCAGCCGTACCCAAGTTATCACACCCGCCCATCAGTACCATCCGTCCCAGTTTCCGGCCCGTCGAGTGATCAGGGGTTTCTTGGGTTGTGGGTGTTCAAAAAGGAGTGGTAAGGTAGTTGGTCAGAAACTGTCCCATCTTTACTTGCCTTGGGGTAGGCTTACCTCGTACTCTGGTGTTTTGGTGCGGGTGCCGCTACCTTTTGGTTCCCTTTTTGGGATTGGGCCGCTTGCTGGTTCGCGTGTTGCTGGCCTTGAGAAACCCAGTCGTGGTTGCCCTGCGACGTGCTAGTGTGGGTGTTTCCTGTCTGGGGGTGCGTTTTCCCGTAGGGTCCTTTCGCTCCGCTCCCATAATTTCCTTTCCCATTTCCGCTCCCGCCTGCCACCTGTGTCGACCCCACTGAGCTCCTGTTTCTGTTTCCTCCCCGTTGTCGTTGTGACGGCCTCCAGTAGTCGTCGCCTTGGATCGTGTGTGTCACCATCGCCTCTCCTGTCAAGAAGTTGTTTCCAAACTTAGGTCCCCCTGTTGCATAGGGGTTGCCTTCAAAGCGTAGGCCGCCAGCTAGTTGTGCTTCCCAGCGCGCATCTTCTTCTATCTCAGGTTGGATTCCCTTTGGTAGGATGATTTGCTCGCTTTTCTTCTTTCTCTTTTTCTTGTCCTTCTTCAACGTGGAGCGGTCTCTGAACGTGACGGTCCTGATCGCTAGGTGGTAGCGTAGGGCAACCATCCATGAGTTGTGCTTCGTCATGAGCCTACTTATCACATCTTTTTGGTCCTCGATGTATCTTGCGTAGTCTTTCATATTGAATATCTCTGACGCATAGCGCGCTTCTAGGTCGCAGGCTTGGATGAATTCTCCGTACGTCAACTGCCGTTCCAGGTCCCACTCTGATACCCCCGGTATGACCACTTTCTTAGAACCTGGTCTCAGTTCTTGGCTTAGTGAGTGGTATCTATTGATGTAGGTTTTGTTGAAGACTGAGAGTGGGACGTAGTAACGTAGTCTTTTGAAGCCTTTTGCCCATGGTCGAGGTAAGTCCCTCAGGGTGAATGAAGATATTTTTGATCGCTTAATCTTCATTGCTTTCTCGTCTTGTGAGCTATTGCTAGAGGATGACAACGACGACGAGGATTGAGAAGATGATGATGAGGATCTGGAGCGTGTCCTGTTTCTGTCTGATGAGGACGACAAAGAGGAGTCCGTGTCTGAGGAGCTGGAGGAGCCCAATGAGTCAGAGGCTCCGTCCGAAGAGTCTGAACTGGAAGGTGTGCTACGTCTCTTCTTTCTGTTCCTTTTCTTCTTCTCCTTCTCTTTTCCTTTCTTTCCTTTCTTCTCCTCTTTACCTCCTTCCTTCCCTTTCCCTTTCTCCTTCCTTCCCTCTTTCTCTCCTTTCCCCTTCTTCTTTGTTACCTCTTGTGGGTCTCCATACTTCTCGTCGTACAATTTCCTGAGCTTGACGACTTTAGAGTATTTGCCTTTGTTGATAGCCGCAATCATCTCATCCATCAAGGCTTCTTGGTCTGATAACTTCTTCCGTTTCTGGCTTTTCCCAGGCTTCTCTACGACTTGATTGATGCGTGTTCGGTGGAGCGGACAGACAGAGGGAAATAAATTGGTGTGTTAGGAAACGCGGTTCTGATCCTTATTCTTTCCTTCCTTTGGAGTAGGAAGGAAGTGAAAAGCGACAAATCTCCTTTGTCGAGATACCTGAATTCCCGTGACAGTTTCTAGAAGTGAGTCTCAATCACTTCTCGTCACAATACCTGAAACACTAACCTGAATTCCCGTGACAGTTTCTAGAAGTGAGTCTCAATCACTTCTCGTCACAATACCTGAAACACTAACCTATAAGGTTTGTTCAGGTCACAATATAAAATAAGGAAAAGGGTCGACGCGATGAGTTCAGTAAGATTCTTTTCCTTTCCGTAAGAAGACGGATCAATTTCACCTGAATTCCCGTGACAGTTTCTAGAAGTGAGTCTCAATCACTTCTCGTCACAATACCTGAAACACTAACCTATATAGAACAAAAGATAGAAATAGACAAGTACAAAAAGGACACTACTTGTTAGATGAAGAGAATAGAAAGAATAGACCAGTTGACTATGTATCTGACCTATAAGGTTTGTTCAGGTCACAATATAAAATAAGGAAAAGGGTCGACGCGATGAGTTCAGTAAGATCTAGCGTCGACAATGATTCAGATGAAAAAGAAAAAGATAACATCACAGTATGATAATTAGTAACAGTCATATTGAAGATCAAACTAATGGAGAGTAGAGACTATTGATGATAATGTAGTGAAGGGGTTGAACTTACTCTTTTCCTTTCCGTAAGAAGACGGATAAAGGAAAAGAGTATTAGCGCGAAAAGGGGGAGGCGCAATTTAAATAGGGATCATTTAAGTTTGAGTCTGACATCTTAAGTTTGAATAAAACTACTGTATTTTAGTATGTAAAGTGATTTGATACTTAGAGTCTTATTCACCTTTCACCACGGCTGAAACCTAGGTACGAGAGACTGAGGTGTCTCTCAACAGGAAGGGCCTCTGATGAGAAGGTTCTTGGCCTTCATCTGCTCTCTCTCTCTCTCCGACAGGCTTTTTAGGCCTGGAGGATTTAGTTGCAGGATCATCTGGGTGTGAGAAGGGGGGTATGCTTCGCCCGGGAGCTCTCGACAGGTTATATGGTCCTGGAGGCGTTCGGTTGCGGTATTTGTCATCCCGCGGTTGTGGGTTTGGGGGGGGGGGTTGGTCGTCCCTAGGTTTAGAGGTCATAACTCACTGCTATTTTTCTCTATCAAACCGTCTATCTGAGCTAATGTGGCGTTTTCCTCTAGGTACTCGAGTGAAGACTCCGAGTCCGAGTTGCCTTGATCCTCGCGTTTGAGAAAAGGTGAGGGTAGCTCTTCCTTTTGTCCTTCCGGGTCATCCTGCTGATCTAGAGTCGGCTTGTTTTGTCCCGCAAAGTGTTCCGTGTTGGTCTCAACTTTGTTGTTTTCTCTCTCCGTTCCATTCTCCAACATCCTGCCGTCCGGTTCCCCCGTTCCGTTACCGCCTTCCTCTACGTATTGGGTCTTCGACATCTCTTCTGTTGCTCGGTCAAAATTTGCTGGAGCTCTGGATGCCGCTCGCTTTGCTCGTTCTTCCTGTTTTCTTCTTCTTTTTGATTCCCGTTCCTCTCTTTTCTCTAGTTCTTTCTTCTGTTTCTCTTCTCTTTTCCCGAGGTTCTTTTGTTGTTTCTTGTAGAATTTTAAAAATTGACCACTATCCTCTTCTTCTATATGCATTCACAATTTCCGGTGAAGAGAGTATTAAAAGAAAATTTAGAATCAGAAACTTTGGTAGAAGTGTTCAAGAGAGAAAAGCTACTAGGCGAGAGAAATCCAAGGGTTATCACTTGTGAAGTGTCAGGATGAGGTGCGGTAGGCAGGGTGTGGGAGAGTGGGAGCGTGGAGAGGAGAAAATTCTGTTCTCTCACCTTGCACCCTTCTAAAGCCATGACTGTGGTACGACTAGTGTTCTTTCCCATTCATGGCTTTACCCCTGCCTCGACCTCTCCTGACCCTGTACACTCCTCCCCCAAAATGGACTCCAGAGATACCGTCTCAGGCTTTGGGTACTCTATCAATTTTTTGAGCTCTTTACTGTATGTAGGTTTACCTCTATACATCATCAAATAGACAGCATGTTGATGCTTCATTCTTGCCATTTTTATTAGGTGGCATATATGTATATTAAAACTTATGATGAGACTTTTAAAATTAAAATTGACTCTTTTGAAAAATAAAAATAAAAATGGTAGTTTCTCCGTGACTATGTGAACCAAAGAAATATGATTTTATTTTTTCTGGGTTTCAGATTGTTGGTTGTGGAGCTTAAGTACTTAGCTACACACTAGGCCTATAGCCAGGTTCTTAGGCTTATGCTAGGGGGTTGCCAAACACCAGGGGCTCATACTCAAGCACTCTGTTCCAGTATTGTGCGTGAGAAATTAGTAGGTCTTTCTTGGAGTTAATTCTGTAACACATGTATCTTCACCTGGGTATGTTGCATTTGCTAAGAAGTCTTTGTCTTTTATGAGACTGGTCTACCACAGTAGACTCTCACTCTCTTTAGTAGTCGTTTATTTCCTTAAAATTTCTGCAATTGTGGCTTTAATCAAGGATTCATCTAAATTTCACCCTAAAGACTGATCAAAATCCACAACAGTGACTCTTTAAGCAAGCTTTGGTTAATAAATCTTCAAAAAATCTTCAAGCTGGGTTAGATTTAACCCAGGCTAGAGATTGTCTTTCAAATCCGTGCCCACCAAGTCACAAGATTCATGTCTGCCCTTGAGTGCTTAGGTCTAAAGCACCCAAAGGACTTCAAGGTACAAATGAAGCAATGAACATAAATGAAATATAAATGAGATAAAAGAATATATATATATGAAAAATTTCACAAGAAACATCTTACAAATCTAGTATCAAAGGTTCTGCAATAATGATATTATACAACTTATTGACCTAGTTTCAAAGGTCCAAATAAAATATAATATAGAAAGGAATAATTAGTAAAACCACTATGAATTCTCTAGTTGACAAGAGAACAAAAGTAATTCAAAGAGCCAAGAACAGGCCAAAGATTCAAAGGGAAATAACCATATAGAAGTCAAGAGAATATACTCAAAACTAGCGTAGTAGAAAATCCTAGACTAGAGATCAGAAGAACTATAGATGATTAGTCAAAAGATCTAGAAATTCTCAGCGGGACATTTTACGTACCATTTCGATGAAGTAATCGGCAGGAGCCGTTTCCTTTTACTTTGACAGATAGATACGTAAAAGGATCTAGAAAGACATGCCCAACCGAGAATGGCAGAGTACAACTAAAAGAGCCGACATAGAATAAAACCATGGAACCAAAAGGTTCATTGAGTTTACAAACTAAGCTAGGTAGGAAAAGGAGTTAGAGCCTTTTTGTCTATGAGAGCGTCGCAAGTTGATAGAGAAGCTTACAAAAGGTATAAAAGGGTGTTCTCTTGATCAACGGGAGATGAGAGGCATTGAATTTTACCAATACTATCTCCAGCGGAAACCATTAGTGTTCCTTCTAAACAGCAAGTCCAGCATATTAGAACTTACTATTCTCTTGTGTTCCACTTCTCAAAGCAGCCACCTGATCCTTTCTTAAAAGAAATAGACATTAGTCAAATAAACGTACTCCCATCTTTCCATCTTCCTAGTTTGATCTTGAACCTCTAGTCCAGAATAAGTTCTGATATCTCTATTCAAATCTCTTGTAGTTACCTAGCTTAACTATCCAAGTTCAAATACCGGCACAGTCTGTTCCCCACTTATTGTTTGAATCCAGCAAAGAACCCTCTTCTTACCTTACTTGATCTTGAGTAAGTGTTTTTTCTACTTGGTCACTACCTTCAGTTCTCGCAACGCAAAGTTGTCCGAGATCCCTGTTATCCTAGGATACAGGCTACTCTAAGCCTTGTGCTTTAGAGAATTAATTCGGGTCTAAGGATAGACCATCCTCTTCTGTTAACAACAGTAGGCCCGGGTACTCTCCTCAAGGAAAATTATTTATATTACAATATAACACTACACCAAATCAATAATTTACCATGGAGTTTAGAAAAGTCAAGATGTAGAAAATTCTCAGCAATGCATGAGATGTAGGAAAAATTTGAAAAAATTATGGTTGAATCAGTCTGTGATTTCCCATAATTTTGCATATTTTTTCATATTTTTACCTTGAGTTTTGAAGTCGTTCCATAGAAAAATGATTTTGGGGTGTATTTGGTCAGAAACTCAAATTTTGTCCAAAACTACCCAGGCTTGGGCAGAAAGTTTTCAACACTCACAAATACAACTATTTTCTTTTGATCAATTTGGGAGTTGCACATTATGAAAGCCACATACTGGATCTACAGTTTCCATTTGGATGCTAAAACCCTTGCAGAACAGATTTATAAGCTTTTCTAGCTTTGCTGTTGGGGACAGTGATTGCTGTACCTTCTTCATTTTTGGACACACACCACTCATTCTAATGTGTATCTGGTAAATTAAACATGTAGCTTTCAGGATGGGCAGACATTCCAGATGTTGACACAAAATTCACAATTTTATTGGTATCACAAGGTTAATGCCTCCATGACTGCCAGTTTGGGACATAAACTGAGTTTCTGGCCTGATATACACTGCTGCCGTAAAAATCTGTAAAAATATGCAAAATGATGGGCACACACAGGGGAATGCAACCCTTATTTTTCCATATTTTTTGACCCCTTCCACCTTGTGTATAATTTTCTATGTCTTATTGATTTTCTAAACTCAGCGGTAAATTTGAAATCTGGAGTAGTGTAAGAAACTTACCCCTTGTTTAAATTGACGTGTTATACAGGTACAGTTGCTCCAGTCTAGTCACGACCAGACGCGCTCCGCAAAATCGAAATTCGATTACACAAAGTTATACACTAAACCTCTAGTGATAAACCACATGTAACAAGTCATTTATGGGCTCAATGGGGGGTGTTGGTGTCAGAAATGACTAATTAGTGAGTCAATCTGGTTGGCTGATTTTTTTAAAAAAAAATTTTTTTCCCGAGACCTCAAGATTTGGGTCTAGGTACCTAAGGGACCTAATGTTAAGTACTTAAGTACTAAACGTAAGTATTTAACTACTTAGATAAGCCCTTAAGCTGCTACTTAAGTACCCTGAGGGGTACGACTCCAATCACCTCTCATCGCAACTCACTGGGTGGAATTCGTGTATAAATTTAGGATAGCATTTGTATATAAAGTCAGGATAACATTCGTGTACAAATTTGGGATAACATTCTTGTATCTTATATATTGAGTCACGATAACATAAAGAGAATAAAATAAAAAAAGAAATCAAGGGTTGCAAATGAAATCAAGATTCATGGCAGCCTTACGTGGAATACATCGGTGTGAGCGGTATTGCTTGTCTTTGGCCATGTTCTCAGCTTGAACCCCAGTGAAACCGTCACTGAAATGCCATAAAATGCCATGAATTAGTAGATCTTGATGATACAAGACGAGAAAAAATAAACATACCAATAGATACTCATATGACGATCGACCTTTCGAAAATACTTTCGGATGGTTGATACCGGGCAGCGCTTGCGTATCTCTTCGAAGAGAGCCTGGCAATCCTTGAATGTTGTGGCTTTGAAGCTGTTGGCTCGATAGTCTTTGAATTAAAAAAATTAGTCAAATGTATAAAGTGGATGTTAATTGGAAACAGAAACACTTACGATGCTTGATGAAAGACCAGTAGAGCTCTATCGGGTTGAGCTCACAGTGAAACTTGGGAAGGAACAAGCATATATGGCCAGCCTCCTCGATGACCATCTGAAGTAATGGCTTTTCATTCGCAATGTCCAACTGCAAGCTCAAAACCTTTGAAGCACAGCAGTATGGATCGTCAGAGATGTTGATGGAGGAGGTGACTGGGGATTTGCCGTTCTCGTAAGCATCTTGTGCATCCTTTTCGCGTTGTAATCGGGCTTCTCGCGCAGCTAAATCTCGCTTTGTATTCGATAGTTTACATGTTGCACAGCATAAGACAGGTTTGTTACCTGATTCCTTGGCTTTGGCTTCGTAGAGGTCCCACAAGCCACGCTCGGCTAGGACACAACGGATTCCCTTATTTTTCCCAGCAAGATTAGGGTCTTGATAGTCGGCCGGATACACCATGGATTGAGGAAGACCTTGTTTTTCAAGAGGGATTCTAGGGTCGTCAGATGGGATCTCGGTATCTCGTAATGATGATTTCTTGCCGCCGGGACCAAGGTTCATGTTAGACACTCAAAGAGCGGAGGGCCCGTAAGATTCATGTGCTGAAGAACAATCGAAAATGAACACCCCCTGTGCATCAGGGAAAAGATAATTGAAGATGGGAATTGCTCGAGTTTTCACTTGGTCGATTAGTTGCATGCAATCCCACCAGGGATCACCTTTGCTTCCTGGGTAAGTAACTACAGCTGCATTGGTGAATGGAGGCAAAGGAAGTCATCCGTGTTCAGCTTCAGAAGTGAATTCAAGTCGGCCAGTGGTGGTGGCTGGTGTGATCCAGTCCGAATCGTGGATTAGTCTTCCATCGCTCTTCTTGCGCAGTTCTTGAGTGTTGTCTTTCATCCAGGCTTGTTTGGGTCGTTTGTTAGCATGAACCGTTGACTCGTCGTGGTAAAGAAAGATTGTCTCTTTCTCATCTTGAAGGACAAGAGGATCTGGAGCAATTGAGAGCTCCAGATCCTCTCCATGATAGACTCAAGAACACTTTTGAAGCTCAGCTATCATCTCTAGATATTTGTGGCGGTACGCGACGACATCAGGTCGTTCGTGCCCATCGAAGTACAGGCCTTTACTGTACTCGCGTGCCCGGAATCCTAAGCAATGAAGCCATCAATTGGCTGTGTTGACACAGGTGGTTTTGTCAATACCATGTTCTGGTAATGCAACAGTGTTGACGTGATGAAGCAGAGAAAGAGGAGAAAGCTGCAAGAGATGATCACCAAAAGTCAGCACTTGGAAACTTGTGTAGAAAGAAAAAAAGAAAAGATCGAATGCAACATACCTCTCCGGGTTTTTTAGATATCGCCCATGAATGAAGAGAGTTATAAAGGTTCTCATCATCAAGCATAGATTTATGTGATGAACCAAATCCTCGCTGACTTGTAATCAACTCCTTGAATTGTGAGACATTGATAGCTTGCTGTCGTATTTTCTTGGCGTGACTGACTCCCGTGGATGGTGTATTAGAAGACTTGTAAGTTACGGGTCGTCTGCGAATCGATGAGGCCGCAGTTAGAATGGAAGCAGTGGCGGAAGGTTCTTTTTCACCTTTGAGGGTGAGTTCCATTCGTCGTGAATTGTACTCTTGCAGGTCGTCAATGATAGCAGATGGGTATTTGAAGTGTGGATTTTGTTTTGCGTTTTCACGAGACTTAATTTCAATGAATAAAATGTCGGCATCTAATTTGTCGTATTGATCCTGGGCCGCTTGTTTGATTTTTTGAGGGAGTGAGAGTTTGGTCTTGCTGGATCAATAATTTTTGACACAAGCATCAATCCATGAATCTGATACAACTGCTCCAAGTCCATTTCCTTTTTCAGTTTCATCTTCATTTTCAGCTTCAGTTTCAGTTTTGGTTGAATTTTCATTTTCATCTTGATCGATATTGTGAATGTAATCAGAAGTAGTTTCAGATGATGCATTGCCATGATTAGGATTATCGTTAACAGAGGTTTTGAAGGTATCAGATGAGGCGATTCCGGGTGATGCGAAGGGAGCTGGAGCTGGATCACAAATAAGCCAGTTGTTAAAGTTGAACGTGTTGTTAGACTTGCCAAGAGCTTTTTCTCAGTTGATTCGGTATTGCCTCTTTGTTTCTTTTGGTATTTTTTGTGGGACAAGTTTTCTTGAATTAGGTTGAACACACGGCTTCTTATAGCCTTTGAGGATTCCACCGCTCTTGGTTTTCCGTTTACCAAGAGTTGGTTGATAAAAAGAAGGTCAAGTGAAAACTGGGAATAGAGCATTATTGATAATTTCATTATTAGATGCTTCATCATCAGAAGAATCAGCGATATCGGCTTGTGCGTAGAGTGGGATGTCTAAGGGATCCATGTCGTCCTCCTCGGTAAGATAATTAGGATCGATACGCATCCAATAAAGCTCAGAAGGTTGAAGAATGACAGATTGAGGAGGCTGAGGGGTTTTTGATTCCTCAACTTTGGAAATGGAGTCGAGTGGAATCATGATTGGAGGAGATGGTTGAAGAACAGTCTCTGAGTCATTGCCGGATATGAATTGAAGATCAGGATCCACAGTGATATCCGTGATTTCCGTGATTTCCTGATCTTCCAAGTCGGAGAGAACTATGAAATTCTTCGATTTTGCTGCACGAACCTTCTTCCATCGTCGTGCTTGAGCTTTCAAAGCTTTGGATTTATTTGCCATGATGTTAGAGTTTATGGGAAGTGGCGATAAAGTGACGATGCACTGAAATGTGGGGATAAAATGTGGCAATACAGAGGAACTTTCGCAAAAAAAACCTCTGCGATTTTTTTTTTTGGTATTACTGGGACCCCCTAACATTTGCGTCCCGGGGCCGGGGCCGGGGCCAGGCTCCAGTCGTGACTAGACTGGAGCAACTGTATAACTATCAACTCATATTCCCCGTAACCAGCGGAATACCTTAGTCAGGACCAATTACATTGTGAGTACTAGACCTCTCTTGTAATAAATCATAGCCTCCCTGAAAATTCACAACACTGCACTAATGCGCCGACCCGGTCTGCGAAACCCGGTCTGGTACCGGGGCCGGGACCGGGGCAAGCGGGTCTCGGCAAGATTTTGAGTGAATCCGGGTTGACCCGGACCGACCCGCTATTTTGGTAGGGGGGGCAAGTATAGGAGAAAAGGCTCAAATCAGGCCAAACAAATCTGCATTTCTTTAAATATCATGTATAAAAACTTTCATTTGTGTCTTTATAAGCTCATTGTGAGCTAGGTACTAGTAAACAAATATTTTCAGAAAGGAATTGAAAAGAAAAATAATGAAAAAAATAAAGTGATTGTAGTTAACACCTTGTACCAAGTCTTGAGGCATACAAGCGCTTCAAAGGTGTCAGATTTGAGACCGTGGCGACGTTTAGTGAGAACACGTCCTCCAGCTGAAAAAGCCCGTTCAGAAGGAGTGCTGCAGGCTGGAATTGAGAGGAAGATGCGAGCCATCATGGAGAGCAAGGGGTACTTCTTCACGTTTTCCTTCCAATAAACCAAGGGATCACGATTCCCTGGCTCTCGAGGTTCGGCAAGGTAAGCAACAAGTTCTACATCTAAAGTTCTCTTCTTCTTAGGTGCTGATATGAATGATCAAGGTCCGTCTTCTTCAGGTTGGGTGATTGCGTCCATGTCGTCATTGTCTTGCTCGGGGCTTGGGATAAATTGGCGAGCCTCATCCAAAAAGAGATCTCGCCAGTCCGCTTGATTGATGATTCCAGCTCGGAGAAGAGTGTTTGAAGAAAGCTCTTGATCCTTGCTGCGAGGGTCCAATAGATGAGCACAAAGATAGACAGGCTTGAGAATTGCTTTGTTGAAATAATTGGTGAGCTTGGTCTTCATTGGAGCAATGGCTGGGTGGATCGGATTGTTTTCTAACATGATCAAAGCCTATGAGGAGAATCAACATTAGAACTTATTGTAGATTAGAATGCAAAAGATAAAAAATGAAATATGTCTTACCTTGTCAAGCTGAGACTCGAGCCACTCATAGACAGGCAAGACAGCATCGATGCTTGTGTAAGTCAACTGAGAAAGCATATTGGTCGCTTTTTCAAAAGGTTCAAGGAATCAAACAAGGTGGGCAATCAATTCCCATTTGACCGGAGTGAGTTTAAACTTGCTCATATCTTGGTCTTGTGAGCATTTCAAATCAATGACATCCTTGAGTACCAAAGCTTTCTTGAGGGCGTTGAGATCAGAGTTCCATTGAGTTTCGACGTTTTGGATAAGACCAAGAGAGCGACCAAGTTCAGATTCAACTAGTTTTTCAAAACTTTTCTTGCGCTTCGGAGTCTTCATGACCGCTGTGATGAATCCCAAGAGTCGACTAAGGGCTCCAGGAGCATTGACTTGATTAAATGAATCATCTTTGAGTATATCTACTATGTCGACCAAAGTCGTCTCACCCAGCTTCTTTGAGAATACAGCTAACCCAGCCCGAGCAACAAGATTTATAACGTGGGCCACACATCCCAGTAAGTTTTTATCCTTCTCAAAATCTTTGATCTCATGAGCAATTTCTCGAGCCATCACACCGTTAGTCGAAGCGTTGTCAGCAGTGACACAATAAATTTTTGATTGGATGTTAAACTTGTCAAGACAATCAATAAAGTACTTTGAAAGGTTTAGACCAGTCTTTGGTCCGTCAATCTCTTGCATAGCTAATATGACTTCTTGCATTTTGAATTGATCGTCGATCCAGTGAGCTGTGATTCCAAGAATAGGAACGTGAAATCTTCACAATCAACAATGGCAGCCGGCAGTTTGCAGTTGGCAATAAGTTTGACCAGTTGATACTTGAGAGAATCGCGAGACAGCTTGGGAAGCTAGATGACGAGTAATTGAAAAATCAAAAGGATAAATGAATCAAAAATGAGATGATCGAAAGGATAAATGGAAGGAAAGATGAGTAAAAGAAAAACAACTTACCTTTTTCATCGTCCCAGTGTCAAGAAATGATTTGATAGCACCTTGTTGTGGCTCAGTTTTAGACTCGATGTTGTGATAACGCTGGAGATGTCGAGCTAGAGACTTGGTCCTCTGAGTTGGATCGGGGGTCATTAGAGCTCCACAAATACGAGTACTACGGGCAGGTTTTGCAGCCTGACACACGTATTTAGCAACACCTTGATGAACTTTGGTCTTGAAGTATTTCCAAACCCAAGATTTTTGATTCTGGGTGAGTTTGACTGCGTTGATTGACGTTTTCGACGTTTGGGACTGGGATTGATCTTCGGAGTCGGTTAGGATAATCGTGGAAGAAGGGCGAGGGAGTTTTGGCGGCATCTTCGGCGTGTTTGGATCGATTAAGTTCAATGGATTTCGCGGTAAACTTTAAAGTTCAATATCAAATGGGCCCCAGAGGGTTTTTTTTGGGTTTTTCCAGCGGTTCTCACTGAGTTAGGGCTACCGGACCGGGTCGGCCCGGCCTGAAGGGTGGTTTGGCCCGGCCCACCTCAGAATTACCGGGTTGGGGCCGGGTCGGTGCATTACACTGCACCTCTGCATGCACATCATATCAGATCATTGTTTAAACAGAAGAATGTCTGTATATCGAGGCTACAAGATCACAAATTGGCCTTGGAATTGAGAAGGATTAGGCTCTTGTTGAGTCAAGTCTTTCCAAGACAAGACACTTGAAGGGCTTAGATGGTACATGAAACCGCAAGGGTTTTCATTCAAATACAAAGAACCAAATGGCTGTGAATACATAGCTGTAAATACTTAGGGGATACAAAGTTAAAACTGGGAGATTTTTCCCAGTTTCCCAGTTTCCCAAATACCGCCAAAAACGTAAACTTAGCAAACTGGGAAACTGGGAGAACGTGGGAAAGTTCCAAACACAGCCTAAAACAAAAACTGGGAAACTGGGAAAAAAATCCCAGTTTTAACTTTGTATCCCCTAACTATTACTCAGACAAAAAATCACAGCAGTCATCTGTAACTTTTGTAGTCTAAAGTATGCTCTGGCCTGTTGTTGGTGCAAAACATGTTTTTTGGGTGATAGAGAGGGAGTTAGGTGGCATGTAAGAATTCTGAGAACAATAGAGAGGTTTATGATTGGTTTGAAGATGGGAGAAATGATGTGAATGTAGACAACTGGTGGTTTGAGTTCAAAATATTCAAACCCCTCTGGTGATGTACAACCATTTAATTATATTTTGGACATTTGTGGGATACAAAGTTAAAACTGGGATTTTTTTCCCAGTTTCCCAGTTTTTGTTTTTGGCTGTGTTTGGAACTTTCCCATGTTCTCCCAGTTTCTCAGTTTGTGTTTTTGGCGGTATGTATTTGGGAAACTGGGAAAAAACTCCCAGTTTTAACTTTGTATCCCCTAATTGAGGAAAAATGAAAAAGTTCAAATTTCAGTTTTAATCTGGATTTCTATACAGCAAAGACTGTATTTTTTTGGTTTTCAGTGGTAAATTTGGAAGTTTAATCTTCTTTAACATATTAGAAAACTTGATTATTTTTTCTCAACATCCCATATATTGTTTGTTTTAAGTGTGTGATTGCTTATTTCCATATAACACTATCTGAGCAAGTACATTGAAGGACATTTAACATATAATGAAATGGATGTAGCCGAGTATTGGAAAAACAAAACAGAATGAATGTGATATCCAGAGGCGGGCCCAAGCAATAGAGAAGAGAACAGCATCAAATTCATGTGAGTGGTCCACTTTTTTGGTATTCAGATGTACATACACAACGGCGAGCTAGTATAGTGGCACCCTTGATTGTGTCAGCACCCCAAAGTTAAACTTGAGAGAGAGCAAGAGGGAGTGACTTTGCAAATTTCACTTCAGACCAAAGTTAAGGCGCATTTGTGGCCTTGGCTACAGAGGATTGATCAAAAGCAGCATTAATGGTGTTTATAATTTGCATAGTTTAGTGTAGTGATTAAGTTTTGACGATTGGTTGATATAAAATCAAAAGGAACAAGATGAATGAAAATGATTTTCAAAATAAACAGATGAGTATTATTTTTTTGTGCTAAGGATATAAGATTTAAAAGATTGGGTTTTTGACACAAGAAAGTAACAATGAAGAAAGAAGATTGACAATTAGAAAAACTTATTGTGGTTATTACCATTAAAAACTTTTGATATACTATTTCAAGCAAGACAGAGAAAGGGTGTGTGTGGGTAAGCTAAAGGAAAATTTTGCTATGACGTTCTTGCTCAAACTGATGTGTAATGATCAAATACAGAAACTACTATCTTGGGTCGAAAAGAGGTTATAGAATATTGGGACATAGGGCAGATGATGGATGTCACAATCATTTGTGATTTTCCTTTTGATAGAGGCGCGAGTCAAATGAATCAAAGGGACTGTAAGTGGGACTATGTTGCCATAGTTCATAGGTCAAAATCTAGCGAAGGGACAGCTTCGACGAGCGGTGTGCTCAGTTACCACCCTCGCAGGCATTCGCGCTGGTATCTTCAATGTGCGATTGGGTGTGCTGCCATGGAAGTTTGAGGGAACTCGGCATATCCGTGGAGCCCGGACGTGTATCAGGGTGTTCGGGGGGATGCACTGCGACTGGGCGAGAATAACTGCCGATTCGGATATATAAGCATAAGTTCTGGTACAGGTCCGACAAAAATACTCACGCTTCTTGGCTCTCAGGCGCGTGGCAGACAATTTGCGGTGGGGGGTAGCCAGGGGTGTTCGGCTGCGAGCGAGGTGAAGGAAGTCTAGAACTCGCGTTCAAATGGGCATATGCGGGTGTCGGATGGTAATAAGCTTGATAAGATGGGTAGGGTGATGAGCCATATTGAGGGGTCGCTGGTGCTGATGAAGAGGACATCTGGTAGGAGGATGGATACGTTGCGTATTGCCCAGTAACCGGCGAGGTTGGCGAACGGCTTATAGCTCCATGAGGACTGCGAGGATTGGCAAAGTGCGGACCGCGGAAGTCAAAAGCTCCCGAGGGAAAGGTGGGAGATGGGGAAGGTAAACTGTGCGCCATCCCTACCGCCGCATCAGCAGCGGCACGCGCCAGTTGGGTTTGAGCCTGTCTGCGAATGGGCTGTCGCACCTGGTGGGTCGAGTTACAGCCTGTGGGTGGCACGAGGATTCGGCGACGTGCATTGATGAACCAGTTGCTGACTATGATATGACATAGCGAAATTCATCAACAAACAAACACGCAATCGCATTCTAAGGAGGTAAAACGCACCTTGGTTCATATTAAGAGCAGTCTGCTCGCACAGAAACTTCTTCTCTTCCTCTGTCGGATAAGGGTGGCTCGTGTGAGACATCAACCAATTGCGAAGCAAAGCAGTGACTGAGAAGGTAACCAGACGTGGTCAGCTCGGGTTAGCCTATCACAAATAAAACAAACCAACCTGCTTGCGGAAGCTTTCCACGCCGACGGGGTGCTTGCCCATCAGAGGTGGCCCATCGACCTCCATCGCTTTTGGAAGCATCGGCAGCGGTCAACGACGGTTGTGAGACCGAACGGTTGCCCGAGGAAACGCCGGTCTGATTTCCGAGTGTCGCGGTACCACTGGCAGGGTACGGAGACCCCATGAGATGTGCAGCAGCGTGATGAGGAAACGCGCTGGCAGAAGTGCAATACGCCGGTGAGGAAGGCTCATGAACAGTAGGGGGTGATATCCGGCCGAACGCGGTAGTTGTATTCGGCGAGAAAGTTGCCGAGCTTGGTGTGATCGTCATGGACGGAGAGCCAGGGTAAGAGGCACGATGATGAAGGGCATGCTGGGAGTGGTGAGCATTGGTAGTACCAACCGGGGATGGCAAGGAAGGCATATACCCAGCAGGATGAGCCGAAAGGAGAGGCTGTGGATGGTGACTTGATAACACAAGGGGGCTGGCGGGATGAGAGGCAGCAGACCCATGCTGATGTTCAAGTTGAACGAATGAAGGGTGTTCAGAGCTTGCCGACTGCTTCGCTGAAACTGGATTTGTCGGAACACTTGGGGACTGTGAAAATTGTCGATCAAGTTGAGCAGACTGATCAACATGGCGGCAAGAGGTTCATTCATTCCACGCATAGACAAGGAAGATCAGTTTGAATTGAAATGGTGCGTCGGGTATCGTTAAATCAAGAACAATTGGGAAGACATTATCGGCATAAACGAGGAAGGCAGCAAAAAGTCAGCCCACAAGATACACTGGTTCGACGGAGAAGAATGAAGGACTAATTCGAGGCTTATAGCTCTGCGGCTGGGTCTAGAAGATGGATTTGTTGATTGTATGGGATTGGAGCTGAATAATTTGAGAGGAAAGGGATTGGAAACGCACAGGATTAGAATTTTGATCAGTGGGTTTATGCGACGATAGCGAATTTTCATGAGCATCGTCACTGCCCGGAGTAGAATGAAGATTGTGGTGTCTCTCGCTGTTGAAACCGGGTCGAATAAGGGGCAACCTGTTGTCCGCATGCCCTGTTCCTTGAGCTTGTTCTTCTCGAGTCATTATAGGAGGCAAGGCCTTTGTATCTTCGGCCCCCGATACACCGCGATATACATCTTGGGCTGAAATTGCAAAGTGGGACGGGGTAAGCACGAGGTGTGACGGCTTGTCTGAATTGCGGCTGTCGATTTGAGAGAAGAAAGTAGTTGTACGAAGTCGTTTAGTTGGTGGTATATGCTCATCCGCGTCCTGCTGATCGGGCGGACTCGCGCCACGGCTACAGGGTAATGTATCATTGGAAACATAACTGTTGGTGGTCGGATGAAGACTATTTTGATTTGCGAAGGCGGAAGACGAATCTGGGGACGAGCGAGAGGAAGGGCAAGTTGAGGCAGAGTATTGGTTGTAAGAGGAATTGTTTTGGGTGCGGTATGCGGATTGGTAACCCGCGGATGGTGGGGGAGAGAGTGAGAGCTGGTGAGACGTAAGAGCAGTGCCTACTGGCTTCGAGTTCATGATAGCGGCGTTGTCGATGGGACGATGGCGGAAGAGTTGAGAGTTCAATTTGAATGATAGAATTTAACGCGATGGGGTATGCCTTTGACTGGGAATATTAAGTTGTGCGCCAACTTGATACTTTCCAATGGCGCCTGTCGATCAGCTGGAGGCAAAGAGTGAAAATACTTTGACAGCTGATATTATCGATGGCGGAGCGCTAGCGCACCCTGACGAGACAAAAGTCGAGAGGTACACAGTTACGTCCCTTGCGAGTCTTCATAGAGAGATACAATCAGCAAATCCCGAATATCATACCAAAATGATGGACCAAGTAACTCACATTGAGGACGAAGTTGCGCAAACAAGAAATATGTCTTCTGCAGAGTTAGCGGGGAGAAAATTATATCTGGGTGTAGAGACCGATCGACAGTCTTGGTCAGTAAAGTTTGATCTTCAGGTATGAGGCAATTGGTCAAGAGGAAAGTTATCTAGAAAGTAATGAGATAGGCGTTCCGCTGTCAAGCATTGAGACGGCATGAACTAAGCAAGAGCCATGCGGTAAATCTTTTCGGAGCGGGGTGACAAGCGTGTACCGAAATATAAGCTACTCCGACCACAATGACGCTGTAGTATGATGAGGAAATTAAGCAGGCGACAGCTTTAGACAGCAGGAACCACAAGATAGACAAGATTATAAAGCCTGAAGGATTAAAAACTGTAAAATTGAGCCGAAACAGCAGACAGGACAACTCTTCCGTCAGATTTGAGTGACTGTCATTCAGCACCTCCAGCGAGATGTTCTTGTCCCTTACGCATCGTAAAAAAGGGCTGAAGCAAAAAGCGGTAAGCGACACCACAAAAGCCGATGTGGCGCAGGCGCAATGCTACTACGAAGGAAGTCATTCTGACCAACCGCGTACTTCACAAGGTAAAAGTCTCGAGTACCTCGCAGATCAAGGAGAAGACAATGGATATACTCGGAGAGATCGATGAGGTGACAAGGACTGAGCGCCATTGCAGGTAAGCGTGACATCTGGAGCTTCGCCAAACGAAGCAAGCAGGCAAGAGCCCGCTGTAGGCATGAAAGAGGCGTTTGTGGAAAGGGAAGGGGGAGATCTGGTAACGCACTACATTCATGTACCGTGAAGGCTGAAATAGAGTCAAGTAACTCTAGCGGGATAGATGCGCATAATTCTGTTGGGAATGTGACAAATCGTTCCCAGCCATACCTGCTGCCGTTATAAGGGTCAACAGGATGGTGTGTCGGGCATTTGGGGAAAGCAACATCGAGCCTGCTCGGGAAAAAGCAATCTTGATTCGCCGGACTGTTTCACAAGCAATGGCACCGCAGGAATGTTGTTGAGCTAAAGAAATCAAAAGCGAGGAAAGATTTGATGGCCAACTCTCGCACGAGCGGAATTCACACGCCGCGACTTGTGATCCAGCGCGAAGGACGCATAGCGGACAAGGATGGGAGAAGGATGGGAGACATGATGGGAGAAGGAAAATCTTGATGGCACTTTATGACCAAAATCACAACTGGTTCAATTGCGGAGAAAAATTATGTGAGATGGAACAGAAATTGTATGAAACAGATGGGCGAGATGGTTGGACGGTAGCATGAAGGCGTCATGATCACCAAAGACGAGGAATGGCAAAAAGACATGAGTTAAAGAGGAAGGACTCACCCTGGCGGAAGATTGAGACTTGGTTTGGGCAGATGTGGGATGGATTATGTGATCTCAGGATTAGTTGACAAGTATAAAAGAGTTTAGAAAGTTGAGATGAAATGGACGTTTGGACAACTTGAAGGATGGAAACTTTCGACAGGCCTGATGAAGAATTTAGACAGGAAGGGGAATAGGGAGCAATAAGGACAGGTTGTGTACTACACCTTGTTATACCCTTTCGAGGATGGTTTTACAAGCAATCAATTTGTGTAGCTGGTGCTAAAAAATATCAAAAAACTTACTAAATTCAAATTTTATCAAATTTCCTCGGATGCATTTCTCTATTCAAATTTTTGAACATGCACAGATCGTAATATGAGCCTTGAGATAGCAAAAGCGTCGCGTTGGGGAATTTGAAATCCGGACGGAAGCCGGTGTAGGTGAGATGAGTACAATGGCTGGTCTTGAGCTGCGTGCGCATTTGCAGCTATTTGCAGTCGACTTTGAAAAAGGAAAGGGTTCATGAATCATAACTTCATAGGGAGATTCAAAGTTTTCGTGTGACGCACGTAATTTTGAATGTCAGAGAGTAGCAAACACTTTGCTTTCCCACACTCGTTTTGTTTCCTCGAATTCGCAGTCAATGATACCAGATTGATTGAATTTAAGTATTTCCCCTCTTTGGTCTGTGCGGATGTGTCTTCTCTCTCACCCAGTTCTTTGCAATCTCTAGTCAGGTCCCCTAACGAAAACTGTTGACTTGGACTTGGTCTACGTAGAGTCCAATGACAGGTAATCAGATGGGTGGGAAATCAGCGAGGTACATTGTATTATGTATATGAAGCTAGCACCTCTCCACCGATGCTGACCACACAAGCTCACAATCCATCGAGAGACCGACATAAAAGTTTTGCAAACCACTGGTGTTGAAATTAGTGTTTCGAGGACGCAAGGAACGAAGAGGTTCCTCAAATATGTATTCAATGCTATTCAAAGTCGAATGCCCAAATAGGCCCAACTGGCAGTGCAAAACAAAACATGAGCGAATACGTAAAGGACACTTATTGAGCCGAATTATTTACGAAGGGGTCCCGAAAAGCACATTGGAGAGATACCTTTGAGACCCTTTGAGACCCGTCTCACGAGCTTGATTTTTACAGACCAACGCGTCTCAAAGCCCTGAAAGCTTGCAGCTGGCATGGACGTAGAAGAAGCGTTGCCAATCATCACTGCGTATCTACATATCCTTGATGAGCCCGATAGAAAACGCTAACGGGATGGCTGGGGCTAGGAGTAGAGTACGATCCAACACCTCCATTGCCAACGTGAACACCTCCACGATGCCCCTTCGGTTTAGTCTCAATCCGCTGAGCACCACGAGGCCGCATGAGGTTGAAAGTAATATGGTGTCTCGACTTTGATTCTACCTAGTAAAGAGGAGCAAGTGTTGCATTTCCTATCATACGACCTCATACGACCTCATACGACCTTGTAGACCCAAGCGAATCTAAGTGCAAGTCATCTACGTACTCCACAACAGCAAAACCAAACCCCATTCATTTCCGGTGTCAAGTTGTCGGGGTTTTGTTTAAGCGCAGTCTTTGGTAGTACTGGCATGATACATGAGCTGAAGCCTTCTTTGCACAGTTCCAACAATCCAATATATTTTGTAAGTGTATGTAGTAAAGGGCTCCTTGATCCTTGAAATGTTGTCAGGTTTTGATAATAGTCATCGGAATTGGTAGAATCAAAAAAAGAGCCAGAAAGCTCGTTGACGAGAAGAACATCAATACTTTGCAGTGGATTACAATTTACAAACTTGATTATCGATGTCTCAGCTTTTTTTGCCATGGCAGGGGGGGCTTGGTTGATTGTCCACTGTGTTGGTTCTTGATGGTGCCTCAGCCTGACGATCAAAGGTTGTCTTTGAGGGAAGGGCGCAACCCGCGTCTCCATCTCGAGAGGCGCCACGTGCGTTTCGGGGTGCGCGTATAGGGGCGGTACATTGAGCTGACGCACTTGATTCTTCAACTTCCTTGCGTTTGGACTCTGGAGCTCTGTCCAACTTGTCTTGACCAACTATTCCATCAAAATGAGCGCAAATGTCAAATCAAGTTTGGTTCACATCCCGTCAGAGTCTGATGCCTCCCCTACGACACATAGCAGCCACGATTCCCCGGAGCAGATGACTGAAGATGATGATCAACGATCGATCGCAACCCCAGTTCATCTGGACCAAAGAGCTCGTGGATTTGCCAACGAATTGGAGCCTGTTGAACCTTTATCAAGACTACCCATTGAACGACCTATCCAATCGGCAGAAGAACAAAAAATGAGTAATAATCCAACAGAAGAAATTCGTCCCAATCCCTCTACTTCGATGTCAAATATTGCTGAAGATGATCGAGTGAGTACATTGATGAGTACATTGACTTTTGGTTTTTGTTGACAAATTACTTATCAGCTTATATGATAGCCTGGTTCAGGTTTACCGCAATTACCTCCACGTAATCCATATGATCATCCAATCATCAGTTCTTCCTATTCTCAACTTCCGAGATCCAATCAGAGCATAATTCGATTTATGCGCTTATCATCTCGATGGTTCTTGTACGGTGGCACCTTATCAGGTATCATCGTCCTTCTATATCAGGTGAGCTTTTCAATCTCCAGCTCAGTCTTGAAATCATTTCAACTTCTCATGAGATTCAAGATAAAGTTAACCCAAATTTATCTTGTCTCTAGCGATATCTCTTCCCCTCTCTAGAGGCTCGCACACGCGCACTCACAGCTTTGACCGCCCTCGGAGTGAAGTTATACACTGGATGTCTCGAGCGCGTAGGGGATATTGCGAAATCATATTCCGGACTTCTAGGTAAACAGACGAAAGAAATTGAGCCTCAACAAACCGGAATATCCGAATCCGATCCAGCACCTGTAACTAAACTCGAAGATGAGACCACAGCGGTTTCAAATGATGCACCAATCCCACCTTCTTCAGAAGTTCAATCAAAACTTCAAGAACATAACCAGTCAATAAACCAATCACTTGCTCGTCTCGCTGATCTACTCCGACAAAGAGAATTGAGGAAAACCACATCTTCACCATTTGAAGAGCGTCTTAAGCGGCACGGAATTCCAGTTGAACCACAAGGCCCTCAAGTGATCACATTACATCATACTCTAAAAACCTTTGCAGAAGAGATGGAAGCAATCCGATCTTCGAATTCGATCCATCATAGTCATTTTGGCACAGCACGTCATTTCAGTCAATTTCTTCCACAGTTTTCTGATTCACAGAGTGGAAAGCCTGAAACGGTAGATAGACATCAAAAGGTTATCAATGAATTTAAAAATGAAATGCGTAGTTTAAAAGGTATGTTACTCAATCGAAGGAATTTTGCCACTTGGAACCCGGCTTGATATGGTTGGGAACATAGTATATGTAAAATTATTTATCGTGGAGAGATCCCAATTTCTCGTCGTTATTATCGTTTGATTTGTGTATTTGTGTTTGGTTGAACTAATTAGTTGATACTTCGGTACGAGTCATCATGGTATCAATCTCCTACTCAACCTTTTCATGATGAGGATCAATTCCTTAATCATTGGTACCACATGTGCCTTTTCTAGTACCCAGTTGAATCTGGCACGGCTGAGTAATTTCAATATGTCTCAGAACTTCGGGCTGTAGGCACGGGAAAGCCTTCTATTTAGTCTTTCATCTATTTTAAGGTCGGTTTTGCTTGTTCAACCATCATGCAAGTTTTAGAATCAGTTTCAGTCTGATCCGTGGAGGCATAAATATGTAAAGAAGTCAACAGATTTGGGTTTGATTTGGGTAGAGCTGAGTTTTAATCAAATTTACACCGCTAGCTCATGTCCTTCAGTCCACTTCTTTGGACATTGATTGGTTCAAAAGTTTAGACATGATTTGTGTTTTGTATAAGTCTATGACCCAATGAATGTAGCATTCTTAATTCCAAAATTGTACCTGTGCACAGAAGTTTTGACAGGGATCATGAGCACTGGATATAATATGATCCAAATCAACAAATCGCTAGTTCAGCGGGGTGGATCGAAGGGGAATTAAGTTGGGTGTGTACCTCTCAGCATCTGATTCTCGAGACGGTTCAAGGTGGAGTTTATTTTAAAAACCTGCCAACAAATTTCGCTGTGAAGTAACACTCGTTTGTGTATTTGACACTGCTACATAACATTGACCATCCATCTCGACATCGATTCGAAGTATTCAAGGTTGTTTCGAGAATACATATCGGTTTCTTTCCACTCCCAACGACCAGCATAACCACATCAGTCTCCAGCAGTGATGGCGACAGAGATAGATGATAAAGTGATCGGGTTGATCGGAATGGGTGATATGGGTCGGATGTATGCCGATCGATTATCCCAAGACCCCAAGCGTCGGTAAGCTCTATCTTTCAAAACACTTTCAACGGTTCAACTCATCGATAAAAACTTGATTGATACCATTCTCTTCTTTGTTGGTCATGGATTTAACAGTCTGTTAGTATGTGATCGTGCTGAACGTTATGAGTCGTTGAAAGCCGATTACAAAGGTTCGTTTTCAGTCATCGATCTTTGATGTCCCACTACCCTTCTTGACTCACGCTGATATTTCACTGGATTGTCGGTTTCAGATCGTCCAAATGTAGAAGTCATGAAAAACGGTCATTTAGTCAGTCGAGCCGCCGATTTTATAATTTATTCAGTCGATGCAGAATTCTTAGAATCAGTTGTGGCTCAATATGGTCCATGTAAATCTACTTCTCTCATCTTCTCACTTAAATCATAATGGTCTCAAGAAAAATTGAATTCAAATTGCAGTATACTCAAAATTCTTGATTATGCATATCCGATCGATTTTTGCGGAAATGATCAGCTACTAAACCAGGTGCAATAGTCGCTGGTCAAACTTCCGTTAAAGCACCCGAACGAGCTGCATTTGAAAAATGTTTACCACCAGATGTGAAGATTTGTTCGGTTCACTCACTTCATGGACCATCAATTTCACCCGACGGAGAGGCACTCGTGAGTTCTTTTTCCTTGTTTTAGATGAGAATTATTGGTGATCGAATGATTTGTTGGTAGATCCTGGTACCACATCGATGTTCAGATGCAGATAAGGAACTGGTCAAACACGTACTTGCGCCAATGCGTAGTAGATATGTCGAACTTACTTATGAAGAACACGATGAGGTGACCGCCAACACCCAAGCATGTACCCATGCAGCATTTCTCAGGTTAGTACCTGGTCTTTACAGTTCATAATCCAAATTACATTTCTTCAAATTAACAAGATCAACTTTGGCAGTATGGGAACGGCATGGCATGCAGCCGGTAACTTCCCCTGGGAACTTGGAAGGTATGTTCGTGGTATCGAAGTGGCCAAAATCAATATCGTGCGTTCTTCCCCTAAGAAAGAGCTGATTGGACTCAATTTTCAACTCCTCACTTTCTCGATCATCTCTCTAACCTTTGCATGAATTCTTCTTAGGCTCTACGAATTTATTCTGCAAAGTGGCATGTTTATGCCGGTTTGGCCATCTTGAATCCAGCCGCAAAACGTATGATAGACCAATATGCACGATCAGTCACTGAATTATTCACCATGATGATCTCAGCGAAAGAAGAAGAACTAAAAACCCGAATCTTAAGCGCAAGAGACTACGTATTTGGTTTACCAGGTTCATATCATGCAACTGCTTCACCAATCTTTCCTTCAGATGAATTCTTTTCAGATTTTGCAGTAGGAGAACCATCAGATTCACCTTCACCACCAAACAGTCATTTAACTTTATTAGGAATCGTAGATTGTTGGCATCAACTTAAGATCAATCCATTCGATCATTTAGATTTAGCTGCTACACCTGTCTTTAGAATGTGGTTTGGATTGATTCAATTTTTATTTCAATCAACTGATCGTCTAGAAGCTACCATTTCAGCTTCAATTCATGATTTAAGTTATAGAAGTGATGATTGTGAATTCGTTTTAGCTGCTCGGGGTTGGTCTCAATGTATTAGTTATGGAGATTTTGGACTTTATCGTCAGAGGTTTGAACATACTGCTGAATTCTTTAGTCCTATGTTTGAAGAAGGTAAAGGTAAGATTGGCGAGATGATGAAATACGCCTTTAAGGTATGTTTGTTCCTTAACAGATGTGTCTGAAGAAATTCATCACATTTATATTGACTCAAACTGATCCTTGGTATCTTGATTGACATTTTTAGCCTGTGGCCGAAGTGAAACGACGGGACAGCACCTAACCACAACAGATATCGTCACGCTCAATCACACTATCGGCAAGACTGGCTCAATCTTGATTCCCAGCGACCTTGTGATCTTTCATACAACTCTCAACATGATTAACTTATAGCCCTAGTCAGTTTGATAATACAGGCATCTGTTGGGTTATACCGAGTTTGAGGTTGTGCAGTCATATATTTTAGTACACATATCTAGGCACAAGTTTCCAGTTAGTAGAGCCTGGTGTGCTACTTGGGTTGAAAGGGCGCAAAAGGACTGATTGGCATGCAGAAGCGATAAAAACATGCAATGGACCCTGTTACTTTGTATCTCTTGTGCGGAGAAATGTGCGGAGCCCTGGGGTAGCAGTTCAGCATATCATCTTCTGCGGGGCAAAATTCAAATTGGGTAGGCAAGCAATCATTTTTGTGTTCATTCCATCAAGAATGGATCTTATCTCTCACCATTTTGAGCTTTTTTGGGATGATTCTACTTTTGCATGTGTCTTGCGTATAATAAGGCTATTCAAGATTTGAGAAGGTGCCTCTGGAAGTGTCAAGAATTGACATCCAGAAGTTGTGTCAGAGGTTTCTTGAGTGACACTTCTGGAGTGCCTTTGTAACTTTGAGAGCCCCATCAAGTGCTGTTCCTCATCACATCATGTTCATATGACCTTATCATGCTGTGGGTCTCAGTCTGGCAGCAAGTCTTAATACTCAAAGAAGCTGCACATCGTGAACATGTGCACAAGGGGTCTACATGGGGTTCACTTCTCAAGGCCACTTCTCAAATCTTGAATACCCTTAATGCACTGCCCCCAGCTGTAGGCCAGAGATTATTGCAACTTGAATAGGATCTCAACAAGATTTCAAAATGATTTCAACATGATCTCAGGGGAGAGATCTAACATCAATTATTGGCCTTTTCAAACATCATCACTAATGCATTATATCCTCAGTTTAAGCCAATGATAGCATGTCCTACTTCAGATATACAACCTATAATTTCCCTGAACCTTTCAAGGAATTGAATTGATATTTTTCAGATAAAATGAATGGCTTCAACATGACTTAAGATTGGATGTTTCAATGATTCAAAATTTAAATATGGCCATTGATTTTGGCCATTGAATAAGATAGAATTTATAAGCAATCAATTTTGATCTGGTACAAAACTGCATATGTAAGCATTATGTTGTACCTTTTTGGTGGTGCACAAGTTGGTCACACATTCAGCACAGCAATTAACAAACTGAGTCCTTCCTAAGAAGAGTATGTTTGTTCCTTATTGTAGATGAGCCTTGATGAACTCATTGCATTCAAATGGAGCCAAGTTGATCCTCAATGGCTTGGATGACTTTTTCAGCCTGTGGCCAAAGCTAAATGATGGGACAGAACCTAACAATGAATGATATTGGCAAGCTTCAAGCTGGAAAAATGTCTAAAATACTACATCAAGACACTACTTATAAATTTTGAATTTTGAAAACACTTTAGAAATACCTGCCTGAAAAGCACATTCCTGGTAATTCATGTTTTGTAAAAAGATGAAGGGCTGGGAGGCCAAAGCGCATAAATGTTTACCCAGCTGTTGTCACACATGAACAAAATATTCTCCTTACTGGCTCAATATATTTACAAACACCTACAAATCATCACATAGCAAGCTTGTAATCATTCTTCCAGATCTTAATATCACCAACCTAGATTCTTAGCTACTTGAAAAATATAAACATCTTACTTTTCCACAAACAGCCAGGTTTTTGAAATTTTGGGGTTCCATAGTCACATGTCTTAGGAGACCTACTAAGGTGCAAGTTGTATTGAGATAAAGCACAGTCTGCTGCCTGGGATTCAGAATGCAAAAAAATAATTGCTGATGAATGCAGAAGCAGTAAAAGTATGACAAACCTGGAAATCAGAATTATCAAAACTGATGATAAAACTTAGCAGAAATACCAAACAAGTTTTGGAAAAATATTTGGGTGAAATTTCCCCAAGGCTAACTGTCCAGAGTATGATGATAATTTATGTTTAATCATCACCCTACAGGTTGGCCAGTGAACAACATAGAAGATAAGATAACTTTCAAAAATAACAACAATCAATCAACAAAACATCAAGAAGGTAAGTGGTCTAGCCAACACTTACTTACAGTCCTGACTATCATATTACTGGTTAAATATGATCAACTGGTCAATTGGTAACTAAAGGATTACAGTGAACAAAGCCAAATAAAGGTGAGTTCTATCTACTGTCTGATGACAGAAGATAAGCTGGTTTTCTATTCTGAAATTTGATGTAGAGCAACCTGAGCCAAACTTCAGAGATCTTGTTAGTGATGAGCTGAAAAACTGGTGGTAGAGACCAAGTAATATTACTTACCTCAAAAGATTAAGTAAGGAAGGAGTTTTTTTGTTTTGAAATTTCTAGCTAATGTAACCCATTAGAAATCTAACACAGCCAGAAAGTACAAGGTACAATGCAACCTCATGAAGCTAGATGAAAGGTGATCAGATGGTTTGTCCTGTTTGGTGCTACACATGGTTGGTCAAAGTTGAACTTTAGTTGGTGAGTAAACCCTAAAGGCTGTTTACTAGATCTGGTGCCCCAGATTTTTTCTCATGCGTTACTTTTCAAAGCAATAAGATTTCTTTGAGAAGAAACAAATAAGATCAAATTTTGATTGACTAACCAAATCTATCAAATTTGTAAAGATCAATTTCTACAGTGAGACAAATGTGCAATTTTGAAGAGAACTTATAAGTAACTCAATCACTCACTCACAGAACAGATCCCTACTCAAGTTTTTACTAAGTTTGTGAATTTCCAGCTTACGGCAATGTAATAGTATAAGAGTTTAAAATTAGGCGATTGATAAACCACGCCGACTTCAAAGCTGGTTTGACGCCGGTTTTTTCAAACCGGATTCCTTCAGAAGATGTACAGCTGCTATACTGAGGTACAGACTGGTACAGAGCTGTACCACTTCTACTGCCTTCAGAGTTTTTCTAGGTTTTTCTGCAGCCGGGGTTTTGTTTTGCTTCTGACGCCGGCTTTTGATTCGGATAAAGATGTTTGAAGTTTGGACAAAAATAACTGAAGCCGCTGCCTACCTTTAAGAACTAGGAGCCGCGAGTAGATAGAAACAATCATGAGGTTTGCAATTGGTTTGCTTCTTCACAATGGAAACCTCAAAACAGAGCATGCTATCACAATAATCGGTGATTTCTAGTAGTGTCAAAGAAGTCGATGAACGATGAGTCAAAGACAGAGATATGCCGCATTTTGATGTATATCATGTTTCTTGTGATTGGTCCAAGCTTTGTTCAATCGTCCAACATTGCAAATGGAAACATTTTCAATAGCCCTTCATCTCAGACAAGTAGAAACTCTCAATGTTTACTACAACTACCGAAATTGAGTATGTAGAACATGAATTTCTCTAGTCACCTTCTCAGAAACAAGAATTAGGATTGATCAGCGGTGAAAACAATCCAAAAACTTTCAAAAGGAATAACGCCGAGTCTGTCAAAACCCGGCGTCAGAAATAGTTTGAAGAGGTTTGAAGGCTGTAGAAGTGGTACAGCTCTGTACCTCAGTATAGCAGCTGTACATCTTCTAAAGGAATCCGGTTTGAAAAAACCGGCGTCAAACCAGCTTTGAAGTCGGCGTGGTTTATCAATCGCCTAAAATTATATTGGAAGCAGATTTCTTGATTCTTAGGTAAACCTGCACTATCAATCGTTGTGAGCTTTGTCAACGAGTGAGTATGAGGACAAGACAGCTCAACGCTATATAATTATCAGGAATCATACAACTACTCAGAATCTTATCGTATAGCCAAGATACATGATTTGAGACGAACCAAAGCACAGATAAAAGATCAAGCTCAAGTAAATTCACAATTGTTAATGGAGGATATGTTACCTTCCTCAAAAATTACTTTCATTCAAAAATAAAATGATGATTTCTTTTAGAACATAAAGGGATAAAAAGATAAAAAAAATTAATTGACATAAAAAAAGATGTTAAATAAGTTGCCAAGAGAGAGAGAGAGAAGAAAAAAAAATCAAAAATCAAAATGTGAAACACTAATCGAGAAAGCAAAAAAAAAGAATTAGTGAATAACAAGACACTTTAACTTTCTAATTAAAAAAAACAACAACGACAAATCAAACAGATTCTTTACTTCTTCTCAATCACACAAGAAGTCAAATAAATGTGTTTCAATAATAAGAAAAAAAAGATTCGAAAAGGAAAAAACTTCACAATCAACAGATGAAGAACACGAAAGAGTTTCTCAACTTCCGATTAACAACTTACTTCAAATGCCGATTTGAAATTTACAAACATATTCAAGCAACCCCATCATTTCTTTATCTTGACCAGTTAATCCTGTGTCATCTCCTTTGTCATGCTTGACAATCCTTTTAATCTCCCTCATCATCTCAGTGCCGATCTCGGGGGTCCAAGACTCAGCCGCCACAAACCCTTTTAGCTCGCTTTCGTACTCGCTCCAACTCTCTCCCCAAATCTCGTGAGGCAATCTGAATCCAGACCTTTTAGAAATCCGGGATCCAATAGCGTGTGACAGTATCAACGGCGGCAGCTCTTGTAATGCTCGTGTCAAGGTCAAACAGATTGATGTACCGGGGATGTGACCACGATCGTGATTGTTGAGAGACAGGCCGTTGTTGGCTACAGAGGCCTCGAGACAATTGTACAGCTTGGCTGGATGAAGTAGTGCAAGTAAAATGAGTTGAAAGGCCGATAAAGCCTCTAGAGCTTCATTCATGGCGTCCCGCACCAGATCTCCATCGTCGCCCGTATTGACCAGGAAGCCGTGTGTGCAAAAAACACAATCGAGACTGTTTGGAGTAAGTGAAGCACCGGCATTGTCGTTCTGACCTAGTCCAGCGATGTCCTTCACAAACTGGTTGATCGTTACCGAAAAGGCTTTGACCTCCAATGCCAGCTCATTGTAGATTACATATTCGGGCGTGAGTGGAGGAGAAGGTGATCTTTTCACGCCTCGAAGAATATGGCGAGCCCCTCGGAGTCCCAAGTACGCAGAGTCGTGATGTACGGTAGGAAGCTGTAATGGTGGTTGACCGTACGATGGGACAGCCGGTCGGGCCGCAAAGGCCAACATGCCTTTCCAGACAGCTTGTGAAGCCACACTAACCATCCACTTCTTACTTTCCGGTCCGCAAGCGAGCTTGACCATCAAGAGCCGGCGGACGCCCTCGAGAATCGAAGTGAGTTCGCTGAGATGGTCGGGGGTGTGTGCAGGTGAACCCCAGGAGCTGCTCAAAACGCCGACTCCAGAGGCGCGACCGAGTGCAAGAGGCAAGACCTTGAGTGATGACTGAAGGCCGTTAGGATCACTAAGCCGAAAACGCGAGATTCGCGACATAACTTGGCTTTTGATCTCCATCAAGTAAGGCCCCATGAAGCGTTGAATAATCGCATCGAGCTTTGAACCGAACGGACCGAGACCATCCAATAAGACCTTTGGGACTTCACCTTCCCACCCTACACCAGCACAAATCTCATCAACACAATTGCGAACCACCCAGGCAGATTTGACGACTTCGATGTTGTACCGCAACTCCAGTGGAAGAGAACCATCGACCTCCTTCGCATTCTTGGGAACGAAAAGTAGCGATGGGTTGGAAGCAATGGGCACAAGTAGCGGGTCTAAACGTCCCACATATATGGTGAGAGCCGGGATGATAGCTGTGCGCAATAAAGCTCGTAGGATGTACGAATCGCGGCTGGCAACAGTAAGCTCACTGAAGTAAAGATGAAAATGTCAGCAATCTACCGGCTACGTTCAGACTTGCAAGACGAGCTTACTGTCTCAAAGCTTCTGAAAACGAAGAAGCGACCGTAGGCTTTGGGGCAGAGCGCCCATTGCAGGCCAAGCCATTCTCAACGGCCGACGGGAAAACCTTGTTGACCAGGTCCCTCATTCGAGTGCCGACCTTGCTGACATAGCTAGCCTCTAGTTGTTGAAGAGGCATTTTAGCATCCTGGGTCAATGGCGAAGGGCCCACATGAGCGACTTCCTTGGGTGAACTAGCTCGACTGATGTTAGGAGACGCCTTCGTGCTGACAGATAGCAAAGTTGATAGAAGAGGCCTGTGGGCTCCAGAGGTGTGAGGAGTAGGTTGGATTGTGTGACCGCATGCCACAGTAGGCGCAGGCGCCATTACCATCGTGTGATGAGGCCTACGAGTCAAGGGTACCAGTGAAGATGGCTTAGCAGGCAGAGGGGCCACGACATGCGGTTCGTCGTTGGAGTTACCCCAAGAAAGCTGCACATTGGGAGGGGTGGTGTAAGTGATATTCAAGTCACTCTTAGGAGCCATCGAACTGGCTGATTTGGTGCGAGGCGTGGGCCGATGAATGACCAATTGTTCGTCAGAGAGGTAGTAATCCTCGTTGGAAGTTAAGCGAGAAGGGACGGTGGGCTGAACCGTGGTAGGTGAGGGCGATGAGGTCATAGACCGGGGAGTAGAGTTTTGAGAAGCGGAGCGAGAGAGGGAGAGTTGCGTAAGGCTCTTGATGGCGACCATTTTTATAGGAGATGACTAGACAATCTGAAAATGTATGTGGGGTCAGTCTGAAATCCAAGGCCGAGTTACAAGCATTAGGAAAGGTCACCAACGTTTGAGCAAATTTCTCAGGTTGTTAGTTGTTGTCCAGAATGTTTGTTTGTGATTGAGAAGCCCGGGAATAATTCGAGCTAGCCAGATAAGAAGGCGAGGAGAGACTAGAGTCGGCGGTTGATTGGAGTAGGGTCTAGACCTGCCAAGAATGGTGCTTGCAGCGCTCGTGGACCGACGGAGAAGATGTAGAGGGAAAGTCCGAAGGAGTCTTTCATTGATGTTGGGGATGAATCGATGGGTTGAGTAGCAAGTTGAACTCTTGAGCGGAGATCGATTGATAAGCTGGAGAAACAACTGATGTTGTTGTATAAATACGCCAATGACAAAACGAAGAAGGCACGTAGAGTAGACCAAATCAAGATAAAAAAAGGTCAGTAAAGTGATGAAAGGCAAGTTATGGAAGGCGGAAGCTTGTGAGAAGTGACCAGGTCGGACTGAAAGTTAATACAAGAGCAAGCGCACTGATGACGATTTGAAAGATGGAGAGAAGGGGGTTGAGCGCAGTTAGATAATAGTGATATAAACTCTGCACCCAATGGCGGAGATCAGGTCAGACGAGTTAAGGCACAATGGGTTGAGCTGCGTGCCTTAGTGAAAGGAGATGTATGCTACAATGAACCGGTTCAGGCCTGTAATTCGGGAGAATTAGGAACAGTTGACCAAATGATAATCCCAACTAGGGTGATGCCAAGGCAATAAATTTAAGAGGTTCAGGTACAGCCTGGTACAGCAAAGGCTTGACAACCGGAATCAAGACTTGCCATCCAAAGCTTTTGGATAAGTAAGTTGAGGTTGGTAAGATGTCTGATGAAGTTTGTCAGCCGGCTATGATTAGATTGATGGGATTGCAAAAACGGGATATCAACCCAAACTTAAAGGATGACGAAGATAGAACTCTGGAATTGGTGCTCGACCGAGGAAGGTGTGAGAACGTGACTCCAAAAAGACGATATATAATAAAGGAGCCCAGTCGAAACATAATAATGGATTTACGGCCAAACCATCTTGGTACGTGATGAACGGTCTTGAACGGTCAAGGGAGGAAGAAAGAAAATGAAAGATTTGATAGTGATGCATAAAAGGCAATGATTTACCTGCCTCCGACTGTGTCAGGGTTAGGAGAGGAAACGCAGAATGAACTTGAACGGTCGGTCTTGCTCATTCGGGGTTGAAGGGATTTGATGTTGATGATGCTTGAAAAGATTATCAGCCTTGATTCTTCTTCAAGACCGAAATTGAACCTGAGGATGAAGGAAAGCGCAGAAAGCGATGGATCGATAGTTTCTTGAGTTTTTGATTTCTTTTTGCGAGATAATATTGCCAAAAAAGCTGCCAATAAATGCAGACGTAATCGAGGTGAGTAAGTAAAGAGTTTATGATGACTGGTTGATATCGATGGTGGGGAAGTTTAAGCAGAATTTGAAATCGACTTGGATTCGATGAAAGTTAAAACTCCGGCTCGGGAGTCTGACTACTTGATGATTTCAACTCTCAATCCAAATCAAATCAAGAATGTTCAAGGAAAAATCCGAATTTGGATAATTTCACAAGCTTGATCGTTCCATAACATCCTTCATTTCTCGTTACACTTCTTCAAGCTTGTTCTGTCACGGGTCACTTTAGCAGGGTACGCAGCTGTAACATCTGATCTTCAAACTTCAAACTGCGATCGAATCTTGATAACAGCCAAAACAGCTTGGCTAATCAGCTTGACTCTGAGTAAGAGACTCATACGATATACAGTCGAACCCGCGCAATTGCATAATTTGGGGGGAACATCGGGCCTATGCAATTTCATAGGTTATGCAAAGTGAGGTAAAATACAGGATAGGTTAAAATGCATAAAGTTATGCATATATGCGGAAATAGGCCAAAATACATAACATTATGCATTTTTGCAGGTTATGAGCTAGGCTTTAAGACTTAGGGCTCAAGGTTTATGCCTAATTATGTACTTTTTATCCTGTATTTTGAGTAAAAGCTATGCAATTGGGCTTCCAAGACCCGGTTTTTTTGGGTTTTGACTTATGCATTATCATTTTTGACAAAATTATGCAATAAATGCAATTTTTAGCCCGCACCTAGTCGGGGAAAGTCCTGGCCTATGCAAAAAGGCTGATTATGCAGTTGCGCGGGTATGCAATTGCGCGGGTTTGACTGTACTGCATCTTCAAGCTATCTCTGCACTCTTGCCTGATCAAGTTGATCCACATTGAGTTTTTGTAACTCAATTCATCAGCCGATCATTTTAGTCACGAGCCATGCAAGATCAGTATCCCCACCGCCAAGAAAATGGCCAGGTAATTTACAAAGGTATGCCTGTACCTCCCAAGAACAATTTTGTAGCAGACCTTTGTGATCAATCAAGTAAAGTTGGGCAAACTTTCTGGCAGTTGATCAATCTGCATAATTTATCTCCCCTTGGTTTATAGCTGGATTTATCAAGAGTTCTTCATCAGAGTGCATTGCTATGACATGCACATCAGCGGGCGGAGACCCACTGATAGGCTGAAAGCCTCCACCCTGACTCTCATAGGTGATAAGCCCAGATGATTAAGAATGATGCTGGGCACGATTGGGATTACCTGACATTGACAATGATCAAACAAAGCTGGGCTCTAAATCACAACTTAGTTTAGGGGTTGTTCATATGACTCAAGGTTGTTCAAGGATATATATCTAGAGTCAGATATTTTGTTGGATTGATAGCTTGGGTTCCATTACCCTCGAAGTAGACCATTCAAAGAAATTTGTTCAAGGAATGTAACAAAGTCTTCATATATAAATCAAAACAAGTTTTTTGATAAGTCACTCTGAGACAAAGCTTCATTTTTCAGAATTTCCATACACTCCTATTGGTTTGCGCTCCACATGATCAGTTGAGAATTGTCAATCTCTTGGATTATTCTTGTCACTGAGATTTCCTCCTGCTTCCTTACCAAACTGGCTGAGGTTAATGTCACCAAATTCCTTCTTTCATGCAAATCACAAATTGCAGCTCCAATGTCAGACAATATATTCATTCTCAGTAGTTACTCTTGTATCTTCTCAGTGACTTACAAGAAAATCAACAAGAAAATCAAAAGATTGTTTCTTATGTTGTGTAATCAGAAAAGAGGAAAGAATCCTGAATGGGATAATAATATGTAGTAGGTGAGATGTCGGACGGGGGGAAACCATGAAGAGACGATGTGAGTGTTACTTCCTTTCGTGTGCCGAAATCCTGTTAATGGGCTATGACGAAGAGTGATGCCTCTCTTCCCTTTTGGTAAGAAGTTACATACTGAATCATCAACTCTGAAAGTGGTAAAGGATTTCTTTCGTTTGCCCGCTCTATTTATTTTTGACCACATTAGGGTTGTTCTTCCTAAAGAGCGTGCTCCCTTCTCTTCATGGGCTAGCCTTACGATGTGTGCCATTTGTAAAAGAGGCAATAGGAGGCAATCATCATCTACTTGTCAACTTTCAATTTGGACAAATCATTTGAAGCTCTCGCACACTCATAAAGATTCATTCTCCTTTAAGAGCATCGCCACCGCACCGTGAAATGCACGTTTCTATACCATACGGTCATACCTCCACGTCCACATCTCGTACGCCTACGTCAAAGGTCACACAGCTTAAACCTGAATATCTCGTTCTGATGATTGAGTTCAAACCTGAACCAAAGTTCCGAAATCCGTATCGGAATCAATTTCTGGAGTAAGTATCTCGGTTGAATCTTAACACGACTACGAACCCCAACGTCCAACGAGAACCGATTGTTTGTATCCTCGTATCTTTACAATAAGCGCTCCTCAAAAGCTATATCGCTTCATCCATTCTTACGCGTCTCACGATTCCAGCTTTTCTTGTTTATTGTATGCATTGAAGCATTAGTAAATTTCACACATACTTTTCTATCATCAATAAAAGGCAAAACAGACTATAATGAGTGTCTCTTTAAACGGGGTCGTTCGAGATTCGAAATGCCTCGAAGATGAAGGTCCTACACGTTCGTCATCGATCGATAAAAGAGACTTGGACGTAGCAGCGAAGGTAGTTGCCGGCCAAGAACTCACCGGTCTTACTCCAGAGGAGGATGTCAGGATCCGACGCAAGATTGATAGGAATCGTAAGCTTGGATATTTTGAGACTCGATGTTGGCAGTTTCTCCCAGCCTATGACTCATTCTCGAGCCTTTTACCATTACAGTGCTCCCTTTGTACGCCGATTATAAGATACCTCAGATTAGAATTTGTCGCGCAATGTCTAACCGTGACGCCTGATGAAACATTACTTCTTTCTTCTGAACAGAATGATGGTCACGAATTTTGCGCACTTGTAAGTTGAAATCGGATCAAAATGCTTTTTTGTATCTAAAGCTCCTTGAAAACTCTACTGATGAGAGCCATAAATGATCAATACAATTCAGCATGGATAAAACCACTTTGGGTAATTGATAGCCATGTACGGTTCAGTTTGGTGACCAGTTCTGATAGAACTTGTCTTCTGCGTACGGTCCTTAGGAAACGCCGCTCTGCTCGGATTACAAGAGGATTTGAAGCTGACTGCGGCTGAGTACAATTGGCTGGGGACCATATTTTATGGTAAGCCAAGTCTGTCAAATGCACCTACTCTTGGAAGTACATAATGATCAACCGAACGTGGCTTCAATCTTTGCACCTTCAACGCGCAAAGTATCATACTTGCTGTTTGAATATCCTCAGAACCTCGCCCTTCAACGTTACCCACTTGGAAAATGGCTAGCTTTAAATGCAATACTTTGGACAATTCTAGTCGCCTCTCAAGTCGTGAATATCCCTTCACTTACTACCTCGTGGCTCACTCTTCATTAAATTGAAGTTCGGCTGTCTCATTTTTTGAATCCCCTGCTTCTAGGCTTGCAAGAATTTTTGGCAACTAATGTTGTGCCGGTTTCTTTTGGGAGCTTGCGAGGGATGTGCTACGTCGGCTTTCATGATCAGCACCTCAATGTAAGGTCTCTTTACTTCAATCCCCGCACAAAGCGCTGATGTCACAACGTGAAAAACGATGTATAGGTTCTACACTCATCGAGAGCAAGGACCAAGGACAGGTTACTGGTACCTAATGAATGTAAACAATTATAACTGGCTGGTTTATGTGGGGATGTGTTGCTGAAGCCATCAATTTATTTTTCTCAAGGGTATTTCGGTGGCTACTAGCAGCTTCCTTGGCTTTGGTGTGCTTCATATCCGCACCACACACGTAAGTCTCACAAAGTTTGAATCCCACTTGTTTCCATTCCGTTGAAAAATCAGCTCATCAATTGACCTCAACGTAGTTCCATCCCTGGCAATGGTTTTGTATTTTCACGGCAATGATCACAATGGTTGTATCACTGCTGTTGCTCTTTCTCTTTCCAGACTCCCCTGCGACCGCTTGGTTTCTGACACCGGAAGAAAGGGTGAAAGCTATCTTACGCATCAAAGTCAATCAGACAGGCGTAAGTCATCATCGAAGCTGTTCTTTCTAGAGTCTGAGATAACGCATAAACTGTGGGATGACCAACGGGTGAAAATTTAATTACACACCTCAGGTTGAAAACAAGCATTTGAAGCGACATCAAGTTATGGAGGCTTTGAAAGACCCCAAGACCTGGGCATGGTTTACCTATTTTCTTATAGGTAGCATACCTAACATCACCAATCAACAATCACTCATAGTCAGTATCATCCTATTCTGTCTCGAGTTCAACATCCTTCATGAGGACTGGTCGAAACCGATTGTATCTAAACAGTTGATTTCTGCCTTTCTTACTCAGATAAAATCTTTAGGGCATTCGACCCTTTCTACTACACTTTTGAGCTCGGTCATTGGCTTCGTACAAGCCGGCGCGATACTCATCGGGATGTTGTTAGTGAGAGCGTTCAAAAACTCGCGAGCTATTGTAGCAGGTATGTTCATACATTTCTCTTCATTCCGATTGGAGAAATCCAATGCGCTCTTGACCATGGGATACAACAAAATTGATCAAAACTCTTACTCTCTTGCAACTACAAAGTAATTATGTCAATACCGAACATTTCCGCCACCATAATTTCTATCGTCCTTCCTTGGAGCTCGAGAGTTGCTCTTCTCATCGCTATCTATCTTACCTGGTTTTCTTCGGTAGTAAGTCGGCTTCAACAACCTATCTTGATGTATCTTTGTACAGAAACAAGACGAATCTTAACCTCATCTCCAATTCTGCGGCCATGTATAGCCATATGTCATTGTACTAGGATGGATCACATCCACTACCGCCGGGCATACCAGTAAGTTCCAGTTTGTGATTTATAAATAAAACGGCATCACACGCGACAAATGCGCTTATGGACTAGAACTCACCTGATCATCCAAAATCTATGAACCTCAATCCTTAGAAAGAGTAACTGTACAATCTATAGTTATGATAGGTAGGATCGCCCTCTCCTCACTTTATTCTTGCAAACACATGTTGACAGATATCTTTGCTATCATAATTTGAAATATTTAGCTTACAGTATTGGCAACATCATTGGTATAGTCCAACTCCATTCTTTTATCACTTCAAAGAACACAAATTCACAATGCTTAATCCGTTATCATTTTGTGACTATCATTCTCACTCCAGCCCCACAGCTGTGGCAATCCCAGTACAAGCCTAGAAACATCGTCCCTTGGTCATTGATATTGGCTTGCTACTCGTTTTGTACCATCTTTATCATCGGAATGATGTTTTACTTGAAGAAACAGAATCGGATAAGAGATCAAGAGGAGCTTGCAACATGTGCTGGATCGCCGAAAACAGATGTGGAAGGAAGTTCAGAAAACAAACACCACCCAACAGGGCTGGCACCCAAGGTAGACAAAGCGTTTATGGATCTGACAGATCTCCAGAACAGAGGTATGTCATCATTTAATCTTTACAAAGAAGAGTCCATGTCAAATAACTAATCAAATCCCACAGATTTTCGGTATGTATATTGATCTTCAGTTTAAGAGTCATTAACAAAGGAATTGGGAACAAAAAAATTAAGCACTCCCACAACATTGATTGCTTCATCAAGTCCAAGTGGCATCTACCAAGTATAAGCTTGTGTAGAAAATATTTTTACAAACTTTTTGTTGTTATATGTACTCTGTGTTCATGATGTCTACGCTTGATATGTTAACATGCCTCCACTATCTCATACAACCAATGTTACTTTTACCTTATAAACATACCCGATTCACGTATTTTTATATCAGTCTATATATATATATATGTACTCTTCACGCCACCAGATGTTTGGACACAAGTCATTTTCACTTCATCCCAAACTCTTGGATCAAATCAAGTAGATCTCAACTCTATCTCTCTCTTTCATATAGTTCATCATCTCAATGTGTTGTGTCCTAGTAGGTGTGCATATTTTGTATTCAATGAAACAAGTGATTTTCACTTCATCCCAAAATCTGGGATTAACTCAACTAGATCCCAACTTAACTTGTCTTTCTTTCATATAGATCAGTCTCTAACTGTGTTGCTTCCTATTGCACATGTTAAAATCTGGTATATGAAGTACTTACCCAATCTCACACAAGATCCTGTGCATACATGTTTCTGTTTTTCATGAGTAAATGGTAATTGATATGCTCAAGATGAGATGATCATGTCTATCTTTATGAGAAGTTTTGTTGGAGTTTTATGTTCTCTGGGTTGATCAAATACCTTTGTTATCTTATCTGAATAGGTCTGCTTTTGGCTGATTCTCATTTCACTTGTGCTTATGTTTCCCATTGTATACAATTCTGCTTAAGGTCACTTGAATACTCACAAACTGTAGCTCTCAGATTAGCCTAGTGACACTTAGTCTATCCTTCACAGCATGATTCAAGATTTTTTTTTGATTCAAGACAGTGGAGTGGAGTGGAATCCTATTGACGGGGACATACATTTCTGCAGCCAGTGTGGCCAAGGTTATGAACCAGAACAAAAAAGGGGGCCCTATATTTTTCCGCATGTTTTGTGGTGCAAAGAACCAGTGGGTGGAAAAGTGGATAAGCCGGGAGGTTATATGCAATTTTCTGCCTTTTCTTCCATTCTTTCTTGCAAGTGAAAATCAAAAGGTAGAACAAAGAGGGTAGGAAATTGCATGCTGGTTTCAGCAAAATTGAATTTCCCACCCAGATTCTTTCCACCAGATAATGACTATAAAAGGTTTCCTGTGTAAACTTTCATATGAGCCACCTCAGATTGAATTTGACACCCATTTGTTTCCACCAATGTATAAAATTGTCTCTTCCTTTTACACCCAAAGAAATGAGCATGTTGTGATTTTGAAATTTCATGCTTGAAATGCATTTTGTGTCTTTTCAAATGCCTTCAAATCATCATAGTATACCCAATGATTGACTATTCTAAAAGATACAGTCCACCCTTTTGAACAACTCATCAAACCTGCTCAATCAAAACATTATACCTGAGACTTGGACATTCCAAAAAATGCACTTTGTGCTGCAATTGTAAACCTTTACAATTGTTTGTACAGACCAAAAAATAACCATCTTTTAGAGAAATTTGTGCTCCTCTTCAAACTTTTTGTTGCTTTGGACTCTGGAAAACATATTTTGACAGGTTCCAACAAAATGGGTTAAAGAAACTAATGCCAGAATACAAGGAAATAACCACAAAAGAATGAATGTATAGAATTTTGAAAGGAGAAAGCAAAGCCACAATTTGATTCACTGGTTGATGAAAATGAGCAAACAAATCAAGAGAAGACAAGAACAAGAACATCATCCTCATCTCTTATGCTTTGACTTCCTCATATCAACTTGTGATGTTACCGCTTGACTTATCACTACATCAGCCTCATTGAGAGCCTCATCTTCAACAATTTCCCACCCTTTACAGCATTGGGCTTTTGTTGCACAAACAACAGGCAACACATGAGCTGCGGACTATGTTATGTTAATTTATGTAATGTCTCACCTTTTGGAGAGTTTGATTTTGACACTAAATTGTCATTTTCCACAAGAACTCCTTTTGAAATTGTCAAAACCAACCTTTTGTTGACCTGGCGCCTCTAGTCTTTGACGGTGCTGGTCTGTGAATGTCCGCCATTGAAGGGTCAACTTCAGGTTCTGAAATGGACACCCTTTGATTCACCTTGATCCTTTTAGCTACTAAACATTATTCACTTTGTTTTTTGCTGATGAAATCTTATAGATAAGAGCTTGTGGAACTAAATGACATGGCACACATAAGAAAAATGATTTCACACCAGTTTTATTTCCCAAAACAATTTCATCTGTGTTTCCATCTAAGGCAGATAAGTCTTCCTCAGTGATTCAAATATTTGGGGTTGAGTTGGTGCAGGTAATTTGGCTACACCTTGAGAGGTAATGAATGTGGGATAGTTTGGTTTACCGAGCTTGATAATTTGACCTAATTGGGCAAACAAGAATCCGACTCTACAGTGAATTTGTGTGAGTAGAAAAGCCAACTGGCTGGGTCTTTCCTTTGCATTGATGAAGTTTACAGATATGATGTCAAAGGATAGGCTGAAAATTCTAGACAATGGTTGCTCTTTGGAAAAAACCTGTTGTCAAACATTCCGCCTGAGATTACAATCCCGGGATTGAGGCTCTTGAAGCTTGGGACTTTCCTGAACAAAGCAAATTGGAAGATTTATCTGGCCTGCTTTGGAAATTGCCTTTTGTTTGTTTGGCCTTCCGTTTCCTTTTGGTAGAGACATAGGTGACAAGCACACAATTGCTGACTCCAAAGTAAGTACGTGAGGTTCTCTAGGCAAGGATTGCTGAACGACAAGTCACCACGAATGCGCAGTCACGAGCCGCACGTCATTCACAGGCCGGCCCGCTTGATGCATGTCAGGTGCGTCAGAACGGGCAGTACCGGTGGGCGCACCATAGTTTTGTCCATCTCACACTTAGGTTTCAGAACTCTACGGCACTCGGGCGAAAGTTGGCGCCGACGATCACCCTCCCCCAGCAAAAATTATAGACCTTTCAGGTGAGCCACCTTTGAACTACTACCAACTAACCAATCCGTCATGACCTACCAAACTGATCAGTTCATGCGTTTTGCTGTGCGTGTGTCTTTAGTCACCGCTGACTCAACTGTTTACCCCCTTCACAACACGGGAAAGTCAAGATGAGTTACGTCGCAAAAGGTGGTGAAAAGGAATACGATCAAGCCGGTCTTCCTCCGGCCAAGTCTCACCGTATTCGAATTACTTTGACTAGTAAGAATGTCAAGGCTCTTGAGAAAGGTATGTATCCCCTTCATATGTTTTTTTCCACTGTGATACCTATTCTGATCATCACATTTTATCCACTGTGTTTTTGTAGTCTGCTCTGACTTGGTCAACCGAGCCAAAGACAAGGACCTTCGCGTCAAGGGACCCGTTCGACTTCCTACCAAGCGACTTACAATCACCACTCGTAAGACAGTAAGCCAGAGTACCAATTCCACTCGTTGTGACTGGACACAACTAATTCAATTTGCTGCCCTTATTACCTCTCTAGCCTTGTGGTGAGGGTTCCAAGACCTGGGACCGATTCGAGATGAAGATTCACAAGCGACTCATCGACCTCCAGAGTCCAGCGGAGACCGTGAAACAAATCGTACGCTTTTTGCTGCTCTGTCGCCCTTGGTTCATTCACTGATGGCGCCATCAATCTCTCCAGACCTCCATGTCCATCGAACCCGGAGTAGAGGTTGAGGTTACCATTGCTACTTAGGATATCTTGTTGTCATCTATGCAATCTTACAACTTTACACTATTCATCCGTCTGTACGGATCGCTCGTGTCCTACTAAGATCTGACAATAAGCTTCCATAACAAGTATGGAAATACCACCAAGCATTGCCAATACTACCACTCCGAGATGCCAACCTGAAAGCCTCTGTCCCCAACCTCATGCGCAATACTTTGAGCAGACTTCAACTATCAAACAAATATCCCTTTTTTGTGATCCGCGAACTCAAGCTACCCAGCCTCTCCTACTCTCGTCCCCTACGATGTTTTTTGACAAGGCGAAATGTGTCACTGTACAAATGTCAGTACAATTCGGAGAGATCCGCCCAATTGAAGACGACTTGAAAATTGACTTGATTATCCGCAGATGCTTCTGTTGATGGAATGGTTGCAAATTGCGCTTTTGGATTTTAGCCATTTTAAATCCAGGACGCCCCATGGTCAATGTTACAACGGAAAAAAACTGGCAAAAGTAATCATTTTAAGAGGATTGGTGCGAGAACAGAGGTGGCACATACAAACTTAAATACTCTTCCTCCATTCGCGTGTAGAAATCATGATGATCAAGGAACAGTCATATTCTGCTTATAAAACCAAGCAATAGCTAACTCTCGGGTGCCTCAGACTATGACCAGCCTGAAAGCAGTCATCGCTCACATAGTTTACATTTACATGATCGTGCCAGCTGCGCCCACTGTGTGTGGGCTCTCTTGGCCCAAATTCGGAGTGTTTCATGCATTGCTGAGGTCCGAGGAAGCGTCCCCTGGTGGAATTTCATGGATGGCATTGCGTGGCGGTGTGATCATCTTCCAAGCTGCGCGAGGCGAGTCAAGCTCTGCTGTGTGTTAACAATAAACTTCCCCAAAAGGGCGCAGCAAAACACGCTATTTTTAGAATTTGTTAAAGGTCATTTATAAAGTTGAGGTGATCAATTTATGTAACTCTCCGGGTCCCTTTGCGCTTGAAGCGTGCGAGAAGCAGCGAGGGACTTGGTTGAGCGCACAGGAAGACGTGTTGACACCTGTGGGAGTTTTTCAAGTTTATTGAGATACGCATATTTCTTTGAAGATGAAAGAGAATAAAAGGTGCAGCTCTTGCCTGGATGAAAATATATTCACTTTCCACATACACCGAATAACTTGATATCTTCCTCTTCTGTTCCAAGGATACCTTTTTTTAATCACTTGAATCCAGAAAATGAAATCGATCACATTCATCTTACTCCTCTCTTCAACCTTTTACTTCAATACGATATCCAAAAACATCCAATCCAATCCTAAAGTCGAATCCAATCGGTTTAATCCCTACAAAAATGCTTATCCCGACACAGAACCCATCAACTGTATGAAATTTCCAAACTCACCAGGTGCTACACCCTATGCTTACAAAACCACCGTAGACGCCTGCCTTAAGTTTGTCACTGTGCACATCCCTACGAAAAGTGGTACATAACAAAACACTGACTACACATCCCTTTTATTCTTTTTTTGTGTGATCATAGCGCGGCTGAAACGCTCATCAATAGTGGTAATCAAGGCGTA
This sequence comes from Melampsora larici-populina 98AG31, assembly GCF_000204055.1. NCBI lineage: Eukaryota > Fungi > Basidiomycota > Pucciniomycetes > Pucciniales > Melampsoraceae > Melampsora > Melampsora laricis-populina. The sequence goes on along the minus strand of NW_006768765.1, from coordinate 240,463 downwards.
GCTCAATGTGAAAACTGTAAAGTAAATCTTTATGACTCTTTTTCGATTTCTTACAATAATTTAAAACTTCTTTATTCTTTACCTTCTCATTAGCAATACTTTTTAGATAAGAATGATAGACCTATTTATCCGAGTGCCAAGTTTGTGACAATTTTTACTTATGAACTCATGAATCTAAAAGACCATCTGCTTAAGCGTGTCTTGTATTTCTACTAGGACTGGTATGAATTTGAAAAACCTTGAATATTATACCAGAAGGTATTTGTATATGGCTTGTGTACCTGAAAACAAATCATTACCTCCAGTAGTGGTACCTGAGGTAAGTAACTTTCTTGTTCTGATTGTATCGAAAAGTATAACGAAGGAATCTTAGACTCATCACACACAAAATGATCTTTGAAATTACATAGATTGAAGATATACCCCCGGAGTATGCTGTTCCAGATATCAGCACTCCCTGGACTATAGAGCTCATGGATTTTAGCCTTGATCAGTGTCAAGCTGGTGAAAATTCATGAAAAATGGAATCCAATCCCACTGGTTTGTCGATGTCAAGTCAAGTCAGTAGTTACACAACTTTGAAGAAGCCCAAACACATAGAAGGGCTTTAGATGTTATTCACATGTTTATGTCCGCAATACGAATTTCACGGATTTTATGAATCCTCTATCAAAGCTCCTCTCAGTCAGATCTCGAAAGTTTAGTCCCTCAATTGATCATTGAACGCCCTTTGTGTGTTTTTTGGACTGTGAATTGAACCCCGTCTCACTTTTATGACATACATGAACTGTCTCTTCTTCTATTAGCCATGATCCTTGAAAACTGATAGCTTTGTCATCCATTTTGGGGAGCTGATCAACAAACATCACTTCATCACCTCAAACTCACTTCTCCAATCAATTCATGAAATCAGATTTCCATACAAACTTCAAAAACTTCCAAAACCATTAAAATGTCTTTCAAAGTTTTTTTTTTAAAAAATCACACTCAAATTAAGGTACATAGACAAAGGATGAGTCAGAGTGAAAAAGAATCATAAAAAGAAAGATTTCAAAAAGACACACTCATGATTGTACAAATGAGATTTGAAAATAAAAAAAAAACCTTACAAACTTACAACAAAATTCGAAATCGAAAAAAAAAACTTCAAAAGAAGAGTTGCTCTAAAAAGGACGACAGTTTTAAAAGTTGAAATTTTTGGTCAAAAAGAACAATCCCAAAATGAAACCAATTAAGTAAAAGAATGAAGTATACGAAAAAAAAAACATTAATGTCATTTCTTTTGATCAAACCGAGTCCGTTCTAGCCTTCTTTTCTCCAACCACTTCTGCTTTACACACAGCTATAATATAAGCCAAAATAGTGATCCCATAAAGTACAGAAGCATCAGCAGTTTGATACAACAATCCTACCAAAAATCAAAAAACCATGCAAAAAAAACCATTTGGTCAATTTATATTGAAGCTTCATTTCAGAAGACTCAAAAGCTTGATGGGGTCAAGATTCAAAACATACCTGCAATGATACCTGCTTGTAAAAAGAATACAGATTTGAAAACTAAACTCCTATATAAGAAAGAGTTTGGTAAGATTGGCCAATCTATTAAAATCGTCAGAAGTCCATTAACCTATAAACCAATTCATCAAATCAGTCTCATCTTTCATCGTGAATAAACATCAGTTTCGCAAACTCACAATACATGCAAATTGTAGTACTGGTGTTTTGACAATCAAACTAATAAATGGAGCCGCTTCAGGTGGTGGTCTAATCCAAACAAACAAAAAATACAAAATGAGATCCCAATCAATTCGATTCCAAACAAAACCCCACATCAACTTCTTTGAAAGACTTACATGATGCCTACTGGCCCTAATCTCCCATCAATAAAATCCCACAGAAACTTTCGATAAAAGATGGCCCATGCACCACCCCAAGCTGTCCCTATTGAACCAAACCAAAGAAGATGGTTGAATGACTCTAAAATATTATGTTTGAATGACGATAGTGAAAATCACTTACACGCTCCACTTGTGAGAGCCATCAAACGTCCCCATTGATGCCAAATCAGTCTACCCATCTTTGAAGATTCTTGTGCTAAGTAGGACCGAGTTTGTTAAATGATAAAATCAGATGTGGGTTAGATCAGTATTTGAAAAAGGTTTGAAATGAAGATAACGGTTCAAGAAAGATAAAAACCGATTGGAGGATTTGAAAGTCTAAAAGGTTTTAAATGGTATCACTTCATAATATTCATCCTGAGTCAAGAATGATGGCTCAGAGCTTCAGTTGAAGTTCAAAGCTCTAAGCTCAACATGGTTCTCAACAATAAAAGAACTGAGGAAGAAGATCATCCTGAACGCTTGTTTTGTATGCTCTGGTAACGTAATGGGTAACTGATGAAACAAAAAAAAGAATCACAAAAGAAAACCAAGCTTACCAAAACAACAAGTGATCTTCTTCAAAAAGAGATTCTCTACAATCCTCCTTCAACTTCACACAAACCAAACCAAACGAACAAAAGAAAACTGGAAAAGCTAAACCCAATTCCGATTTCAATCGAAATACCGACCAGCAGTTTAAAGTTCAAAAGAAACCCAAATCCTTAATGATTCTCCCTTCTTGATCTATAATGAAACGTAAAAACTTCGTAAAGATGAACCAGCTGAATGAATTTCTAATAATAGTCAAAAAAAAAGAATCAAGATTAGAAAAGTAAAGAAGTAAAGGAGATAAAGAATAAATGATGACTAACTTGAGCAGAAGAAAAAAACTGACGTCTTGGTAAAGAAGTCAAAATTAGAAGACTGAAATCAGGATTTCCGAATAAGATAAACTTCGAAAAAAAAAAGAGTTGTAAAGAAGTTCAAAAAGGTGGTAGGTAAACCAAAAGTGTATAAATTGATAAAAGTTAAAAAAGGTGAAACTGAAACGTGCAATTAAGTAGAAAACGAGATGAGGTTTTGAACAATAGGAAATCACTTGGCAACAAGTTTTAGTATGCCAACGACGCGTGATGAGGATTAACGAGACCGGAAGAAGGATAAAGATATAGTCAAAAAAAAAAGATTTGGTTACGGAGTTGGTAACGACTATATATTTTCAGGAATAGGTCATAGGAATCGGTTACCTACCTCTGATTTGATTTACGAGTCATTTTTAAAGAAGATAGCGAGATTAGAAAGAGTTATGCAGATGAAAGAAATCGATAGATAGCTGTTCATCTCAATCTGATGATCACTAGTAACCAAAGTTTGGTAGATACAAGTGATCTCAAAAAGGGATTGTGTATAAAGTTGATGAAGATTGATGATTGCCCAGTAACTAAACCATCTCAACTTCTCATTCAACTGTTTGCCCTTTTCTTTTCTTTCATTCCTCATCAGCCTATCCACTCATGGTATGTACTCAGTCACTCTTTCTGACTCAGCTTCGGCTGATATGTATTCAGGATGTTAAGAACATATCGCCGACGAAGCACCGTTGCTATGCCAGATCACTTCATATATCACTCACCAAAGATGACGTCACGACTCAATCAATTTCTTCATCACGTGATCAAAACATCCCTTCAAGGCTTGCAACATCCAAGGAAAAGGTAAACGTCAAACCAATCAGACTCAAGACAGACTCTTGTCCAAAACGTTTGTTTACAGCACTTTTAGAGCCTGAGGTAGCTCATGAGATCCAAATGAGAAAACATAAAGAAGGAACAGTTGAGACAACTTGCATGCAAATCGAGTTCGAACAATAACAAATCAGACAACCAGTTTTCTCCATAAAAGAAATGATCCAAAGATAAAGATCACAAACCAATCAGTTAATTAAATCATGTATATATATTATCAAACGATTCTTTATAAAGCAAACAACAGAAAAGAGCAACAAGACAAAAATACAACATCAAAACCTAAACATATACAACAACACTTTCACAGAAGAAGAAGAAGAAGAAGAAGAAGAAGAAAAAAGAGTGATCAACAAATCAACTCTTCAGATAAAAACTTACAAAAAGAATGATCAAAAAGAAAAAGAAAAAAGGATCAAAGAGAATTGATCTAAGATATTTTTGAAAGAAAAAGACTTGTAGGTTTAAATCATACATATATATCATAAGGAAAAGAAAAAAAGAAAGAAAAAAAAAAGAAAAACTTGATAAGTAGGTATTTTCAGTCAATTAGAATCAGCAGAAAAAAAAAGAGATAAAAGAAATACAGATGCATACTAAATACTATAAAGTTCAGATAAACGCAAAAAAATTGGAAAAAGAAAAATAGATTAAGAAATCAAACAACCTCTGAACCACCATTGAGTTCTATAAATGATTTTTTTCCATCAAAAATATGAGAGATACAGTTCATGAGTCTAAATTCGAATAACCTTTCCAAGAAAACCCCAATGAAGTCAAATAGCTCACACTTACTTAAATCCATGTATCCAATGTACAATCAATTTTAATCTCAACCTAACAGAAGTGATCCTAAACCCAAGACCAAACCCCCATCATTTAATCAATCAATCAATCCATCAATTCCGATCAAATATTTGAAAGAAAATCAAAAGAGGACAAACGGTAATAATTGAGATTTGTGTTGATCTGACATAGGTAAGACCATGGCCATCCAATACGAGAACTGAGCAGGATCAGTAGGAGTAGGACCAAAAGTATTCTACAAAAAATCAATTCCAACCCAAAAAAAGGCTTTAAGCCTTTCAAAAACAATGAACCCAAACCTGAACCGAATCTTAGCCAAGAAAGAAAAAACACCGATAATCTTACATTAAGTCTTTGAAGGACCCAAGGAGTACTACCTGATCTTAAGACTTCTACAAACCCATTACAAACTTGGATTAGATCTTCAATCGATTCTTCTTTTTCGACATTTATATCTAGTTCTGATTCGATGGAAGGATCGATATCTTCTATCCATTTCACATTAGCTACTTGATATCCATCAAGACAAGTCAGATTTAAAATTTCAAATCGAATGATTCCAATGGTTTCAACTAATGATCTACCGTCTTGTAAAAACTCAATAGATTTGATTTCGACTAATGTACCAAACTGATTGATGGCGCCTGTTTCGGTGGGTAAGACTATACCGAACCGACGATTAGTAGATAATGATCTTCTGATCAAAAACCTATAATGAGGTTCAAAGACATGTAAGAATGTCGGTAGCTTAGGAAAAGCTAAACCACAAATGAATAATGAAACTTGATTGGATAATTCTTGTGATTCTGATGGATTAGAAGACCTTGTGGTTTGAAATCGGGTTGAAAAACATTTCATGATTAGCTCTTGAATGGTTTGATCGATTGATAAAGTTTGTCGGATTAAGCTTTGTCGACAAACTGGACATCGGTTCGTATAATCTAATGATCTTTCTAAACATCCTTTACAAAACGTATGACCACATCTGGTCGTACTTGGTAATTCAAAGATTAATGAACATAATGAACATTCTAATTCGGTGGAAATCGTTTGAATTAATTTCGTTTCTTTTTCTTCTTTGTCTTTTTCTTTGTCTTTTTCTTCTTCTTCTTTACTGCTTGAGTGCGAGTCTTTTTGTATGTGTGTTAAAATACTTTGGATGGTGAAATTGGTCGATGGGATCGGTTGTGGTCTTTGATCACAATTTGGTTTTGGACATCGGATTAGATTCGTCGAGTCTGCTAAAGTTGATCAATATATGTAGAAAGAGTAAGTTTTCATACTCCTATTGTGATGGTGATTTAGATTGACTTACTTTGTTTTTGGTGATGATCATTGGAGATTGAATGACCACAGTCGAGGGTGATAAGATGATCCTGAGTTTGATCTGAACTTTGATCAGAATTAAGAATTGTGTAGATTGACTGAATGAGATCCTGAGATGTGATGGGTTTTGATGAGGTGGTGGTGGTGATGGTGATGGTATTGCTGGTTGATGATTCGTTTGATGAACTCATGATGATGATGATGATGATAAGTTTTCATTTGATCATTTCTTGACTTTTCTTGAAAACTATTCTTTGAGTGATCGTTTCTAGATTGGTAACCAAGAACTTCCAATCGAATCAACCCAACCAGAACTCATGAGATCTCGAACTCATCGATCTCCATCACCCTGAAGCAGAAGCACTCAAGATCTGACAGATTCGATCAAAGATTTACCAGTTCAAATCAACTCTGAATGGTTTCTTGGAAGATCACTTCAAATCCTCACTCATCACAAAGCTCAACAACCATTCAAACGTATGTACCTCTCACACAGCTCAACCGAAGTACAGTGAAATTCCTTTCAAACCAACAAATTGTTTCTAAAGTATGTTCAAAGTTCATTCACAACTGGCAAAAAAGCGCAGTGTAAACCTATTGCACAGTTCTTGCAACACCAATCATCGATTAAGAGCATCTCCTATCGTTCGAGTAAATTTTCAGTAAATTTTCTGTACGTAGGTGTTCGGTACAGTATCAATCGGTACAGAACTGTCGAAATCCACTATCGTTGGAAAGAAAGTGCCTCGGTACAGTACCAAATGGTGAGAACAATGGTTTCCCCGCAGATACCGAATCGGTAGAGGTCCAGTAAATTTGCTGGACCTCTACAGAATTTTGACCGATTCGGTGGATACCGAATCGTGTTTTAGACACGATTGGGGAATTTAAGGGTCGGTACAGTAAAATTTACCGTACCGAAGCCCTTTACCGAGACGATAGGAGATGCTCTAAGGTTTTGACTTTAAATCGGCCATTGGTGATAACCGGTTATCAATTTCCAACACATAACCGGTTACCGGATAAGGCAATCAAATTTACCCACTTCGACTCAACACTGCCTTCAAGTTCATGACCTGATCTCCTATGTACTGCTCTTTAACCTCTCAATCATCTTCAAACTTCCATTCCAAAGATCCAAACCTCCTGAATTCTTTTGTTCTGCCAAACATACCAAGACTTTTCCTTCATTTATCAACTAGAAATGACTGTTGAACTATTACTAATCTATTGATTGTTGGAACTTCCTAGATGTCATCTTGTACCAAAATATTTCATGATACCATCTTGATACAAGTTTTGTTGAACTTCTCAACTTGCAAGCAATACCAATGGTACAAACTAAATATCCCAAGTTTTTAAAACCATCAAAACCTATCAAAACACCAATCAACCAAATACAAATGTTTACATACATACATCCTTCATATGATTTTCTCATGACTCCCAATCCTTTCATAATTTAAAAAGAATAGGATCTACATACACCTCATGATCAGCTATGTACAAGTAGACACAGAAAGTTCACGTCACCCCCGGGGCCCCACCCTGCGTGTATTACATATGGTGTGATGTTCCTGGCCCCGGGGGTGACGTGAACTTTCTGCGTCTACTTGTATTACTTTTGCTAAAAAGCTTGGTCCGGTTGAGAAAAAATAAAACAGAATTAGACCCAGATTTCACCGCAGCAGTCACAACGGAGCAGAGAGGAAAAGGTTTTAGGGTGCTGTCAGCTGTGGTGCGACCTTCCACTGATCCATCACCCACCTCGAGTTCACCATCACCTTGTCAACTACCTCAAAGAAATCCAGCGCACCTGTCACCTTCATCATCCACTGCAGATGATCCAGATGAACCAAGCGATGGATTCCTCCACTTCGGCACTTTACCAGAAGAAAAAAAGGTGCCGATCGTTTTGAAGATACTGATATTACCGACTATAGATTGATCAATCAAAATGAGTTACTTCGTAAGGATTTGATTCAGCAACAACTTTCCAAGGTCATGATTTCTACACTTTATAACAATGCTCATATATTCAGGCTCTTGATGACTAAGAAACAGAACACTGCTCAATAAGGAAAGCAGCCATCCGATGTGTGAAACTTTCTATGTATTGTACACTGTTCCTCATATGTCAATAATAAGCGTTTGTCAAAAGCAGTCAGCCTATGATCATGAGTTGAGAAGAAACTCAGAAAGATACTATTGGGTTTGAAGTCATTCAAACTCTGTCATCTTGTCTATGGTCCTATGAACGCGATGAAAAACGATCTCAGTTTTCTTGAGGACATTCAAAATCCAAGAATCAACTGGTTTTGCTCGGTCAAACCAGTCAACCTTCCTTTGTTCCTATGGAAGAGATTGTGAACAATCTCAGCTCTCTTATATAATCTAGAGACCGATTTTTTTGAACAAGATCAAAATCAATCGATTTGCTCTCAATCCTATGAAGAAGATTGAAACAATTTTAATTTTCACACCAATCTTATCTAGAATTCCTCGACTCTAATTCCTATAAAAAGTAAATCTCCTCTAACTACAATTCATCTATTACAGTCGACTCTGATATAACCAATACCCAAAAAATTGTATCAGTTTTCACGGAGTATCGGTTTTGTCAGAGCCAACTTCACTGAAAATTTCAAAAAAATGGCCGAAAATTATTGGTTTTGCCGAGATTATCGGTTTTGACAGTGTATCGGTTATATCAGAGTTGACTGTATAAACAATCTAGCTCGTTAGTTCAGCTGTAAAGGTCTTATGGGCTACCTTCCGGATCCGTTTGACTGAATTTGACCTATGTAGATGATGAAACATGTGATCTTTGGACATCAAACTTCAACGCATTGACTCCAAACTTGATAGGGTTCAACTCGGCACAGTATGGGTAGGTATTGGAGAAGGGTACCTAGAGATGATATTAGAGATTATCAGTAAGTTGAGTGAAATGCACTGAAGAGAGAAATGGGAGGAATTGAAGCAATAAAGTGTACATACCTTTTTCCTTACAGAGATCAGAGATCAATTGGCCACAATGGATAGACACGCTAGTTGAGTTGAGTGAGGAAAACGAAGTCATCGACAGTGATTTGAAGAATATGAAAAATATTGGCGGTGGCAGGGCAATCATAGCGATGGAACGGACGGGAGCTCAAGTGCACCCTAAAACCTTTTCCTCTCTGCTGCGGTGAAATCTGGGTCTTAATTCTGTTTTATTTTTTCTCAACCGGGCCAAGCTTTTTAGCAAAAGTAATACAAGCAGACGCAAAAAGTTTACGTCACCCCCTGGGCCCGACCAGTTCACTAACCCGAGAGGTGTACTACAGAATCAAGCTGGTCGGGGCCCGGGGTGACGTAAACTTTTTTGCGTCTGCTTGTACAGTCAATCTCACAAAGCTTGACAAGAATTCTAAGCGTAGTCCGGATCATAGTAGAAGACACACTTGAAGCTGTTGTACAGTAGTTACAGTATTTACACACAAAGTTAGCTAGTGCAATATGTGAAATCAAAAGCACTCAAAAAAAAAAAAAAAAAAAAAAAAAAAAAATTCTAAGCCAAATCACTTAACTTTGGCGAGCAAATCTCAATTAACCTTTTTGGAAACTTTAAACCTGGGAGTATGTCTCTTCAACTCATGTCAGTTTTAGTCCAACAGGTTGGATGACTTTTTAATCTTGTGCCCTCAGATTTTTTATTTGATACCTGCTTTCACAGCTTCACAGGTGGTATGATCAATTAGGGATTCAAAGCCTGCTCTCTTGTAAAAAAAAGCCTTCAAAAAAATCATCACATTAAAGGGGCTTGAGTCTTGGTAAGTTGTCACAAATCTTCTCATCTCTAGAAGCTGTAAAGAATTACAACACATCTTCATTGATTCAACAAAAGAACCTTATTGTAACCTTGCAAAGTGTTTATACCATTTACTGATGAATCTTCTCAAAGCTCATATGACAAGAACAAAACATCTAAACTTGATCATTCTGTAAGGCTACTATAGCCTGATCAATACAACTTTTCAAGACAAACTGTCTAATTCTAAAACTTCATAAATCTAACACACGAGTCATGATCATTTACTCATGATTTTTAGCTTGCCCAACTCAGTCCATCATTCATCTTCTAAATTCAACAAGAATTAAAAACCCTTCCTCACCCACCCTCTTCATCTATCTAATATAAATCGGAGTAAAAAAATAGTATAAAGAGCAAACAGAAAGAAAAACAGGATAAAACGATTTGAGGATCAATCTAACAAAATCATAAAGTGATTCGAAGCAGTCAAATAGATGTTACTACTTCTCTCCCACATCTACACCTGAATCACTCAATTGATCCTTTTTATCTGAAATCACTACTCTTCTCATCGCTTTCCCTTTAGCGTTCTTGTAAAACACTACATCTCCTTCATCTTCAACAAACTATACATCAAGTAGAACCAAAACAAGAGTTGTAAGCATTCAACTTAACCCAAGAAACCAACCCAAGGGGCAAAAAAACAACATACTCTGCATTGGGTGTAACTCTTCCATAAGCTGTACCAGAAGTTTTCGTCGGTAGACATATAATGATCTCCAAGTTTCTTCTTAAGAGCTTCAGTAGCATCCCAAGCATTGTAATGTGGGATCTTGGAACAAAGATGATGAGCTACATGAGTCTCAGCAATTCCATGAAAGAAGAACCCATGAATCTTTCGATCAATGGTACATAAGGCTCCTCGTTGAAAGTTGAAAGCGCCTTCTCGGTAATGTGGAAGATTAGGATCGGTGTGTTGAAGGTAGGTAATCAAGACTAGCCAGTGCTACAGAATAACAGATAAATCAGTCAACTAGTGTAATCAAAACTGAACCTGAAAAACTAACGTTGACCCAGAAATAAGGCACGACATAGTACTTGACAACATTGAGAAAGCTAGTACGTAAACCGAAGAGGAAAAGGATGGTGAACATGATACCGATACCGAGATCAGATAAGAGGACTTGAGATCGGTGTCGTTTATCGAACATGATCGATTGAGGGTTGAAGTCTATAATGATCGAAAGCTTAACTAAATTAGTGATCCTGAAGGAAGCACAACGGCAAACAAACAGAAAGGAAAGCTTGACTCAACGGTTAGTCCATGATGGATAACGAGCTTGACCAGACGCATTCATCAAGATATATGCAGGCCATCCGACCAATTGTTGGATAGTCAAGTTAATAAGAGCGTAGATCGGAGCATCTTCAAGCAAATCATCCATCTTCTCATACCTAAAAGAAGACTTCATCGCTTAGCATACCATCGAGTTTGATATAAAAACTAAAGATTAAAACTTACAAACTTTGATCGAGTGCACCATCACGTTCTCGTTTGGTAGCATTCTCTGGAAGAGGTTTAACACCACGTTGAGTACGAGTCTTAGGAACAAAGACTTGATCACGAGACATATGACCAGTAGCAGCATGATGTTGAGAATGAGTGATTCTCCAAGAATGATAAGGCACCAAGAGAGCCGAATGTAAGAACCATCCAACTGTATTATTAAGAGTCTTTGAAGTTGAAAAGGATTGATGACCACATTCGTGTGCAAGGACCCAAATACCTATATTATGATTTGTTTCAAATTCAAAAAAGAATCAAGATTATCAGATCAACAAGAAGTTTTTAAAAAGTTGAAAAGTTTTTTAGAACGACAATTACCTGTCCAAACCAAACCGATTGAATAAGCGTAAAGAGACCAAGCAGCCAATGAAACCAATCGACCTAAATGACCATTGATAATTGAACCCGATCCACCAAATTTGGTATCAATAAAACTAGCTGCATAAATCAAAACGCTAGATAAAAAGAGATCCCAAATCAAATAACTAAAACTTTTAATAGCTGATCTTTCAAAACAATGAGAAGGAATTGCAGCCAAAAGTTCTTTGATAGTAAAATCAGGTGGAGTAAAGCTTGAAAGTGTATCTTGATTTGATAGAGAAGATGAAGATGAAGATCTAGAAAGATGAATGATGGGAGGATTTGATTGAGAATGAGGAATACGTTGATGGAGTGTAGAATCAGTCATGATGAATGAAGAAAGAGATAATAAGAAAAAGAAGTTGGATCGAAATCGAAATCGAAATCAATCGATGGGAAGGATGGATCGAAACTTGAAAGTGATCAAGAAATGATCTTTTGATTTGGATATGAACCTCGGAAACAAAAATGAATTGACCAAAATTTTAATCAAACTATCTCATACCCCTAGGACCTACCTACTTGAAGAAAACTATCTATCGATCATATTCCATCCATACTTTTGGTTTATTTATCTCAACCTTTCATCAGGCTTGCAAGAGTTGAACTTCCAACTTTAATCCAAGTAAGAAATTAAACTCTTTTGTACAATTTCTTTCAAACAAACTTCTCCTTCAATATCATTCTCATCAGCAAAAGACCCCAAACGATCAGGAGTGGTACCATGAACACCAACACCAAAACTTTAGTACTTGATACTTTTCATGTCCTTATTCTTGAAATCATATAAAGGGGTCCCACCGTCTCAGATAAGGGGTCAACCGTACATGATTATTCGATGATTCTATGGAGTTGATTAACAGACCGATCGTCGGGTAATCTACCGATCAACACTATGACCTTTTTTACCATTTGGAAATCGTTTAATAAGTTGATGATCTTTGCAATCGGTAAGTAGCCGATTCAGGGGGTGCCAATTCAAATTTCATTTCAAAGTGACGAGATTAGGGCGTCTCAAGTAGACGTTTTTTTGGTGATTTTCGAACAGGGTCCAAGTGTGATTCAAACAGCTATCTGAGAGCCATGCTGAGCCACGACCCTCTTGATACCATAGCTAAGCGCCCTGTGAGTTCTGTTTGTTTTCAGCACGGGTTCCGTTCTCACACCTCAACATGAGAGTTATTGAGATGAAATGGCCGTGTCTGCTGTCCGAGTGGGACTTAAGTATGGGATTAGACAGATACACCAGTTGTCTTCGATTCACCTTGTCATCTTTCCTTCCTTGATCTTCTCGCCATTTCACCTTATCATTCATTATCATTCATTCTTCAAAGATATCATATGCCTCGAACATCACAACGTCAACAGGTCATTCGTGACCTTACCTGGTTGGGGATTTTTGCAACTGTCGATTCCAACGATGGACTCGCTCGCCGTTTGCGTACCAGGCGATATCAACACTCGATGGGGTCCATGAGTCTCATGGAAGTTGTAAGGTTCCGTAGGAAAAGGCGCTTGGCCCGATGGATGGAAATGGAATTCAGTGAAGAAGCTATGATTTTGGAAATATTAGAGGTTGCAACGAATCTGCGGTACATCAATGCTCGGTGGAAAGAACCCCATCATAATCCATTCGAACTCACGGACATGCTTCGCTCCCGCGAAACCGAGTTTAGGCAGGCTATGCGGACTGACCACAGCGGATTCCAGGCACTTTTGCATCTTATCAGTGATCATCCGGTATTCCATTCGACTAGCAACAATCAACCCCCCCATGTTGATCGTCAGCTCGCTGTCACACTTGAGCGATTGGGATCTCACGGTAATTCTACCTCGATACGCCGATTAGCGCGCAACTACAAGATGGGAGAAGGATCTGTAGTTATATGTACTCGTCGGGTAATTAAAGCTATCATTGATCGAGGAAAGGAATATCTAGTCTGGCCATGCGAGGAGCGTCAAAAATCCATCTCGGCTGTGATGGCTCAAGAAGGATTCCCTGGATGTGTTGGATTCGTGGATGGGACGACTTTTCCAATCTTTCAACGCCCCGGAAAGGACGGCGAAGTTTTTTTCGATCGCAAAAAACGATACTCGATCAATGCCCAGATTATTTGTGATTGTGACAGACGTATTACTGCAATTTATGCGGGCTGGCCTGGATCATGTGCTGATGTTTCAGTATTTAGTAAAATGGCTTTAGCAATAGAGCCATCCAAATTCTTTTCAGAAGGTGAGCACGATCTGTTTTCAGCTTGGTATACGAACTGACTATACTGTCTCTGATTGCATAGGCGAATATCTAATCGCCGACTCTGCGTACATGTGTGAGGAGACCGTAGTTCCCAGCTTCAAGGGCCAAGCGGCATTGCAACCCGAAAATCGAGATTTTAACTATTGCGTTGCCAAAGTGCGAGTTGTCAATGAACACTCCATTGGGGTCCTCAAGACACGCTGGATGTCGCTGCAGTGCCTTTGATTAATCCTGTATGAAGCAAGTCATATGCGCTATTATCTTGATTGGATCCTAGCGTGTGTGATACTACATAACATGCTCGCCGGTCTTGGTAATGCATGGGAGTTCATTCAGGATGATATTGAGGATAATTTTGTAATCCCTAGAATTACAACAAGGAGTTTGCTTAGACCGGGTCAACTTGGTTCTAAGAAACGTGAGGCCGTCCGAGATTATGCAGTACCCTTCAATTATCATACCGGTGTCCTTCCAATAAAGGCCTAAGCTGGTGACTTCTTTTTGTCAAGTTTTTCTTTTAATATTTTGTTTCTTTTCTTAAAATTTATTTTCATTCCTACTTTGTCATTTTGTTTTACTTTCTCAATCATCATGCTTATGCTTTGTACATTGCCAACGGTTTTTTTGGACCTTTTTTTGTTTGAGATTTAGATTGATGTTTAGATTTGTAAACTCTAGTTTGTTCGACAACAATTTGGATTTTAAATGAATTACGTATAAGGTGTTGAACATACATCAAACATTAAAATTACAAAATATGGATTAAGATTACCAGGTTGACAAAAAGTAAAATAGAAAATAGCAAAAGACGGATTAAAAAAGTTTGATTGAGAAGAAAGGTAATATTTCTTGTTCCGAGAATCCAACGTAAACGAGTGAAAGAGAATCCAAGGAATGAAACATAATAGGATTAAGATTACCTGCTACACAAAGTAAAATCGAAAATAGTGATAGTGAAAGACGTATTAAAAAAAGTTTGATTGAGAAGAAAGGTAATCATTTCTGTTCCGAGAATCCAACGTAAACGAGTGAAAGAGAATCCAAGGAATGAAAGATAATAGATTAATGATCTAAAATTCAGATGAAAGGATCACACGCGAAGTGTTGGGCTACTCAAGCATCATACTGGTCAAATAAGAGTGGAAAAAATCGTTGTCACCAGCCAAAACTTGGCTTGATCGAGCATCGTACTGCTCCTTCTCAGCCTCATCAGCAAGCCAGGCCCATCTTATATCATCAGCAAGGTGTAAGAATAGAAGGCTCGCTTTCTCAGATCGCATCACACGAGGGGCCCTAAGACAAATTACCCGAGATGGAATTCTGGTTTCTCCTTCTCGTTCGATTAGTTTCAATGCTATCTCAGAGAAGGAGAAGGAGATTTTGTGCGTAATTTTCGCCTTCTTCACTACTGGCTTGGATTGTTGTTTCGATCTCTTGGTACTAGATCTAGTGGTGGATGATCTAGTACCAATACCTGAACTTGTTGACGATGAGCTCGTATACAATGCTGGGGGTGACAAGTGGATTATCTAGATCTAACACCAAGCCCGAGCAGGAAATTTCTGGTCAACACAGTGGAGACTACAATCCCAAAGTAAGATGTAAATAAAAAAAAGTTACCTAAAACCCCACTCAGCATCTCTTCATGGCTCTGCAGAGTTGTGTAGTCTTCAAGGGCTTCTTTAACATCGCAGTTTGGTTTAACAAGTTCACGATTAAATGCTGCTGCTTTACGACCCGGTTGTGTAACGTTGAGTTCTTTCATGGTGTTGAATAAAGGAAATTCACGACCTCGTACAAGCTGTGCCTCAGGATGAAGCTGGAAATGATGAACAAAAGACATTATGAGAATGATGAGAGACACATATGAAAAAATATGGACAATAAGAAGTCGACCAGCCTGACCAACCTGGAGATGTTTTTTCCATGCTTCCTCGGATGCGGTTACCCAGCCTATCTCTTCAATCAAGTTGAACTCAGGATGACTTTCAAAGCTCCGAAGAATGTCGCAATGCAATTCAAGCTACATTCAAGCAAAAATCTCTTCAATTGATTGGATGAGATCAAATAACGAGCACAGCAACTTACACGATCAAAATGGTGTCTCAACAACGAAACGGAGAACCCGCCAGGGTACTTGCTGTTAAACTGCTTGGTTATCTTGTTCCAACTCGAGCGAGGCAACTTGGTGTTGCCCTCGAGTTCATCTGAGATGATGCCCACAAGGTATCGACTGCGAGACTCATATTTATTCATCGCTGAAATAGTTAGATAGAGAATTTGAAGGTAGATGAAGATCGAGATAGAATAGGTTGTAAGTGAAACTCGAGTAGAAAATATAGAGAGACAGACTTGATGTGAATAGAGTGAGTAGAAAGTGAAACTCAAGTATAACAAAAATAGAGACAGACTATGAAGGTGAAGGTGACGAAAAAGCAGATAAGTGATGATGTTGACTTAAATAGTGAATTACATCAGTGCCAAGATATTTTGATGACATCATCAATAGACGGTTGATCTTGAGGTGGAAAGGTGGATAGGTGGACATACAGCTTGATTCCATGGTGTTGTTTGGCCTTTGATTTAGTTTGATTATCAAGTTCGTGATCGATATTCAACTTTCAGCCTTTGATCGAGTTTCCTGATCAAGCTTTTTCAAAAGGTATCAATTCAAGTTTACAGCGCGCGCAATCAAGAACTCCTTGGGGAAATCTACTCATTGAAGGGGTGTGCGCAATCAAGGCACCTTGATCCAATCAACTCTTGGAAATATAAGATTATGACCGAGGCGAGCTGGGAAACGATGGGGCCAAAAAAATGTATCAACAAGTGTAAGGTATTGATTAACGAGTGTAGTGAAATTGGATACAATGAATACAAGACTAAACGAGAGAATAGAACAAAAAGGGGTTACACATCATCAAAAGAATGAGTGAAGTGAATAAAACATAAAGCAATTAAATAAAAAAACATATCGTGAGATGAATTGTGAGATGAGGATACAAACTGGCGACACAGCATCAAACTGGAGTTATTAATGAGTGAAGTGAATGAAATAACATAAACCAGGAAAATCAAAAACATGACAGAAAAAACAGATGAGGATAAGGATAAGACAAGAGGAACGAGATATTGATGAATGACAGACAGAAGTGAATTAAACATAAACTGGGAAAAAAAAGAGACAAGGATAAGGACAAGTGGAAAATCAATCGAGCAAAAACATGACAGAAAAAAGATATGAAATGATCCAACTTTATGGCTGAGCCAAACTGCTTGGCTCCTTGGGATGAGCCAAACCACTCATCTCCAAAAGCAGTCCTACGTCTGCGACCGACTTCCCTTCAGCTAACCACCTATTCATCTGTTCAATACGTTTGTCTTGAACTCTTTCCTGTTTTTCATGGAGAAATTTTTCTTTATCCCAAGCAAGTTGTAAGCTGACCGCAAGTTCTTCTTGCTTCTCCTTCTTTTCTTGTTGTTCCTGCTTATGTTTGTCAGCGGCGATCTCTTGCAACATTCGATAGTCTTCATTCTTCAATTTTTTTGCTTCATTCTCTATCATACGTTCCTCCAGGTCTAGCTCCCGCTTATTTGTGACTTCGTACATTTGTGCCTTCGACTGGCTGATTGCTAAGAGGGCTTGTGCCAACGGATTCTTTGATTCTGATTTCGGGGGTGCTACAATGGGAGGTTTAGGATTTGCTGCAAGAGCTGAATCTGAATCTGGCTTCTCTTTGGTCTTTGACTGACGCGTAGTTGCAATTTGACGTTTAGGTTGATCATTTTTGGGGACGGACGAACGAGATTCGCTGACTGATTGCGAGTTGCCTGGAATGGGATCTTCAGAGGGCAGCGGAAGGACGTTGGAAGGATTACTGGCCGGTGACAGGTTTTTAGCGATAGGGATGTTATCCCAAACACTCGGAGGATCGTCCATTAAACTGTTCAAGTTTTCTACCGTCAATCGAAGAGGTTGAAAGACTTCATCGAGATCAGAAATGAGACCTAGAGAAAAAAGTCAGTGATCCAACCAAAAATAGAAGTTAGATCAAACTGATGAGTTGATAGTTAGTCAACCAACCTGGAGTTTGGACTACCCCCGATGACTGATGACCATTTCCTTTGTCGATGACTCTGGCCAAAGTCGAAGTGCGACTCATCACAGTTGGGAGAACTTTAGTATTTGATTCTATGAGAATAAAGATAAATAATAAATGAGTTGATGTCAGAAATCGCCGATTGAATGGGTAACTCTGTAACTCACGTTGTTGCTTGTCCTTGTTGAGCTCAGTCAAAGATTCGATGTCAGAGTCTTCTGAGCCCGAATCCTCCACATCTGTTGTAATTAGGCTACTGTCCATTGTACCTAACACAGTGATATTAGCTTTCTCACCAAAAAGCGCATCCATCTCATCGAAACAAGGGCAATTAGCCTCTCCTTTGAGTGTCGTTGTGTTGATCCCTTCCAATCGGTCTTTGTCAGTGACACCTGAGCCGGTGCGTTTGGCCTTGGCCTTTGCGACTGCGTACGCGCGGCGGTATCTGATGAAACGTTGCCAAAGATCACTTCCGCTTAGTGCCATTGAGTTTGAAGGATTTTTCATGCGTTGATTGTACAGTGAATTGATGTGAGTGGCGAAGACATCCCAAGACCCAGTAGAACTCAATGATTGACCCTTGATCTCCGTTTTCTTTCCAGCTCCAAACAATATGTTGTAGTTCTTTGGATTTGAGAGATAATCGATTATGTTCAGATAATCTTGTCTTTCAAAACATGGGCTATGCGTTAAATTTGGCTGTGACTCGCCGCGAGATGGAAGGGACTTGACTGATGGGCTTGGCGATATGATCAGATCAGATGGTTGATAATGATTGCTCTTGCTCTGACTTTGATGGACGTAGCGGCTGAAAGTAATTGGAGGAGGTTGGGATTGATTTAACAAGGGATTGAGATTAAGCAATGGCCTGGGCAATATGATCGGGGCAATTGATTGATGGTTACTGTGATGTATGAAATTCGTCGGTGTCGGTGCCGGTTGGGCAGTAAACGATTGTTGATGAACATTGGGAGAGGGAGAAAGGTAGGTACCGGTCGGAGTTGGGCCACGCCGATCGAAAGAGTGATTGTGAGAAGAGGTACCAGTTGGAGTCGGCTCACGTTGATGGAGCAAAGGAGAGCTCGTATATCGGGTGAATATGTAGGGTGCCTGGCTGTAGTTGTTGGTTTGAGTATTGTTGTAAGGGAAAGAGGGAGAATGTGACTCGGAGGTTGATTGAGAGGATTGAGAGCGTTGCATATGCATAGTGAACGCACATGTTGGTGCAATTGAAGTTGAATAGACAGATGAGATGGAAAGATGGAAAATGGCTGAGAAGAGAAGGAAAAGGGGTACCACAGATTACGCTAAGTACCACATAATAAATCGTGTACATAACATAAGTCTCAGCATATATCATGGGTTTAGAATGGCCCAAAAAGGGCCATTCCTCTGGGGCCTCGTGTTCCAGCATCACGAGCCGCTTATCGTTACCTGAGCTCAGAGGCCCTAAGCCTCTGTTTGATTCGATCACTTGGAGCTAGTAAATGAAAAATACGAACAGGGTCCAAGTGTGAAATGAAAGTCAAAAACTTTCAACTTGAGACGCCCTAATAAGCGATGGGGAGATGACTGTGCCGCAGTTGATCAGAGATATTTTACATATCATATCGATCAAAAAGAACACAGGGATTATCCAAAAGAAACAGTTGATGAACGAACGATAAATTAACGAAATGATTAATGAAGATTATAACCTAGAAAGTAAGGCTCAGCATTCGAATCCATTCAAAATCTTTGGGTAAGTCTTTCTTGTTTTTTTTTGGTCTGTTTTTGATTTCAATTGAACTGATACACATGTAATAATTTCGAAAGATTAGGTATGGATGTAAGTCATCTTTTTGATATGACTGTGAATGATGGTTTTGATTATTTTTAAAACGATGGTGTTGATGGGGGTTTGGATCGATTAGCTTTGATTTGGAAACCTCCACCTCATTTTGTTGATCGTCAGATTGGATTTATTAAAGGCTTTGTTCGTCGGTTTGCTCGTAAGTCTATCATACTCACAAACTTTCTCATTGATTAGGATTTGGGTTTGATTTGAATTCAGTAATTTATTTGATTTGGTTATTCTTTGTTGGTTCTGTTTGGTTCTGTGTTTCTTTTGATTGCACAATTCGATGAATCTAATTTTTTGATGTAAAGAATCTTCACATGATCATAGAGGTACAATCGAGGTAAGGATCCAATATCACATTCAGCTATGGTCCAAAACCAATTGTATACAACAACTGATCAAAGATGTTTACCTTTGACTTTATGAAAAAAAGAAACCTGGTAGAGTAGTCACCTTAGTACCAACAGAAGAATGGACAAGCTTAACAGATTCAGATTTGTTTGTATCAAATGTAGTCTGGGGAGTAGTATATACCATCAATCCGATTTATGAAAAAGAAGTCAAAGAGTATTTAGATGAAAGAGAAAAGGATGGATATGAAATGATTGAAGTCTCTGTATACAATCAAACAGATGGAAACGAGAGTCTTCTTACAAAGGTTTGGAATCTTGTTTCTTTTGATCAAGGATGAAGCTGATCGGATTGATTGGATTGTTTTTGCAGGCTTCAGTTTATGTTGGTCATACTGATAATCCTAGTTTTGCTGGTGTGACTCCTTTAGATGAATTATCAGAGTTGATTTATAAAAGTGTAGGACCTTCAGGACCTAATAAGGTAAAGTCTCATTTATCTTTGGAATCGATCTTCTTGATGATTGATTGATCATTTTCTTTCTATTGGATCTTGTAGGATTACTTGTACAATTTGAATACTGAAGTTCATAAACTTTGGGAAGGTGTTAAAGATCCTTACTTGGAAAGATTAACTGAATTAGTCTCAAGTTTAGATTCATGAACTGTTTTGTTCAATGATATTTCTTGTTGTATTTTTTTGCATGAAGGTTCTTTTTCGGATGATCTTGTTGGTATATATGTATTGGTTTGTCAGGTCTTCTTCTGATTCGGATTGTCATCATCACCGGTTAGATATCATCGTTTCTAAAATCTATTTTTGGAAACTCTTGGGTTAGATGATTTTGAATTTATATTCATCATGATTCTTTCATCACATATGTAGAAGAATCGAGGATTATAATCACGGATTTTACTTTTTGGATAAGTTTGAAGAGGTGTGAAAAAAACCCTTCTCTTTTTTGCACAGTGATTTGTCCAGTTGTTGACCATTCAGGCTGTTAGAGTTTCAGTCGATCTCTTTGAGCAAAGCTGAGAAAGCTGAGAAAGCCAACTGGTTGCCGGCCGTGAATACATTGCCAGTTGGACCTCAAGCTTATTTACCATCGAGGCTTACTGTGACAGATAGGTCGGACCCACACAAGCCTTCGAGTCTGAAAACACAATGAGATGGATTTATTTTACAATCACAAGGTAGGAATCAGATGGAAAGAGACAAGTCTTTGCTTGATTGGAAGGAAGAGTAAGGAAAAGAAACCCGCCTTCAGATCGCAACATGCCTTTCCACAGGGAAGAACTAAAATCTGGTACAAATATTATTCAAAGAAAGAAAGAAAACAGGCAATCAAACACAATAGACATGTGCGTATGTTGAAAGTCAAGAAATTATTCCTCATTTATCACAATCACCCCCCGCAGCAACTTTGATTATCAAGAGATCAAACCAAACCAGTACATATCAGTCACCAGATCAAATCTCAAAAAGGGCTTTGAATCAGGGTTTTCAAGACGGAATCATAACATACACATTGCTTCTACACTTTTGCAACGGACGGTTCGGCTTCTGTCGGCGTCCGGAAAACATTCGACTGTTGAAAAGAATTCCATAAAAAGTCAAAATAACAACCCAAAAGAAATCTTATAGATCAAGTGAGATGGGATTAAAACTGATAGAAAACCTGACTTACCAAAGCCATTAAAGCTTTGAAAGCCTCCAATGCACACTTGGTCCTTGATACTGGCCCCATTACTGGTACAAACCTTACCATCTGAAGTAAGTCAAAGCAAAGAGCACAAATAACAAAATCAATCAGTCCTTTGTGATTGTGAAGACAGAGAGGAAGTGGTGAAACAGGTGAAGGTGAGAAACCCGAGATTCCACGCTCAACCCGCTTATGTGTGTATTAGAAAGCACTCAACTAGGTGCTTTTCGACCGTACTCCTGAGCAACTCCGCTTCTTTGACACACGTACCAGTTACCACCGCCGATGCAGTCTGTCGAGCAAAAGACCGGAAGAATTGAGACGCGTCATGAGATTTGGGATAAATCTTTTTGAGGTACATAGTCACACATCACAGAGGGTTCTTACTAATTCCTCTGTCGTGGCTTCTCGGCAGTGGTGGAAGCCAGGCTTGTGAGCACGTCTCTACGTAGATGTGAACGAATCTGTTAATTTCATATCAAGCCGGTTGACTTCATGAAGCCTCGTTGTCAAGAAGAGGAAAGGAAACTTACTCCCAGAACTAATGTACGCTCCCGATGGATCCCTGTCGGCTGCGATCTGAGAGACACTGGCGAAGACTACACAGAGGACTACGGCAAAAAAGGATTTAAACATGTTTTTCTGAAGTGGTTTGATGGAATTTTTGAACTATTGCTCTGAGATTATATGATGTTGATGGCGTTTTCAAAAGAATAACGAGAAAAAAAAATGGTATATGAAGCTTTACACAGAGGGTTAAGATTTTTGGATTTTGAGATCCGGCTATTGATAGGCACTGGGTAGGAAATTATGTCGAGATTTCAAGGGTTAGTTTAACAGACATTTTATATTCCTCTACAATCTCGCACAATATATTGGGCTAGGGTGAGATAAAAGAAACCCGGGATCACAAGGATTACCGAGGGTCTGGTTCGTCTCCGGGCTGCTAGTCCTGACAGCGTTGCGACTACTCATGGGGTCAAGACCTTTACTTGAGAGAATAATAGAGGGGTCCAAATTGAACAATGTATGCATTTCAAATCTTCCTGAGCGATATACAAAAAAGAACCCTTGCAGTGGACGCGCAGGCACGAGGGAAGCTTTGGAATGAGGGTCCATCTTTGTCGAACTTGATAAGGAGTTTCTCAACAGCGCTTACAACACGTTATTTCAAGGGAGAAAAGGCACACTGGGGTTTGTGAAGGAAAACAAACATGACATGCCAGGAAGAAAGTTATGTTGGGTTTGTCGGGGGTTCAACATCCTAATAAGCTTACATCGGGCGGCGAGTGGGGTCTTGATTGAACTGAATTCGGTCAATCTCGGCCTGATCACGCCAGTGTCGTCCGGCCACATGACTATCGGGACTGCCTTTGCAACCGCTCAAGCGGAAACGCATCATGCGTCCCGATTTAGTGAACCCAAGCGCTGGTATGATGCTCTAGGCTGAGCCGCAAGACCCATGTGCACCCTGTGGATGGGCTTAACAAAACTCCTCTTGAGCCGAGGGCGCGTGAGCACCCCGTGAGCCTGAGCGGGATCATGTCCTCAAACGACCCATAGAGAACTAGTCTACTCTACTCAGGGTTTTTTAGAATCAGTCACATTCAGTCAAAGCAGATGTAAAGCTGAGGTCTCAGACCCAGCGGGATGGACATCTGGCGGGTCTTTGAAATGGTCGAGGGTGACGAGCCATGTCAGACATTTCAGTAAACTTATTTTGGTCACGCCCATGCCGTCCTTTTGGTTTCGTCGTTAACAACTGAATCCCAACTCAACACCATCAAAGCAGTCCAAGTAATTAAGTGCATCCAGATTCCAGACACTTGAATTCCTCTTCCTCGTGAACTTTGATCAAAACCACCGGGGAAATATAGCCACTTTGATTTCAAAACTTTCTCGGCTTCACTGCAAACATCAAGCAACTACTGTTGGTGTCCAATCGACTCAGGATGAGAAGATGAAGATTAGAAGCGAGGAGTCACAATTAACTAATTACATGTTACGAAAGCTATGACGAAATGAAAACACTTACTATGACGTCAATGTATCTGAAAGCCTTTATAAGATAGTTACTCTTCATTTGTAACGTTTTCTCTTTCCTCATCTTTGGAAAGAGAAACGTACGTATCCTATCTTAGAACCTTTTCATATTATGTATCCAACTAACTGTTATAACATTGTAGCTATCTTTCACTTAGATCACTGAGAGCTCACCTTAACATCGTGTGCTCTACTTTATCAAATCTATCTACATTATAGGTATTTACTTTTGTTATCAATAATAGAAGAATCGAGACTTATCTGTCATATTTATATTTGTATTTTTCTCTTACTTGTTGTAGGTCAGAGTTCATTCCTATAACAGGAGAACTTCAAGTGATCCTTATCTAACTTATAGCACATATCAGGTAATTAATAATCTTTGGAAAGAGAAACCTATCTTTCACTTAGATCACTGAGAGCTCACCTTCACATCGTGTGCTCTACTTTATCAAATCTATCTACATTATAGGTCAGAGTTCATTCCTATAACAGGAGAACTTCAAGTGATCCTTATCTAACTTATAGCGCATATCAGGTCAGAGTTCATTCCTATAACAGGAGAACTTCAAGTGATCCTTATCTAACTTATAGCACATATCAGTTCCTCTTTGTCACAGGAACATTTATCACAGACCGTATTCCAAGTCTTGTAGACATTTTCAACTACTCTTCAATTGAGCACGGGAAAATGATTGTAAGTATAATTGGTCATAAAGCATTGATCATTACACACCTGAGCCATAGCACCCAGTCTACATATGTGCAGCAGGATGGGTAAATTGGGCGCCATCAGGACCCCGGTATGCTCCTATAAGGAATACTGATGTAAAATTTGACTGAGAAAGTCTTGGAACACGGTCTAAGTTGGGGAAAACAAAATATCTCAGAGCCTTATCTTGGGTCTAACAAAGATAACAACTAGGAAGTCTTCTTTTCATAGATAATGAAAAATACCAAAGTTGGGGAAACAGAATATCTCAGAGCCTTATCTTGGGTCTAACAAAGATAACAACTAGGACTAGGATAAGATAACATAGGTCAGATAAGGTCACAAAGATCAAGAATAAGGAATAAAGAAAAGGAGTTCACTCACAGTCTTCTTTTCATAGATGAGGAAAAGAAGACTGATCGAAGATAGTTTGTTATTGTATATATATGTAAGAAGATTGGGGTGAATCTGCCATAAGCATAATCCAGGAAACAGCACTTGTATGCTTGTGTTGATTGAACCTCAACAGTGACTTTTGAGTTCCTGCGGAGATAAGCCCCTGGCAAACCGCTAAGTAACCCAGTCAACCCTGCACCCCTGCCCACAAGCATTGGTAGTTTGAAAAAGAGAACAAGAGAAAATTTCGATGTTAAAGACTTTCCTTTTAGACCGGGGAAAAATGCCTTTACTACTAACCTTAAATTGATTGCTGAAAGCCTTGCAGGTCTTGAAAAAGGAGGAACAGCCACAAATTGTCAACTTAGAGCGGGCCACAGTCCGCTGAATGCTCACCTCTTCAAACGAAACCTAACTGAATCCCCAAATTGTGCCAAGTGTGGAATGATCGAAAATAGTCATCACTTTTTACTTTATTGCAGGAGATATTTGAAAGCAAGAAAACGACTAAGGACAAGAATAAAAGAGGAGGGTGTCAAGGTCAATTGGAACAATACAACAAAATTGCTGGATACTCCAAAAGTTTTTCCTTTATTAGCTACTTACATACTAGAAACTAAAAGATTTATGCATTTCCATTCTTATATACAGGACCTAGACCAAGGAGAACAGCCGCAGAACAAGGGTCTCGGACTGTTCAATCCCATTTAAAGGGTCCGGTGGAGATAATTCCACTGAGACAGATCCATGCTTAGCTCAAACAAGTACTTGTTTGGTCCATCCAATAACTTGGTACGGTTCATCTCTGTTACCTCACACCACAAGCAACTTCCCTTCTCCCCCGTGACTCCGGTTGACTCTAGGATAGGGGGTTGGGAAGGAGGACCAAATGCCTGCTCAGCAATGTTGTGAAACCAGAAGAATTTTGTAGTCTAAATGACTTGCACCTTCAACGCTGAATCCCAAAACTGGGAGTGCTTAGTGCACACATAGACGCAAAGAAGCAGAGGATCATCGCAGGACCCCGGAAAGCTCCCCCTGAACCAACCGATGTAAAACCCGGATTTTGAGGATTTTCATACCCAAAAATCCCGGACTTTTGGAGCTTTCATACCAAATTGGTCGGTAACATTTCAGTACCAAAAGTGAGCCCCGGGCTACAAAGCTATGTTTTGGTGCCATTCAGTGCCAAAAACGTTGGTATGAAGATGAGATTTTGAAAATCATACCGGGCACGTCTGTAAGATAAATGACTAACAAACCATTTTCATACCAGTTTGGTCGGTAACATGACCAAATCTTGACCACTCAAATCATACCAAACACGTCGGGAGGTTTAAGGGGAGCTTTCCGGGGTCCTATCATCGCCTCCTTCGGGTGCTAAATGCCTAAAGATGATTAACAACAAAGTTACAAATATTCAATATTCCAACTCTGAATGATTCATTTATCTCAATTCCTTAAGGAAAGATAATAACATTCACATTTCAACACAAAAGTTTCTCAATACGAGGAAATTACAATGTGGTCATAAATTTTTAAAAAAAAAACTAGTTCATAATCTGAAGTCCAAAAAGTCAACACAATCCCTTGCTCCGACTATATGGCCGTCTCTCCAAGGTAAAATAGTCTTTCTCTAATTTAAGTTGTTTAGCTAGTGTTGTATGCAATAAAAGCAAAAAGCACTAAAAAAAAAACGCCAAGTGTGTCCCCGGCTTCACCCATAACTCAAGGACAGGTTTTATCCTGTTTTGTCTGTCTGGAGTTTCATCACAAGTCCTTGAGATGTTTCACTGCCTTTCACAACACCAACATGTGATGAAATTTACTTGAAATGTGGAAAGCCGCAGTATCTGTTGTCAGGAGTTTTGTCACACCGCAAGAAAGGATTAGTTCAAAACCCAAATATTGAGGGAAGTTGCAGTGTCCAAGTCTGCAACTTCCTTCAATTGTGGATTTGGTTCACAATATGTTCACAATGGGTTCACAGGTTACCCTTGATATGCCCTGTCTATTTGCTGTATGTACAAAGCATATATACACACATAATAGTCCCTTTCATAGTATCAGCCATCATCAAACCCATTCATATCATAAACATTGAAGGAGAACCATCAATTTGAACAAAACTAGGCAAAACCCCTTACCTGCTCAAAAATTTGATAGTTTTGAGTACTTAATGTTTCTGACTTTTTATGATGGTACATAGTCCCAATCACAGATTTGACTTGGTTTGCCAGTCATGACTCATTTCCCGACTACCACCTAATCAAAGATTTTTTATCAATATTGACTTCAACAATCTTCTTCTCCTTCAAAGCAAACTCAATCTACTCCCCGTGCTGAATCTCAACCTAAACCTCATCCAATGTAAGTCTTTTCTTTCAAAGTTTGATCATCTTTAATCAAACTAATCCAATCACTTTCTTATCCACTTCAAATCATCATCATCTACAGTCCTCAAACTTATTCTACACAGGTAATGGTTACTTTGACATCAATACATCAAATTATAATTTTTTTCCTTAAAAATCTCAAGGATTCATAATATTAACAACGTCCGGTTTTGCAGGGAGCATCCTTCAATCCCCTTTATCTGTTTCCACACCAAGGATTCAGGCATGGTCCGAAGAGAAAAAATATGAGCCACATAAGGCACATATTGTACATTTTTTCATCAAGGAAAGCACCCTTATTACACAGATAGTAGATGAACAAAATCAACTAATCTCACACCACGGGAAGTAATCAGTTCAGAACCCAATTGAACCAAATTTTGGTGTCCAGGTTTGAAGTTTCCTTGACTTGTGAATTTTGTTCACAACTTCTTTGCAATATGTTTGCTGATTTCCCTCAAGCAATACTCTGCTCACACATCATACAACAACAACACCTTTCAACATCAGTCACCACAGAGTCACCAATTGTACAAAGGACCAAGACTGAAGATCACACATAAAGAAGGAAATCCGATGTTTTTGAAAAAAATACATTCCTCAGTCGAGACCTTTGCCCGGTACCCCGTGACCTTAGCCCCAAACCCGGACTCTCTGATCTGCGTGTGATACTCGCCCTCAGCATCACACGTTGTATACATGCTTGCCTTCGGCGTATCCCATTCTTCTGTGAACCCATCGCTGTTTTCTGTCCGTCGAATATCGATACTTCGCATAGCAGGGCGCCGCCACAATGATGCAATCATTTCCATACCAAGGCATCAGCGTTTGAAAGCGGCATTACCGACGTGTTCATCTTGGTCTTACGAGACAATCCTAAACTTCCTATTGCCCTCATAGCGTTTGTCGCCATCCGGATCGACTGTCAAAAGCAGTGGTGTTAGCGACTTTAATCGTTGAACAACCTGCCTGGGATCGGGACCCACGACATCTGTCTTCATTGGCGTTGCTTCCGGGAGGACCCTCCCCACGTCAGGACAACATTCCTGATCAATGTGCTCAAAAAGATCATGGCTATACACTACGCCCGGAATGTTGCCATTACCGACGTATTCATCTTGGTCTTACGAGACAATCCTAAGCTTTCTACCACCATCATAGCGTTCGTCGCCATCCGGATCGACTGTCAAAAGCAGTGGTGTTAGCGATTTTAATCGTCGAACAACCTGGCTGGGATCGGGACCCACGACATCTGTCTTCATTGGCGTGGCTTCCGGGAGGACCCTCCCCACGTCAGGACAACATTCCTGATCAATGTGCTCAAAAAGATCATGGCTATACACTACTCCCGGAATGTTACTGCGATGGTTCGATGCTGACGTCTATAATCTGTCAGCCTGAGTTTGGCACGACCGCAGGTTGTCTCCTCCCACAATTCACGGCAGTCAGTACGTACAATCGTTTCTGGAATTTCATTCCAGCAAACGTTTCAGCTGGGGCGAAGTCTTCACCACCGATTCGGAATACACTTTCCCATGGAATGTTGTTCAAACCAATCAGGGCGACCCCCCAGGCGATGTCTTCGAGGTTCCGTTGGAAGCATCAGCCAATGTCTTCGAAGTTCCGGTGCAAGCATTAGCATGCGTATATAAGGCATTGCATGGCCTCTTAGTCTGGCGGAGGAGAAGTCAGCTGCAGATAGACATTCACTGGACTACACACTCATTTATAATAATTCCTTTCATTATCACACTGACATTGCATATCCAGTTGCAGTATCTCGCTTCCACAGTACCCTAACAGCACTTAAACCCATAACGTTTACTCATTGTTTTCATTGTCAATCATGTCTCGCTCTGAATCACGCACGATTTCTCATCCAATCCGAGTCTATTTCACCGGCGAAGCTGGCGCTGAAGTTCGTCATCCTTATGTGTTCCCTGACATTGTTTGTGTCAACTACCTGACATGTTTCTTTAGGTTGCGGCTCTGCTCTCCAAGAACAAGGGCTTTATATCTCATCACGCATCGATCTCCACTTCTGGCATGAACGGTGGTGAAGACTTTGCTAACCCCATCAATGTGACTGCGTACGGCTCCACTGCCGAAGCATTGATCCCGCAACACATTTACTCAATGAGTTGCAAATTCATCGGTTCAAACGACGAACGTGATGATCATTTACATTTTGAAAACGCCCACCGCATCAACTGGGGCCCTACTGAGAATTTTCCGGAAAGTTTTTGTGACAGCTTGATGGACAAGGTCAGCATAGTCGCATTGGGTACGGTTGTTGCCCGTGATATCATCAAGGATCCTGTTTACAAGGGCAAGCCAACGGTAGTGGTGACCACGAAATCGACTGACTATGATCCCATTGTGAGCGACTCATTGTCTTGCAATCCGCATTCCCTCAACCGTTCCCATGACTGACGGCTCTCATTCTTTAGACCAAGGGGCCTGTCAGCTGGTTAATGAAACACTTCATTCCGCCGCTCCGAAACTTGGAGAAAGCTCAGAACCTCTGTCAATTGGGGAGGGAGCTCCAGTTGGTCGGGGTTTTCAAAGATTACGACACCAACAATCACATGTGGGAAATTGAAGTAAGTTTCATTTCCGAGGGATGCGATCATCACTATGGTTGATGATTGATTTTTGTATAGGTCAATGCGATCAGTGTCACCAGCGGTCACCTTACTGGTGCGGCCGCCAGCCCCACCAAGCCTGGAATGCCAAACGGTGGCCAAATCCCGCTGGGAAGGTGAGCTTTACTCGATCTGGAATTATCGCGGGCATTGCTGATTGCTTTGCCGGCAGGAAACGTGGTTTGGCTTCCAATGTCGCCAGTACGTCAACTAACGCTGTTGACAACAATGAATTCAAGCTCGATGATGTTGAATCCAGCCCGGGCAGACGCGTTGATGGTGCCATTGAGAACAGGCTCAATACCAACGCTGGGATTGAGAACGACGCTCTTGAGAAGGACAGTGCTGTGTTGGGCATGAGCAAGAGACTCCGTCGTGGTTAGGTGTGAATGGCGTCGTCGGGAATAGGCGTGTCGCTCAAGCTTGGGGTGAACAAGTGCTCTCGACTGCGTGCGGTGCCGTTACAAGTTGTCAATTGTGTTTGCGCTTTTGTAATCCCTTCTGCATCTATTTCTCTCTATCTGTTTGTTCCCTTGCTTGGTGAGGTTAGTCACATTCCTGCAATCAACGTTCCATCACAACATCTCAACCGTTCCACTCATTAGATTTATCGGTGTTCTTCCACCTCTTGAGTTGTACCATCCGAGGCGGTCCTTTATATGTAGTCTTTGAATTCCGAAATCAAATTGAATTGATACGTTTGTTATTTGTTGGGTTAGCGTGCAATTGTGTTTTATGCCAGGGAGAATTCGGCAACAATGCTTAAATATCAGTCGAGGTCCTCATTGAAGCTTTGCAACGGTCATAAGTCAG
This sequence comes from Melampsora larici-populina 98AG31, assembly GCF_000204055.1. NCBI lineage: Eukaryota > Fungi > Basidiomycota > Pucciniomycetes > Pucciniales > Melampsoraceae > Melampsora > Melampsora laricis-populina. Next base: position 209,730 of record NW_006768765.1, on the reverse strand, counting down.
CGGCTATTATTGCCAATGTTGTCAGTCTTCTGCGGTAGGAGTAAAAAACCTTATTGACTTCATGCATTGCCACTTATAGCCGCAAGACCCCAATTATAGACATTGGGTGTTCCGCTTCACGTTCTCCGCCACAACTTCACTCAACTCGGTCACTGCCTGTGGATCAATAGCTGGAAACCCTTGCAGAGACAAATTATCGGTAATCATCATACCCCACATGGTGATGCTCAGTGAAAAACTTTGACGAGATTTATGCAATCTGTTCAACTTAGTCCCGACAGAAATGCTGAAAATTCTTGGGAGTTACTTATGAACGCACATTGGCTCGAGACTCGAGTACAGAAAATATGAAAGTGGCACACTAGGTGCTGCGTGGGATGGATATTTGTTGGCCAAGTGAGACCCACGTCCATGCGTGGCCCAATGCCATTGCTCACCGGGAGTCTCTGTTTTCGTACCGGTATTGGAGGGTGAGACATTGGAAAATTTTAAACACAAACTGATTGGTCAGACTCAAGGCCTACATCAAGTTGTTCACGATTTATCGTCCTTCGTTAGAATAGACAACTCACATCCTGCTTCTATCGACATCTTGACATTACGAACGCAAAGCGGATTGTAACGCTGAAGATATCAAACGACCGAGAAACCTCACAACTGTAACTTGGACTCTCTGCTTCGCGCTTCCCAGCGATTTGACATACCATGGAGTGACTGCCATGGGCAAACGAGCAGTGCGATTTCCGGCTGAAGGCCACGAACTCTCCATCAAGCACCAATTCAAGTCAGAGATCCCCCACTCGCTTGGCGTTTGCGATCAGCTTTGTGCCTGTTGTAATGCTTCCCATTGGAAGGGAGAAAAATATCGGACTACTGCGGTTGCAGGAGGATTGGCGTACTCGATATGCTGTCAGGGTGGCAAGGTCGAGCTACCTGAACATTACTTTGATTTCCCACCGGCTCCTCAGTTCCTTATCGATCTGTTGACTCTGAACACACCGCGTGCGTTGTTTGTGGCTAGCTTTTTATCAGCCGGGCGTAGCTGACTATATGCCACTCATAGAAGCGGAACACTTTCGTAGTCATATCCGTGGCTACAACAATGCGTTGAGCTTTACTTCATTGGGAGCTGAGATTGATCAATTGGTCAATGGCCCCTACGGCATTCGATGCTTCAAGATTGATGGGGAATTATATCATGATCTCGGTACAATAATGCAGCCCGCCAAAGGCAAGGCTGCATTTGCGCAGATTTATATGATGGACGCCGCACCAGCGGCTGAGGCTTTACACAGGGTCAAGGTCTCACAATCCCCCATAGATCCTAAGCTGGTGGAACTATTCATGAGATTTATGTACAAGTATAATCCCTACGCACAGCAATTTAAACACGCGGGCAACATCATGAAGGAATACAAGACAATCTCGCTGAGACTCAAATCAATTCCGGCAACAGCAGAGAACTCAGCCGGCCATGACATCCGGACTTACGCACGACCATCAGCTACAGAGGTTGCGATGGTGATTCGCGGTGGTGGTGACGTAGGCGAGGGTGATAGGGATATAATCTTGCACAGTAATGATGGGAAGTTTAAGCGGATTTCGGAGTTGCACACTGGATATCTCCCCTTGAGATACCCAATTCTGTTTCCCTTTGGTCAGGCAGGATATGATGAATATTATCGTGTCCCCAGTGAGTGCATCCCCTTTGCGCGATTGAATACATTGGTGCTGATGTGCTATTTTAATGACACTCTGTTGGGCGATAATTACCAGGTACTGGAAAGACGGTGTCAACTCTGCAATGGTTTGCTTATCTGCTCTTCCAACGCGCGCAAGAATTTTCAATCGTCCTATCGTCCCACATGCTACTCCAGGAGTTGTGTACGGATCTCTACGCCTGCATTGAAAATCAAAGACTCACTTGGTTCCGATTTCATCAACAAGAAATACGTGCTGAATTGTACTCAGGCGCAGTAGAAGCATTAGGCCGCAATGATTTTAAACAGATCGGTAGACCAGTCATACTTCCCGCGTCTCATACCGGAGGTGCAAGGCACATGGTGCAAATTTACCATGACGCTATGGCGTTAGTGCAACATTATGGCCAGCCGATGTTTTTCATTACAATGACAGCCAATGACGACTGGAAGGAAGTACAAGACGAGCTCCGATATGGTCAAACTGCAATCAATAGACCTGATATTTTAGTTAGGGTTTTTCAATTGAAGTTGCGGGACTTAATGGAGGATATAAATCATAAGGAACGACTGGGACCTGGAATTTCGCATGTCCATACCATCAAGTTTCAGAACCGTGGCCGCCCACATGCACACTTCATACCAATTATGGCAGCTGGTGGTGCTCCTCGAACTCCAGATAATATTGACTTGGTGGTCAGGGCTGAGATTCCCGATAGGGTGAAAGAACCTGACCTATACAAGGCGGTGACAAATTTCATGCTGCACGGTCCGTGCAAGGAAGGTAGTCCGTGTTGGAAAACCGACAGATGTTGTTTCGATTATCCAAAGCCATTCAATGAGCATACCACTATGACGGATGACGCCTATCCGACATATCGACGCTCCGACAACGGTGTAACCTTCACCAAGAATGGCTATACATATACCAATCAAGACGTAGTGCCTTATAATCCGTATTTATTAATGAAATATAACTGTCATATCAATGTTGAGGTAGCTGTCAGTATGCAAGCTCTCAAGTACCTTTATAAGTACATTACAAAGGGACATGACAGGGCTGCGTTGTCAATGGTTGCAAAAAATGAGCTGGATGTCCACATAAATGGACGCAGTTTAACTGGCACCGAAGGTTAGTTTCCATCTCCATTCAACGGATAGAAATGTGATCTAACCTGAGTTCTTAGGTTGTTGGAGATTGTTCCAATTCTTACTGTCATCAAGATATCCGGCGGTTTTTCGACTACCTCTTCATCTGCCTTTTGATAACGTTTTGTACTTTAACTGCACGGAGACGCTGCGTCGCCAAATCGACTCTGGCAGAGCAGCACGGTCGCCCTTGACTGAGTTCTGCGAAATGTGCAAGAATAAAGTGGAGGTTCCAAAGATCAATTCGACAATCAACACTCTCACGTACCCTGAAATTGTGAAGTATTTCAGTTGGGTTAAAAAAACCAACCACTGGAAAATCAGGACAAAGGATTGGAAGACTATCTCAAGAGTTTATTTTGCCAGCATATCGCAGGGAGAAAGGTTTTATCTGAGGTTGCTGCTATTTCATGTACCGGGTCCAGAATCATTCGAACACCTCAGGACTGTTGATGGTGTCATCTATCCCACATTCAACGAGGCTGCCAGGGCCCACGGATTGCTTCTGGACAACAATCATTACATAGCGGCTATGAAAGAATGTGCATTGGTTCAGAGTGCATATCAACTACGCTCGATGTTTGCCCTTATTCTCAAATTCGGCCCTCCGAGCGATCCTCTGCAATTGTGGGAAATGTTTTCGGTCTCGCTCTCTGATGACTGTCGGCATTCTATGTTGAAGGTTCAACCGCGGCAAGAACCAACCTCCGCGATGGTGCTTACCTTGGGGCTTTATCGAATGTCTGTCGCCTTAGAGGAAGTTGGTTTGACGCTCAAAGGGACCGCACTGCCACGGCCGGATCTCACTTTATTGACGGGATATAGTACGTTAATAGGCAGTAACAATGACGATGAAATGACGAGTGACAAGAGCTTTGCTTATCTCGAACCGGCGGTCCACAGAATGAACGACGAGCAACTGGCGTTGTTTGTGGATGTCAAACGGGCGATCCAAGAGCAGAAAGGCGGGCTTTTCTTTCTGGACGGCCCGGGTGGGACAGGAAAAACCTTTGTGTTAAATGCAGTTTTGCATTATTGTAACGTGGTTGGCGCGCCGGTCCTTGCGATGGCATCTTCAGGAATAGCCGCGCTGCTGCTCTACAAGGGGGCTACCGCGCATACGGCGTTAAAAATTCCAATTGACAGCACAGAGGAATCGATATGCCTTTTCTCTACCTGTGATTCACTTGGAGAGAGACTTCGACAGTGTAGAGTAATAGTATGGGATGAGATATCCATGCAAAACAAGGCTGACATACATTGTGCCGATAGATCATTGAGAGCTCTTCGGTGCAATGACGCTCCTTTTGGTGGTATTACAATGCTTTTCTCTGGGGATTTTCGTCAGACGCTACCCGTCATCCCAAGATTGACAATTGAAGAGCAAGCAGAAGCTTCACTGAAAAACTCATATCTTTGGCGGCTTATCAAACAATACGCCTTAACGCGGAACGTGCGATTATTAGGATGTGAAGCAAGCCCTGGAGACACGTCGCAAAGAAATGCCGAGTATGCAAAGTGGTTATTGGCCCTTGGATCGGGTGACTTGCAAGATACGACTGCGGAAGTGGTAGCTTTAGAGCACATTGAGATTAAGGTGATCTCACCAGTATCCATTTTTGACGAACGGATGGCAAACAATTTTTATGCGGAGGCAAATTATTACATACATCGTCAGAATTGGACCGCGCTCGCGGATTTCTACGCTGCAAGGTGCATTGTCACGCCTCTCAATAAAACCGTCAGGTTGGTCAACGAAGAAGTAATCTGTGGTCTTATCAGTGAAGAAAAGATACGGAAGTCTTTGGATTCGAATGATCCGGCAACAACTTGCGAGCCCTTGACCCCCGAAGTCCTGAACTCATTTTGCGTACCAAACTTCCCGGCACATATATTGAAGCTGAAGGTTGGAATGCCAATCATCTTGCTCAGGAATTTGAATCTGAAACAAGGGCTCTGCAACGGGACGAGATTGGTAGCCGTCAAAGTCGGTGATTCCACGTTAACGTGTAGGATAATCACTGGACCGCGGAGGGGCACGGAGGTATGCATTCCAAGGATGTATCTACGTCACCCGGGTAATTCCATGTGCCCATTACCATTCTATCGATTTCAGTTTCCAGTAGCCTCTGCCTTTTGTATGACAATTAATAAGTCTCAAGGTCAAAGTCTAAATAAAGTCTTAGTGTTCCTTCCCAGTCCTGTGTTCTCGCATGGACAACTTTACGTTGCTCTGTCAAGATGCACGGACGTGGGAGGTATCAGTGTTTGTATTTCAAAATCGGAGGACGTTCGAAGCACAGTCAACATTGTCCTCAGGAATATACTAACACGTGGCACCCGTTGATGCCGCGGAGTTTGTCGCAATGAGCATTAGTCGCATAGATCATTGTCACAAGTCATGTTTCTTACCGAGTTTACTAGCTACATCACGATGAGATACCGTTATTAATGATTTTGAGTTCCTCTGCTGCAATCAAATTTAGATTTGGTGGATATGTACGCGGCCCTGCGCTCCGCAAAAGACAACAATTGTGCAAAAAACAGGGTTCAACAGCGTTCGCTGTCAAGATTGAATATGTTGTGTCTCTAGGCTTGCGAATCATCGCGAGGCTGAATGCGTATTTGGGGGCAGTGAGACTTGGCTTTGAAAGTTGGCTTCATGGCAACCATACATGGTGGTTACTATGATTGCCGCGAGAGGTGAAAGCCAGGCAGACCACAGCGGTGCATTGCAAGAATCGTGCCGTCCGAAGCGTCGTACGCAAAGAGCGACCGATCTACTACAAATGCGCAAACCCTGGGGTTTTAAGGCGTCAGAAGCATTATGTTGATGAGCGAGGAGGGGGACCCTTGCAACCGATTTCATTGTCATGCATAGTATTGATCTTTGAAGCGGAGGATGAGACAGTAACAGGATCTATATAGCCGTGGTAGGATCGCGAATTGCACTGTTTTCGCCTCTACATTCTTTACTGCGTTTTTCACTTCTGAAGCGAATAACTCCTTATCATTCTGCTCCATCCAAGACGTTCCCCTTGACCTACAAGACATGCAGTTTCAATTCATAGGCCGTGTTGGCAAACAAGTTCGTGACTACTATTTTCTCCACTGATTACTTCACTCAGAACGCGCAAATATTCTTACTCTTTCGAATTGTAGGTGGCGAAGGACCTTTTGAATTGGCGTGGTTTTGCGGTGCACGCTGCCTCCATTGAAACGTCTGGATCAAGAGGTCTCTCTAATGCTTCGACACCAATCGAACTGGTTGCTGTAGACATGGAAGAAAACAGTCTCAAAGAAGGAGATGTTTATACAATCAACTGCAAGATGATAGGATCAAACAAAGCCGAATTAAATCAATTGCACTTCACATCCGCCGCGCGCATGCATCTCGGTGACGGCGATGATTTTCTGCAGAGGTCCAACGATACCTTTGTAAATAAGGTTGCTGTGACGGCTTACGGTACCATTGTGTCAAAATTTCAAACCGATGAAGATTGGGGTATGGGTGTATATCCTTTGATTGTGACTTTGAAATCAGCTGATATGGATCCGGTGGTTAGTCCCTGCTCTCTTTGTCCACTCCACCCCTCCGCTTGACTCCATTCGGAATACTGCGCTGAACCTCTGGAATTCCTTAGAGCCAAATCGTCGTTGAGTGGCTTAGCAAGCATCATGTGCTACCACGCCCAAACGGAAAGAATCCAAATGAAATATTCAATGTTGGTCAGAAGGTGCAGATTTCGGGAATGGTGATGGGTTATGACAACACTGACTTCATGTGGCACTCGGAGGTGAGCGCGAGATTACATCTCATCATGCGACACTTACTGATTGATTCTTATCCTAGGTCTCTTCCATCGCTATCTGCAAGGGTCAAATTCCTGGAGCCCGAGTCATGATGGAGAGAGAGTTCCAACGTAACCCACGGTGAGCATCGTCATCAACAGATAATCAATGTCAGCACCGATCCTGACCTTGATCCTGGGTAGGAATGCTCTCAATGCGCACAGGTACCAGGGATTTGTACGCCGTTACAATGCTAAGCACGGGGATCCACAAAGAATCCGCTTGATGAACAAAGGTGGAGTGGGAGCCTGGCGAGGCCGACAGATCGTTGAGCGCAAGCAATAACGTCGTCGCAACTCGATAATGTGATTGTTGCAGCACCCGTGTTCAAAGCCTCAATTATCTGATAGTGATGATGAACGCATATGTGTATCATGATTCGATGTTGTGCCGTGTTTGCCGGGGAAGTCATTCCCACTGGATCAATGTGTCAAAGGTCTCTGTCGGTTCAAAAATTTGTCATTCTTTTACATTCGCTTTGGTACCTTACACTCATTTTATTTATAATGATGGAAGTAATGACGTTTGTGGAGCCTGATTTTGACATTGTCTTAATCAAGTTTCATACATGACTTTTGTTGTTTATCATCCATCGCTATAACATCGCGACAAGATATTGCCGTTTTATTGATGTTGCCTGTGGATTGGCTGGAACTGTATCTTGGGTGGTAAGCACCGCATTATTTTGTACGCGGTCGGATTCAGTCCTGAATCGTGAATCAAAATTTTGAGACTGTTCACTATCCTTTTGAGATATGTATAGGACAGGACCTGTGCAGTGGAGGGTAACCCGGTGGGTGGAACATTGCCTCAAGTTGATACTGACACGAAGTGTCTCCCGATCGCCGTCGATAATTGTTGGATGGTTCATTGAAGTCACAGCTGCTGAGTTTGTAATGACGTGATACTCACATCAGGACAGGTACAGGCCGAGGCACCGAGAATGATGATCCGAATCAGTGGAAATGTGTGACACATCTGCTCGGTCCCAGTGGTGTATCACTGATGGTAAGTCAAGGGCTAAAGAGTGTTGAGTATTGTATGCCGAATGTTCGAGCAGGATTGGCGACGTGCTTCACGCAAGAATGAAGCTGATTGTATGTCGTGGTAAACCATCTGACGTGTGATTCAGTAATCTTCATGGTATTCGCCAGGACCACTAAGCGTTGTATTATGACCGGATATAGATTTGTTAACATGCCTCACAAAAGAATGAAGTAGCTGAGGGTGTTTGATCGCAGACCGACTGAGATTTGACACGGTTCACTGGGTGAAATTGGCCACGCCTACTGAGATAGTATGGTGGCCGAGGAAATTTTCTATGGTGCAAATGCGTACATAAGAGCGCCATACGACAGATGGCTGTAACGACATTCAATTTCGGCCTCTCCTATCTCTGAGATTATTCTGTCAATAGTGTTGCGTTGCACGAACCACTGCACATCTTTTGTCGCTCCAAGGTCTCATTGACCTTATCAACCTCATCTTCTCTTACATTTGCGGCCATGGACCGCGACTTTATTCTCCGTCGATTACCAATGCGGTGGAGCAGCATCTGCTGGGTTGGTGATAAAGTGCGTAGACTATGCTACTTTTTGGTTTTAATACACAGACTGACTTCCTAATTTAGTTCGACGGCCCACCGTATGCACACGTTGCGCAACGGTATTTCGAAACCAACACCGTGTTAAAACATGAAAATTTTGAATCTTTCCGCTTCTTGCTTGCCGAAGGGATTTCAGAGACCGTACTCAAATCTCGACATGCTTACCGGATTGAAGGTCCAGTTATCATGACGGCTGCCCGTTCCGACACGGTGTTATTAGTCAATCCCAACAACACCATTTTCATTGACGACGCCGAAGTCCGCGTCAAATCCTTGGCAAACAAGATCTCTGTAACTAGCGTAGGCCGCATTATTGACTCTGCCCGTCGAGTGACACCTGCAGGCGTCTTTGACGGGGTGACAATCACTACAATCCATAGAGACTGGGACCCAACTGTGAGCTAACCTTGATCTCGACGACGAAATCAATCATTAATCAGCTGACCATCTTTCTATTAATCGGCTGACCATCTTTCTTAGACATTGACCTGGATTGAATTTCGTATCATATATGAATGTAACTTGGAGGTGACGTGGCTCAACAGGCATGCATTAAAGCGTGACAATGTCGTGCAATTTGTCGGCAATGTGATACATGGGGATGCCCATGAAGCTCAATGGGTTGTTAACGTCAGTTTGCGTCGTCGTTTTCAAACCTTAACTACACTCATCATGTCCTTCGTTTACAATAGGTAACTGAGGTCCTGCTGTTCGGATTGGTTCCCAACTTGCGTCGGAGTCGACACTTACGCGGGCTGCCGGCAAGACCATGTGTTCTATTTGATGTCTGAATTCATGTTTTAGAAAATGAGCCTCTGGATTTTGAACAATAATTTAGTCAATGTGTGACGTGCTCAATGGGATTTTGTGTTATTTCCAAATGCGATGGAAGTTTTGGTTTGGATTTGAACTTGACCTGTAAATTCCATTGCATGTCAACCACGCGGTAGAATTTGTGATGACCGAGACCGAGGTCAACTTTGATGCTTCAGAGAGGAGTTATGGGTGGTTTGCATTAATGGTTCAGTTGTAGACATGCCGAACGTTTCTCATTGTGCTTTGCATGAAGTGAAGATGAGGCTCATGAGCATGCGTGTGACGCGCTTACCTAGCATGACGCTACAGAAGCTATTAACAATTATGTGGAAGGAAAAAGCACTTGGCACTGCAATTGTGATCACACGGCATGAAACAGTCCGGCCTCTAAGAGGTATGAGTACAACGGTATAAGTACAACGGTATGCGATGGGTGACGGTGAACTCTTCCTCAGATGGAGCTGAAAACTTTTCATGGTTGGTTAATGACATGTTATGGAGACTCCAATGCTAACAATGGCGAGTGAACAGCGGTATTTACAATGATGTCTGAAAATGTTTCTCTGACTGGAAACAAACAATGAAACACTCATTGGCTCGAATGGAACATAGGAATGATTGTAAAATGACTATGAGGGGGTCCACGATTTTGAAATTCATAGGACACAGTGCAAACGTAGTACCGGAATCGGCATGACGAGGAGCCATCATTTGAATCTTCACGTGTTTGCAAGATGCATCTGTGTGGAATTCGCTGAGGAGAAGACTGCCAAAATGGTGTCTGCGGAGTCATCGTTTGGTGGGTGTCATTTGTCTGTGGAATGAAATTGTAACAACAAGGTTGATTTCAGCTCTGGGCGAGGAAAGAAAGAGATAAGAGGTGAAGGTAGGTGAAAGTACCTCGGCATTTGGCGATGAAGGCATAATCAACGCGTTTTTTGTTGATGATGTGGTTGGGGGTAATGAGATCAACACACAACTTTGTGGACTCAATTTATAGTCATCCGTCACAGCGGGAAAGGTCATGAGTATCGTTCAACTTTCCATGATCATGCTGACACGAGTTCATGACGGCGATGGAGGCCCATCTACCAAATTCGAAGCTGTGGCCCTGTGCAATGAACGTTGATGAAAGGTGACATGACGACATCGGTACGTTTCACATGGATTTCACAGAAGGCCCCCAAAGTTCATTGATTGTGAAGGGTTTGGGCAGGAGATATTTAATCATCGCCAAGGGCGCAAGCGTCAGCCAGTGTTTCAAAATGCGACCCCAACCTTGGTACTTACTTTCCGTGATCAATCAACTCCGCAGAACACCGTTACGAGAATCGGCATCCTCGACGGCAGTAAGTTATTCAAAGCCACCAAGACTGAATATTGATTGACGATGTTGGTGGACCCTGGGCTCGATGACACTACGTGGCTCGCCATGTGGATCAGTTGGGACAGAATCCTTTGATCGGAAAACGTTCGGAATCTGGTGGAGAGGCCCCAGGGTAATCTCGGAGCAAAGCAATTGTGAGCTGCACGTTAGTGAGACCCTGATGACAATACTCAGCTTACCGGTGTCACTTTGTCGTTGCCGGCAACAACCTCTTTCAGTAGTGATGGCCGTCATGATTTGGCTAACGGTCCTTGGTATAAAAGGTGGCCACGAACAGGTAATTAGGTTCCCGGCCGCAACCACGACGTGCATTCTTTTGCTACAACACACTCTTTTGTCATTCACAATTAATCACCTCGAAGTCACTCTTTCATCCGTAATAATGTCAATAGTCAATTCCAGCATTCTACAGCATCCTATTCAGTTGCAATTCATTGGTCGAGCTGGGCGTGAGGTAACCACTTTCAAATCCTCCTTCAAATTATTTTGTTCGTGATGTTGATGTCATGTTACCAATGATAGTTTGTGCAGACCTCTTTGCGCAACCGAGGATTCGTTTCTCATACCGCCAGCATCAACACTTCAGGTCTGAAGGGTAACCACATTACTTCGACCGACGTCAACTTGACTGCTTTCAATTGGTCTCAAAACGAAATCAATGTCGGAGACATGTACTCAATGAGTTGTAAATTGATTGCTTCAAACGACGCCAATGCGGATCATTTGCACTTCGACAGCGCCACTTCTCTCGATGTTACCTCTGTCTACCCGGTGGGTGAGAACTTGATCCGTGGCGCTGTCGACAGAGTCTCACTCACCGCTTTGGGTACCATAGTTGGTAAAGAGATCGTTCCTGGCGATGCTGACCATCCGTCTGGCTGTACCATCACCTTGAAATCTGTGGATATTGATCCGATCGTAAGCGACTTTTACTCTTCTTGCGGTTTGAGTAAATATTGACCGTTTATATTGGCAGACAAAGAGTCCTGTTGTGTGGTTTACCAAACACCATATTTGCCCTATGCCGTCTTTAGAGAGTGCTGCGAGGATGTGGCAAGAAGGTGCCATTGTTCATATCTCTGGGGTAGTTGTAGGATACGATTCGGTGTCGTTTATGTGGATCAGTAGTGTATGCCGCTTTGTTTCGACTCCTGTGATTCCACTACTGACATTCAACTTTTTGTACCAGGTCAACTGCATTAGTGTTGTCGGTCCCGGTGATGCCAACGGTGTCCAACGTGTTCGTAGATCTCGACGTCAGATAAGACAAGGGTCAGTACTTTATGTTTATTGATGTGTGCAACACGTGGACTGACTAACTTTCTGCTGTGACGCATTGCAGGGCGGTGATTGCTGCCAACGATGGTATCTGGCAACAAATGATACGTGCCTATGCCAGTAGGAACATGGCACGCATTGGTATGCGTAATGGCGCTCGCCACATGGGCTCAGGTCGTGACGCGGCCCGCAAGAGGCTCTACAGACGCAATTCGATAATGTAGCGTGTGCGGAGTTCTCTTGATGGGGTACTTCATGTGATGCCCTGGAAGTATGAGGTCAGGGTGGCTGTGTCGTGCGTTTATTCCAGCATGTGTTGAAATGGTTTTTTGGGTTGTTACTATCTCATGTGATCGCTTGCATGTACCACAGTATGGATATGGTAACACCTCCTTTGTTTTGCAGTTGGTGAAGCGAGTGATGGAATGGTTTTCTTAGGCATTTATGTCCCATTCACTGCCTGCCCGCAATTTGCCACCCGTGCGAACTCGGTCAGTCTTCTGCTAAGTAGAGTGATGCGTGACAGCCCCTGAATTGTGTATGGTTGGTGTTCTCCTTGGGGCTAGGGTAATAAATGGATACCTCCAAATGACCGAATTTGTCGCGGCTTCGACTCCATCCTTTTAACACGACGAGACATTGAGATCGGAATGTCGGCAGGCAAAGGCATGACTGGACACACCGATTGAGCAAAGATGAACTGTGGGACTCCGGATTCTGTGGAACGTGGCTGATGTGGTGTGGCAGAAGTTCCGGGTCATCGGCTGCTGAGGAATGGGATTGCTCATTCAACACACTGGCTATCTAAAAAGGTGTAAATCTGATTCTAATGGGTGGGCAACGGATTGCTAAGACAGAAGGAGTTGTCACTGTAGGTGTAGTAGGAGGCTCACCGGAGATCAGGGCCTGACCCACTGTGACTTCGACCATGAACAATCATCAGCGATGGGGATAGTGTATATATAGTAGCAACAGACGACGTGAGTGGTTATAATATATTTCTCATCGATTGCATTGCGCTCCCGCTGATTGGATCGCGTCTGACATTCATTGCTTCATTCCTGACTGAACCACACAATCCGAGTGCATCCACTCTTTCCAAGTCACCCGACCGTCGTATCTTGATTTTCGACTTTGATCATGTCACTTAACACAGCCACCTGTCGCATCCACCCAATCGATGTGTATTTCATAGGGCGTGCCGGTCGTGAGGTGACTGTGAATAGCTATCTATATAACGCACTATGGTTGATTTGATGTTTTCATTATGCTTTCACTGTGTAGATTCCGCGGATGTCTCTGAATGATGATGGCTTTGTTGTTCATCATGGCACCATAGAAACATCAGGTGTCGGCAACGCAGGTATCCGAAGTACCGACGTCAACCTCATTACCACCAAATCAACCGCAAGTCGAATCAAGGTCGGAAATCTATACACCATGAAGTGCAAATTGATTGCATCCAATGATGCGAAGCCGGATTACTTACACGTCGATGATTCAACCTGTGTCAACCACGGTCCTATGGCAGAGGTCAGTGAGAATTTCCTGAACACGACCATCGACAAAGTGTCATTCACGACTCGGGGTATGGTCATGGCGATCAAAACAATGCCACCGACCCTGCCTGGTGCATCCGATGGCTGCATGATTACGCTACAATCTACTGATATCGATCCCACAGTCAGTTTACGATGTAGACTCCATTCATTTAATAAGCATGGCTGACCACGATGTATGTTTACTAGAGTCAAAGGCCTGTCATGTGGATGACAAAGCACCATCTTGAAAGGATGCCGACATTGCAAAGCGCGAAGTCTATGTGGCAGATTGGTGTGATTGTCTACGTATCAGGCGACATCACAGGATATGATGTGGAGTCCTCCATGTGGATCAGCAAGGTATTCTTCGCATCCTGCATGCTGAATGTGACCATGATTAAATTGGTTCTCACGCAGGTGAATGTAATGCAATCATGTCGTGGTCGGCTCAGGAACCATAAGGTTCGATACGGTTTGAGCCCGATGTAAGCCTTTTGACTTCGATTGGTCGATGTGGCAAATCAACAGCTAACTTTGATATTGTCCTTTAGACCTGAGGAAGGAATCAAGGACGTGATTGGCAAGCAGGAAATTGGGGTTTGCAATAAGCGCACTTCGCGTCAGGCGTTCACATCAGTTGTGAGAGTGGGTGGACCACAGGATGTGTTTCCAGATGATGTGTCATCTCGAAAGAAGCAGAAGGGTTGTGGCGATGATACTATGTAACAGCCGGTCTTGCTGATCGCTGAAAGACTGCGACTGAGTCGATGTGCGTTACCCATACACTCTTTACAATGCTAGCTCTATATATCTAAAGCCTTGAGGAGCAGATCTCCAAGTCATCATTACATTTCTTCTGTGTTCAATGACAATGGCTGCACATACAATTTGCTGAGCAAAAACCTCGCCTCACGTGGAGAATTTGGTCTCCGTTATGACCTCAATGGAAATTCTCACTAAAGGATTTGTAGAAAAAGGCGGAATCCTTACCTCCGGGTATTTGTTTGTGTGCCGCTGCTGGTTGCACCGTATCTAAGCGCGTTGCTTAAGTCTACATCTACGTTACGTTGCTTCATTTCTATAGTGATGCCTGACCCGATGGGGCGGCTGGCCGCCCACCGATGCTCTAGTGCATGACAAAGGAAAGATGGTCGAATGGTTGGAATTGGGGTTGTTGTTGTATGATAAAGCTGTACAAGTAGACGCAGAACAGATACAAAAACCTTGGGGCCAAAAGATCACTACAGGGTGGTGTATAATTTCTGCATTTACTTGTACATACATACGCTGGTCCAACATAGTACCACTCAAGGGAAATTGGCGAACGTATTGCAAACAGGTTGTGAACAAATTTCATGATTCAAGGAAATTTCAAACCCGGACACCAGAACACTGCCAGCATAGATGCCTCGGGTTGAGAAATCCAAGGCATCATCGGAGGCAAATCCTTGGACAGACCTTGTCTGAGGTTTTTGCCCAAGGTATTTTTTTGCCCTGAGAATTACCTCAGATCAAAACCTCGGGAAGCTTCTGTCCGAGGTTTTGCATCCGAGGATACCTCAGATTACAAAATCCAAGATAAATATGTTGGTGGTGGAATTTGGTTCAATTGGGGTTTAAACTAATTGATTCCGGTGGTGTCACCGGAACTTCCCATTTGCAGTGGTTACATGTGTGGTCTACATGTACAACTATTGAAGCCAAAACTTTGAAGCAATTTTGTTCATGGAGGGGAGCAGTTTCCTTGCTGGAAAATCTGTGCAATATGTGCCAGATTAAGGCATATGGTTTTTCTCTTTGGGCCATACCCAAATCCTTTGCAATACTGTGAAAACCATTGCAAGATAGCTATGAAACACAAACCTTTTGCAAAGTACAAAAGTTATAAATTGAAAGAAAATACAAAATAACTATCATTTGGCATCATTGATTGGATATTTGTAATTTTTGCACACCAGAAAATCTATTCCAGATAAGCACACTGAACTTCTGGTGAGACTGAAGAAGAAAAAACTGGCTAGGAAATGTTAGGGTTAGGGGTTAGGGTTAGGGGGTAAGGGTTAGGGCATTAGGATTAGGGGATTAGGATTTGGGCATTAGGATTAGGTGGTTAGGATTAGGGTGTTAGGACCAGGGTGTTAGGATTAGGGGTTAGGATTAGGGTGTTAGGATTAGAAGGTTAGGCTTGGGGCAGGATTCAGGATGAGCCCCGACCCGCAAATGCCAGGGATTGCGCTGCCCGGGCGACCAATGTTTTTCAAAAGGCAGAACAAGGACCAACCCCGCCATTCCCCAAGCTTATTCTCTCCTTGAAACCAAGCCCGGCACCTGTACCCTGACCCCCGACGGGCCACTAATTTCCCGGAGAATTCACAGGGATCCTGAGTACCCGGCAAATACCGCAGCGCACGACCGTTCCCCAACATCGATTTGTCTGCTTTTCACACAGATATTTTCCTTGGGGTCCCCGAGGAGAATCGCTTTTTTTCAACTCTCAGAACAACCCCCGGACCCGACTCTCCCCGCGGTTCTGGGCCCATTCGGAGGCCAGAACAACCCCCTGACTCGCCGGGGTGGACCGCGGGGATCCCCGATTTGTCGGGTCTTGGGGCTCATCCTGAGGCAGGATATAATTTTATCTACACATTTTTCACCATGCAGTCATTCAGGGTGGGGCACAAAAAGCACAAAAAGGGGTGTCAAAGTTCACGCGCGCCTAGGAGTGCACCAAATTCTCAAAATATCTACTGACACACCCCACAGTTATTCTCCAGGTTGTGACAAAAATGTCAGTGCGGCGCCCGCCGCCCAATTGTGCTAGTCTTTTGTAAATGGCTAACAACACCGTGTACCTAGTAAGACAGTGCTTGAACGCTTAGCACTCTTCTCCAACACGCAGGTATGCAG
Source organism: Melampsora larici-populina 98AG31 (assembly GCF_000204055.1). Classification (NCBI taxonomy): domain Eukaryota; kingdom Fungi; phylum Basidiomycota; class Pucciniomycetes; order Pucciniales; family Melampsoraceae; genus Melampsora; species Melampsora laricis-populina. The sequence goes on along the minus strand of NW_006768765.1, from coordinate 193,494 downwards.
ACCTGGGAAACTAACCTAAGTTTTATGGAGGGAAAATAAAACAAGAATAATATAGAAGTGAGCTAATGAAAGGGGCTCGTGATCTATGGGATTCTTTTTAGTGCGATAACATTAGTACTGATTTGAGTTTAAAGTATGATAAAAGACGTACTCTCTTTCCAATAGATGGGGAAAGAGAGATTCAGATGAGAGGAAAGTGATAACATATATATCTCAATAACTTGAATAAAAATCATTGGGAAAGATCAGCGCTAACATTGGTTGGGGAAAACACAAAGAACAAAACAAGCATCGCAAACATAACATCAAATCACTCATAGACAAGATTGAAATAATAAGGGAACCTTGCCGTCCTTCTACACCTTTCACACTTGATTACACTCTTGACGTTGGTCTTGATTGTCTTTCAACATCTTTGACTCCAGGCTCACTGGCAGAGCTGGCAGAAGGGTTGCATCAAAGCACTTTGCGGTGAGCTGTTGATCTATGTGGTATATACTATATTGTGCATGGTACAGCTCAAGGGTAACATGTGAACCTGATGTGAACATAATGTGAACAAGATTCATGATTGAAGGAAGTTGTGGACTTGGACACCGCAACCAACAGTGGACCAGCAGCACAGGGAAAAGCTGAAGCGCTGGCGGCAGCACTGCGGAGGTGCCCGCCAGTTCCGCTTCAGGGTTTTTCAAACCCCAAAGCGTGAACTGAGCAGCGCTTTTCCAAATGTATTGTTGGATGAAATTACTTCCGCTGCGCCCCAGGCGCTAGGGTCACACTTTGACGCTTGCAGCGCCTGGAGCGTCTTATCATCTGTTTTCACCTCATGTCACTGCGAAATCTGTCAAATATCATTCACCATTGATCAAATATCCCTGAATATTGCCAAAAGAAGCAACATTTCATCTCGATTGGTCTCAATATTACGATGACACCACTCTTTCAAGATATCTACCTCTTGCACAAGTCCCTTGCATTGTGCTACATGTTTCAAAGGCAACCGATTCACCTTTATTCAACTCTCAGAAGTTCCTCTTCAAAACAAATCGATTCTCAGAAAAATTTCAACTTCTTTTCAATTTCAAGCGAAGAGAGAAATCTTGACGTACCCATACAGTTAATGATATCTTTGATATTTCTTGACACCAACAGAGACTGATCTCAAAGATCAAGATTTGCTTGAACAAGCTTTATATTGAGTCTCACATAGTGATATCTTTGAAAGCCACAGCCAGCGAATGACAAGTATTCTACTTGGGCTTCTCACAACGGCAAATTTCTATCTTTCTTTTCCAATTGCAATCCCGGCATATAGCCTTAGATGTTTGACAACCAATTGATACTGATTTACAGTCTTTGGTTTTTCAACTATGCTGTGGTTTTGGATGATTCCTATATGCATCAAAATTGACATTGGATTCAGTTTTGGAAGCCTGATAAATTACCCTTGACTGTTCTAGTGGCTTGTAATCTTCTCTTGCACTACGGTCTTGAAAATCACACTTACCTTCAAGTCTGTCCTGGATCAATTCAAAGATCACCTCAGCTCCTTCTTCAGGTTCAGTAAGAAGTAAATAAGCAATCAATTTTAAAGTTTTTTTTAGTTGTTTCATATATATTGGCCATACATTGGGTGTTTTCTTTTGTAATAGAAGAATGAAAGTATTTTAAATTTGGTAATGCTTGAGGTTTTAAACATAATGGAATTGGATTTCTAAAATCCATTGTTAAATGTTTGAGATTTGGACAAGCAAGTAATAAATTAGAAGGTGATCTGATATTGGGTGTGATAAATCAGTTGAGGTCAAGACACATGAAGAGGTATCAATAGGTATCAATCCACACTCATCAAACAAAAAGCTAGCCAAAAGGTGATTGGGAGCTGTTTTGGCTGGATTACCCTATGAAATGTGAGGGTACAGAAGTTAGATGCAGTCATCTTTTTGAATCGTATTGTTTCACCTTTCAATTTTTCAATAGTTCCATCTACTTATTGTGAAGGCGCACTACACATCCCTTCAATCTTCTATTGATTAGTTTTGGACATTTACATTATTTTACCCAATTTTTGATTCGCTCGCAATTGAATTGTTTCCAAACAATATTGAATCAGCCAACTGAGGATAATGGCTTATACAGTCAAGGCTTAGCCTTTGACTGAAACTCAACATCTACTGAGTAATATGGGGCTTGAAACTCTTGATGGACATGAAGGCTCATGAAGGTGTAAATCACGTAGGCAAACTCATTCAGATTTCCACCAGTCGGTAACACATACACTCCCTTCCGTTTGAGTCAAGGGAGATCAACTCATTGAGTGTTGGATCTCTTCCTCCTTTCTCTCAGACAACTCCGATGTCTTGTAGATTGTCAAGACATATATGACATGAGCTAGTCATTAATGTTCCTTTACATCCAGATCAATAAGTACTAACAGCTTTCATCATTAATAACATTAACTCAGGATTTTGATAACAAAGCAAACAAGAAGCTTGGAGATCTCAAGTGATTCAGAAGCTCAGAACGTTCATAGAGATGCAGTTAGCCTTGAGGTTTAAGGACAGACAAACTTCATCATCAATTGTAAAAGGGGAACAATGAGTTGATCTTCATGGTTACAGAACTGAGTACAGAAGATGCCGGTGTGCAAGTGAGAAAAGTTCTCTCTGTCGTTGAAAGCTTGGACAAAAAGATCGGACAGTAAAAGTTCTTGGGCAGGTGTTTTTTTACCCTTCTTGAGTAATCGATGCAAATCACAGGCCACAATTCAAGAGAATTCCCTACAATGTATGAACGGCTTCAAACTAAACCTGGAGACTTTGAAACTGAGCTTGAGGAAATCATTGGGAGAGAACTATCAAACGTTGAAATTGAAGATCAAAGAAGACAGTCCATACTATGTGAAGTTGTGATATTGAACTTTTTGATTGATTTAATTGATTGGTGTCAAAGGTTCTTAGATTGATCACGGTCAAGAAGAAAGATGAATTCAAGTTAAAATAGCCTGTTGAACATTGTATAACCTCACTGGATATGGGATAGCGTGAAACAGACAAGTATTTACTCAGTAAACATCTCCACAACTTTGAACTCAAACTTGAGTTAGAATCAGACTTAAACTTGAGTTGGAAGTGAGTAGTTTGGCTTGGAGTCACTGACGGTAGGTGAGCACTCAGGGAGAAGGAGCTGAATGGTGTTGACCAAGGGTGAAGTTACTATCGTTCAGCTCTGAGCAAAATCTCCCCTTTGTTTGTTGTCTCAGAGAACTGTGTGACAGATAACTCTTTTGTGTGAACAAAATGTGAAAAAAACTACACACAAGGTGTGACCTTGACATTGAGGACACTTTCAACGGGCACTGTGTAGCTAAGGCAGTCTTGTCAAGAACAAGAAGTACTAACCTGAGGGCACAGGTTCCAGATGAGACTAAAGCTAAGGTAGTCTTGTTGTGAACAAGAAGTACTAACCTGCAATGCTCGAAAGGAATTGTTGCAGAGCATGCGTAAAGGAAAAGATTTAGAACACATAAAAAGTTACTGGACCAATAGTAGAGATATTAGTAAAGTGAACAGAACAAAAAGTTGACAATGACACTGGAGGAAAAACTTACTGATTCTTTTTGACACAAAAAGAATCAGAAAAGGAGAAAGACAAATTTCAAAAGTATATAAGAGAACCCAAAAATTGTTCCTTCCAAATAGCCCTTGCATTAGTCTTCATCATTACCCCTTTATACATCTCAATTTTACCAACCGCGTAACTTCAACACTCACATAATCTTCCTTCTAAAGGAGCTCCTACAACCTACACTAAATAATCTTCAATTGCCAAAACAGGAATAATGATCTTTGACCAATTACCAAGATAGTATCTTAACATTTTAATCTTATATTGATTATATCATTTGATAAGAACAATTACAAGACAAAATTTTATAACAATAGTATATGAGTGAAAATAAATTAAAAAGAATTAGTAAGAAAAGGATCCATTGAGAAGAAAATTTAGTTTGAGTCATTAAGAATGGAAACTGTTATGAGAAGAATGCAATTAAAAGGACAAAATTAGGGAAGTTGAAAAAAAATGAAAATATACGTATAATAGTTGGAACATGGTTTTTAGGTTAATATTCATTGTTTTGAAGGTTCAAGAAGGTTAGAATATGAAAGAGAAGTATAACATTCACAGCCCCCAATCACAGGTCACTGGCAGGCCAGGGTGACCAACTGACGTTGGGCAAAAATGAGACTTTTATTGAACATGTATAATACGTTTGTTAAACTTATGTGAGGTATTTATTGGACAGATGACAACTGTTAATTGTTAAGTTATGAACCAGTCACTACCACACTAAACAGTCAGTATTAGCTCAAGATTACATTCATGATAGGTGGCAAGTAATGAAGAACAATTCGGAAATGTCTGTCAGGCTCTTAGGCAGTCCCCTGAATGAGGTACAGCCATAATGTCATTGTCAATTGTACAAGTGTTTTCGAACAAAGATGGTGCCTTGATCAACTCCCTCTACAATTGAATTTCAAGTCTTTGGTAAACTAGACTATAATTCGTCCATATCCATCTCATCATCCAGTGCTTGTACAAATCCCTGAATGAATTGAAAAAATCAGTATACATCAGAAACTCATCTTCAACAAAGACTCACCAGATTCATCAATTCAACTGTTGAGATTGTTGGGTGTTGAATATCAAAAGTGCCTGTTTCGTTCTTGACGACCACTAGCTGCCCAATGACCTTGTCGCACTCAATGACATGATATCCTCCATGCTTGTCGTATAGCACTGAGGCGTTCAGCAAGTCTGGCAACGAATAGTACAGATTTTTGTGTTTGTTGTCATCATCAGAAAGAGGTATCAATGAATTGACAACAAGTAGTGGATGTTTGGAATTGGGAAGCTTGATAATGTCAGTGATACATCCCTTCCATTTACATGAGTTGTGAAAATACGAGATGTAGCTATTTCCAGGCATCTTCTTGTAAGTGCTATGTGGCTTTCTCGAAATGAGGATGCTCGTGGTCACATCAAATTTCGAGCGTCCAGTGTACTCTGCCCCTATATGACCATTCTTTCGAAGCATCTCAAAGGTGATAGGACTAAGTTGTTTTTCTCTCCACTTTGTCAAGCGCTTCCTGAAGATGTATTTTCCAAGAACTGGATCATTTTCAAACACCACATGATTGTTATTCATCATGGCTTGGAAAAAGCTACGCCTGGAATAGTACTGAAGTAATGACTCGCCCTCCCGTTCTGGTCATGGAAAAAGAATGTCAGCTGATTGTTTATAGGACTAATATTGAGATAGGGACAGACTCTGATTTCCATTTTTGTGCGCAGCAACTAGGCTTCCAATTATCCGCTCCCCGGACCAGCTAGCCATATAAGCAGGTGGCCCAAGAAGTGTTGAGATGGAGCCAATGTGTTCAGCAAAATGCAGGTTAGGCTTTTTCATTATATGAGGCCATCCATCTCCCAGGCTGGCTTGGTGCTGTTCCACCAACTTTGTGAGCTTTTCACCATCACCATCTTTGAATGATCTCAAAGTACATATGTTACCAATTTGAATGAGCTGCAGGAGGCAGTTGAGTATTTTGGCAGAGGTGGACCCAGGCTCGCCAGTGTTGAAATGAGGTACCCAAGCAAGGACTATATAGACTTTGAATAAATAGTGCCAGTCAGCTGCTTTAGGTGTGCCAGCGCTGGCCATCCCAAAGTTTGGCTGAGGTCGAGTGGTCCAAGAGGGAGCAATGGCACTTTCAAGACAGTGCTGAAGCAAACTCAGTTCATAGGGGGTGACTGATGGAACAATAGCAGGTACTGGGGGTGGGGGTGTTGGTGATTGTTCCACCCTTGCTCTCTTCTTTCCCCGGAGGGTGCGGTCAGATCCACCTGACGATGACGGTAAGTTATGAAGATCTGATGGGGCTGCTGATCTAGTATCGTGAGAACGGTGTGATAGAGGTTTAGGTGGGGGTCGCATCTCTGATGTCTCTGCTTGCTGGCTGGGTGGTGGACTGGGTGGTGGTGGTGGTGATAGTCGAGTATGGTACTGACGCTGGCGGAACTCCTTTCTTTCCTTTTCAGCTGCCAAACCCTTTCCAGCAGCAGGCACTTGTAAATACTGGGTTGAAAAATCTTTGAACATACCCAGGAATCCATTGTGCATGATGTCTACTGTATAGAATTCGACTGATTTCCAATAGGGAAGCTCTTGAAGGACTGTGTATTGCACTCCATTAGAGTCTGCCAGGACAGATTGATCTTTGGCGGTAACCGCACGTTCCCATGATAGAGCTTGGACCTTGACTTCAGCAGACGTTCGACATTGGCACTTGGGTGCAGGGGATTGAGAGCGATATTCATCTCTAGTTATGTGACATAAAGAACAGAAATGAGTTGATGAGTGTGAGGTAAACGCAGTAACCTTCTTCATGGCTGGAACATCTCCATGTATTGGCCAAAGTGCAGCTTGAATTTGGCGCCCTTGAGGAAATCTAGAGGTGGAGGTGAAGGTGATACCGTTCCAGAAATCCTTCATCTCCTCAACAAGAGGGCGTAGGAAGTGATTCATTTCTGTGGTGGACGGTTCACCAGGACCTGGCATGATTCCATAAAGACAGATGTTTTCCTTTTTGTAACGTATGGTTGGTGGTAAATTGAAACATGTGAGAAGCATGACACCGACGGAGGTCTTCTGGGCCGCGTTCTTGCCAGCAGGATTGAACCAGTCACACCACAAGCCAAAGACTAGCTTTCCAGAGGTTGCTGTAAAGACATAGCCTGACTTTCGGAATGTTTTCCACAACTTTCCATCCCAGATGTCGTCCATTTGGTGATTTGGAGGAGATTGGCGGTTCAGAGATGCATCAAGAGCGGTCTCAAAGTCTGAGAACTTGAGCATCTTACCCAGCCAGGAGTGGACCGATTGATAGAAAAATAGTCTAGATGGTTTCCCTATTTTTGTCTCAGAAGATTGTTCATAGAGAGGTCGTTCGCAAGGTAAACGTGCAAGCTTTGCAGATGATTTGGTTGTGAATCTTGGGTAATTGCAACATAGAAGTGGGTTGATGTTGGGTTCGGACAAAGGTAATGGATGTAAGGCGCAACAGTAGGGGCAGCAGATTTTAGATTGTATCACAGGATTGAGTTGCCAAGTTTTCAAAAGTGTTGGAAGGCTGAGCGGAATCTGTTTCACAATGGCCTTTTTGGCAACTGCATCAGACATTGTGAGCTGTTGGTCAACACTGCAGAATGGAGACTGTTTCGACAAGCAGTTTCACCACGTCCTTGAAACAGATGGTCATATGTGACTTTGAGCATTTCTCTCAGACACAATGGGTGCTGCAAGAACTGGTGTGGCACTGATGTTGTATGGAATGTGGAGGTGTGTTGACGACGTGGTGCCTTACTCCGTCTTGTCCCTGAGGCGTCATCACTTGAATCATCATCTGAATTGGCATTCGAATCATCTCTACCACGTTTCTTGCTGGTAGCTGCTTCTGCCGGTCCAATGCGGAGAACTTGGGTAACCGCCACTGCTGCACCGATGGGTGGATGTTGACGCATTGGAACCGCAGCCCCAATGGATGGAAGGGTGATAACCTGCCTGCTGGTTGAGGCCATAGTGGAGCCCTGATTTGAAGGCTGTGTGAAGATTTAGTGCCAGGGAATGAATTTTGAGTGGCAACAAAAGGAACTCACTCCAGCCTGGGCGTTTGGCAGCTGTGTGGATGGAACAGGTTGAATCCCGGGCAAAGCAGTGTTCAAATTTGATGGCTGACCATTAGGAGCTTGTTGTAGGTGACACGGATAATTCTTGCGACTGAATATTCTGCCATTGTGTATCTTGTCTCTAAATTCTATAGTCTTTTCAGAGCAGCCGTGTTGTGGACAGGCACAAAGAATATGATTGCTATCCACCATGGTGGCATGTGGACCCAATGTGAGAGGCATGACTAGTAAGTGCTATGAAGGTGTTTGTGGACTCAAAGGGGGTGAGTAGCAGAAAGTGGATAAGTCGCAATGCTTTGTAAAGTGTTCAGCTGGTGGCCGCAGTGGCAACGGCCAGCTTGTGGTTCTGATGGTCATGCTCATATGTAATCAATTTATCTTTGTAGAGGCATAGGGTTAGGGTTGTCTCTCCATACATGTAACTTACACATCCACTTCACATATTTGGCATGGCTACATACACTACATACTCTATACTCAATACACCAAGATTCAACAGGTACAACTCCACTCTCCAGAAGATTGAAATATAGTGTCAATCTTCTGGCAAGTGGAGAGAAATGGCTATAAGGCTTTTGAATTCCTCAAGATGTACCCTCTTGAAACATGGTATTTGCAGAGTGCTCTCACAAGGTGATACGTCAAATTCACTCACACGTAAGGAATTAATGCTTTCACAAAGTGATTGGCAAAATTCAAACACACTTGATACTGAAAGTCAACCAATCATGGTACTGAGTCTTGTGTTTATAGACAAGAATTTACAGTTTTCCCAAGCTACAGTATGACTTACATGTGAAGATCCATTTGCATAAGGAATCACACAGTAAGCAAGCACAAGAGTTTGTAGAATGAATTACATAGTAAGCAGTGAAGAAGAAAGTTTCAACAACTGTTCCATCAAAAAGTCCAGCTCAAGTAGGGCTACAAAACTAACAAGAGTTGAAATAAAAAGTATTGAAAGACAAATAAAAAAAATTGAATAGGAAAACCACTTCAGTTTTGGATTGCGGCTTGGGTTTTCTTTTTCTTTTTTTGTGGGAGAGGCTTATTGACAGTGGTAGTAGGTAGTTTAAACTCCGGAAGCTTATAGGGCACATCAGCCTGGAGGAGGGCGTGGCTCTTGAAGAAATTGCCAAGATCCATCTGAATGCACTTGGCTAGCTGCATCTTGTTACAGTTGGCATGCTGCCATTGATCCTCATTTACCACATTGTCAGGATCACCAAGTGCACTCTCAAAACCTTGAGGAAACAGGCTGGATTCGATCAAGTCCATGATGAAGCACTGGGTGTGCTTCCATATGGATTCTTCCACAGGGCCGTCTTCTTGAAGGTCATTGATTACCACCGCACAGTAACTGACTTTGACCGGACCAAACTTGCCTTCATTTTTAGAAAAGACTAGTAGTCCTCTGAACCCGCCGACAAGGAAGCCCACGAGAGGGCCAAGGGTCTTAGCTGGGAGGCTTCCGGTACCAAGGTGTTTGATAAGGGCGTCGTACTCTGCATTGAGTCTTTCTCGATCACCGACAGGGAGTGTAAGGACATGTTGATTGTGGCGAATTCGAGCGCGAATGCTTGCAATAGCTTCAACCATACCATAAATTTGGTTTTGCAATTCCCACAGAGTCTTGACGCAAGCAATCATCACTTCCTCGGGAGCCTTGGCTTGCAATTTGTGGAAGTGAACCGCTGCTTGTAAGCCGTTCTTGATGGTTTTACTTGGAAAGACGAGATCGGAAGTATTGGTCGTGGTGATGAGGGCCGAAGAATCCATGTTGGCATAGGCAACGGCGGCAAGGACGGACTTGAGCGCGAGATCAAGGTTGTGAGGAGTGGGTTTGACAAACTGTGTCAACATCCCTCTGATCATCGAACTCTTTTTTTCTTCTTGGTGAGGAGTTTTGAATCCAGGGATGGCCATGGTCAAGTCGAAAATCTCTGGGCAATGGGCCAGGGAATCGGAGGGGAGCAAGACTGCTTTGTCTATAAAGATTGAAATTGAAATAAGTAAACATTAGACGGACAAGAAATATTGAATAAGACTTACTTGATTTGTGCGAAAGCCACTCGACAGCGTTCAAATCGGGCTCGACCTTGAAATTCACATCCACTGGGGTCTCCGCAGTAACAATGGACTTTCCAGAAGATCGACGCCGAAGAGCAAGGAGCCTGAGAACCGCAGTGAAGATGGAAGGCACGTCTTCATTGACAATCTTTCCCAATCTCACAGATTGAGCCATGACCCCCGAGGCATCGGATACTTTCCAAATGGTGGTGGTGGGCTCTTTCTCGACGGGTCCAACAATGCGTACATCCGGATTGATAGGAAGTGAGCCTAGAGTCTGGCCTGGTCTAGGTGGGTGAGAAGCTGATTTCTCAACGCCAGAAACTGACTGTGAGTGAGTGCTGGTGGTAATTTCCATAGTCTCAGTGCCGGTAGAGGCTTGGGGCTGGGCAGGCAGAGCTGTCAAAGTTTCGAGTCGAGGGTCCATCGTCATAGACTGGTCAGGAGAGAGAGATGCTGGCAGTCTTGGATCCGCCGTAGGAGGGTTTGGGGGTGGGAGAGCAGAACCTAAGGTAGTTGCTTGCACCGGTAGCGCAGACGGAGCAGACGAGTCGCGTCGAGGCGAGTTTGGTTGGGCATTGGGGGAATCCATGAAATTCAAGAATTCATCTAAAAGATTGGTGTCTTCACGTTCGGCTGTAGACTGGAGAGGTCTTGGTTGAGTGGCAGGAGAGTCAGCTTGAGCTTGAGAGTGAGAAGGATCGGCCTCAGGAAAAGTTGGCGGTGCATCAAGCGGCAAAGAGGTGCTCGCAGTTGTGGCGTCTGTGGAGTCTTCAGTGACATCGAGGTCAGATGGACCAGCAGAGTTAGAGGCGGAGGGTGTAAGCTGGGTGGTGACTGATTGAGTCGCAGGAGGAGCATGGTTGTTCGGCATGATTACCTTTACCTTTTTGGCCATGTACTCCTTGATTCCGCCGAGCTTGACATTGGTACCCCAATCAAAGGTAACATTCCAAGCAGGGTTTCGGTGGGACCTGACCAACCACCCACGTATTAGGCCATCGATGCCGTGTGGGCCAACCCTCAGTAGAGTGTCAAAGGTGTCCTTCCCAATCTTCACGTTGAGCTCGCCGTCGAGATATGGCCAAGCATCGTCAGGCTCCACATCTTCAGGCAAGAAGAATGTGCCACTGAAGTACCTAGCCAACACATCCTCGGGATGGCCCAAGGGAATATTTGAAGGTAGCTTGCCAGCTTTTTCAATAGCAGCTACGAGTTCTTCCTGGTCGGCAGGAAGGGGTGGATCAGGTCCAATGCTGGCATCAGACAAACTCTCGCCCCCTGTGGCCAGGGTATGATCATCCTGAACCACAGGATCACCGTCCAAGTCCATGTCGTTGTCAGGGTGATTGGTGGAATTGTCGTGAAACAAAGCAGTGTGCTTGGCAGTGTCCTCGGGGGCTGAGGTGGTGGGAGAGGCAAGAGGTGGCTTGGGAAGGGGCGCGACAGGAGGATCTCGAATGACGGCCCGCTTCAGATTGTCTCTGATGGCCTGGATTCGGGACATAATGCCCATAGTGTCCACGGGGGTCCAATCCTCGTGAAGTCGAGCCATATTGAAAAATTGTGTGACAAAGGTGTACGCCCGCTCACCACGTGGGAACATCTCCCGGAATTGTGGTCGCGGGAAATTCTTGTCGAACTGGTAGTTCAAATAAGCCAAAAGAGGAGCGTTGGAATTCTTTGTTGGAAACGCCATCGAGGAAGAAAAAAAGGCGAAAAAAGGGTCGTCCAGGGAGACACGCATGGGTTTGAGTGTCGAAGGGAGGGCAGAAAGGTCGGTTATTTCGTTAATGAGGGTGTGATACCCTTCTTCAATGGCCTTGACGTCAAGGCGAGGGGGTGTTGGATCGGGTGGACCGCGGGGGAGGGTAGGAGAGTGTGGGCGTGGTGTAGGTCCTCGGGATCCAGTTGGGGGGGAAGCTCGAGAATTCACAGGACTTGGGGTCTCGTCTCCGTCGCCAAGTGCTTGGGCCGAGGTAGTTTGACTAGGCGTGCGGGGAGGTCGGCGTTTGGCACGTGGGGTTGATGTTGAGCCGGCAGAGGAGCCCTCGTCAATGGCTTTGCCCTTGGCGGCACGGTCGAGTTGAGGACGCGGGGGTGCGGGGTTGGCCTTGCGCTTCTTGGCCTGCGGCGAGGTCCGGGATGTAGCTTGGGTTGCATCTTGAGACGACGCATTTTGGTGGATTTCTTCGATGCTTGGGTCGAAGATAGGCTTTTTGAGGGGGGGAAGAAGGCCAGTAACGTGGAACAACGACTTCAGGTTGTTTTGAAAGGTTCCGTTGGCGAGTTCTACAAAAGGGCAAATTTTGATTAGTGCTTGACAGACATAGAGAAACCAAAAAAACTTACTCATAAGATCCACTTCGGCTAGGCGCCCGCTTTCCTGAAGGGCATCAAAAAAAGACGGGGAGCATTTCTCCTCTTCCAATGTGTCAGTTATCCACTTGAGCTTGCGCTCAAGCTGAGCTATGTAGGCTGTCCTTTCGATGTATTGTTTTTTTCCCTGCAGCAAGGTTGCTTGCGGTGTGGTGAGGATTGGGGTGGCGCCGCGAACGAACCCAGTTGATCGGCCTAAAGGATAGAAAAGTTGTCATTAGTACAAATTAACAATTTTTGAAGTGAAGTTGACTGAAAAGAGACTCACTAGGACCTGGATTGGCCAAATTGGGTAAAGAGGATGGTGTCCCGTAGGCCTCAGGGTCGGCGTCCGACAAAACAGAAGCGTCATCAGTTTCTGAACTCGACGCCTTTGAGCTCGTCTCTGCAATGCGTTTGCGTTTCTTGCCAGTTACGTGAGCCATAGCCTCCGGCCGTTTGCGCTGGTCGGAAGATGCCATTCCGCTCGGAATGGGTATCGTAGCGGAGAGGAGGGTGATATAAAAAGAGAATAACTTGAATATGACAACATAATTCAAGAGAAATCAGCTTAGACCCTCTAATAAGCGAAAGTAAATCTTTGAATACTTACTTTTTAAAAGATCAGCTTATACCCTTTGATAAGCTAGAGTGAATCTTCCAATACTTTCTTTTTGAAAGATAAGTAGCAGAATGATAAAGAATAACGATTCTAAACGATCGTTTCAAACAAAAAAGAACTAAAAAGAATCCCGGACTGTTAGTTTATACTCAAGATCATTGACGAGGTCTGAATTACTCACTTCTAAATAGAAAAACGTTTTTTTATTTTGAAAACTAACGATGGCAGTTAAGACGACTTTTAACAAAAGAAAAGAAAATATAATATGACCGAAAGGATCTATCTTCAATTGATTGGAGATAGATCTTGAAATTAAAGAAAAGAACACAATGAAACCACTGTAAGTTTATTATTCAATCTGGTCTTTGTATAGAACGTATATAGAAAGATATAATCATGACTCACTTTTTATCTAGAAGAAAGCATTTCGTACGATTGAGTCGTTGATCATGGACTGTTTGTTGATAATGGATTGATTGTTGTGTACAGATCTTGAAACGAAGAAAAAAACAGAATAAAAGTTTCCAAGATTGACAATGATCGGCGATTGAGTTCCAGGGATGTTTCGTGGGCAGTGTTCGTCGCTGATCGTCGTGTACAGATCTTGAAACGGAAAAAAAACAGAATAAACCAACATAGGTTTATCATTCAATTTTGTTTGATTGTTTTGATGGTGTTGAAGTAATGTTGAAGAATGAGTTCTTTTGATTGATTTGATGATATTGAAGTAATCTTGAAGAATGAGTTTTCAGTGAATTGGAAGGAGAAAATGATCGACGAATGAGTTCCAGGGAGGTTTCGTGGGCAATGATCGTCGCTGATCGTCGTGTACAGGGTATAAGTATGATGGCCGTGGACGAGTGAATTGAGCTTTTCAATTGAGTAAAATCAATTGAAAAAAAGTGATCGACAGAAGGAATCCAGGGTCCCGGGAGGCTAGTTTATATGGCATGTTCCGACCCGGCCTCCGGACCGTGATCGGGGCCATTTTTAGTCTTTCTGAACGGTCACAAGACTGTATACAGACTGTATGTATACAGTCAAGTGGTCGTTTAGGAGGTCGATAAATGGCCCCGAGTGATAAGCTGAGGTCATAAATCACCCCGACTCAGCTTTTGGGGCCATTTTGGTTGTTGCTAAACGACCACATGACTGTATACGTACAGTGTGTATACAGTCAAGTGGTCGTTTAGGAAGACCAAAGATGGCCCCGAATAAATGACCCCGCCTGACCTTTTGGGGCCATTTTTGTTCTTCCTAAACGACCACATCTTGTAGACTTGTATACAGACAGTACATGTCCTTGAACACTTGACATGTACTGTTTGTATACAAGATGTAATTATTTCAAGATAAACTCCAATACATTTGTACATATCAGGATTATTTGTCCACCAGAAATAAAATTCCCCAATGCTTGTGTTGAGATCATGGGGGTAATGTTATCAATCAATCCCTTGGGCCATTTCCAGGTTCAGGCTGTTCTCATTGACCTTTCCAAGGATTAACCAGTGGTTATTTGTTTGGTTGGTTTATCCAACTTCTGAATCCCTTTGTTCCCAAAAATTTTTTGACCACAAAGGGGGATTCTGATATATAAACTATTCCTTCCATCCATTTCCCCCATCATTCTTTCTCTCCCTGACCATCACTTTTGAAGGCCATTCAGAGCCCATCTCAACAGGTTAGTTACATTATCCAGATTCATCCTACTTCTCATTCATTTGAAGTTGATACATACCTTCTTTCTCAGCCCTTTTTAATAGCTCAACAAGACATGTCTGATTTTGAATTGAATTCAGATTTTGGTCAGCACCTTTATATACTCAATCCCACACGTTAACAATTGCTGACTTGCTTTCTTCTTCAACATACCAAACCGTGAAACTACTACAAATATATTTCAACTAACCCTACTCTCCACTTATTAATTTTTCTTCAATCTTCATTTCCATTTCCCTGTATTCCATACTCTTTCACGTAACTACCATCTATATATACACATACATTTCCAACATGTAATGGATCTGATCATCTCCAATACATGAATGTATGAATATACATACATACATATTCAATACATGCATCCTCATCTATATTCAATTGTGCATGTTTATTTGAATATATATGTGTGCATACATATCTATTTTTATGTAATCTTCACTATCAACATCCATCTTCTCATGTTTATCAAATACATACATATACAAATATCCATCACGTATATCCCCAATACCCATCCAACACCTGTACATGACTATATTAATGTCATGTTTGTTGGAAATTTTGCTTTATCTCCATATTCCCTCACAAACTTCATTCGCTTTCCTAACTTTTTTCATTTCTTTTCATCTTTAATTTTTTTTATTTCAGAAGCGGGACTAGGAGGTGGTGCTGGCGGTGGTGCTGGCGGTGGTGCTGGCGGTGGTGCTGGCGGTGGTGCTGGCGGTGGCTCTGGAGGTGATGCCCTTCCAGAGAGAGATGCACTCATGGATGACCTTGAGGGTGAGGATTCAGCTACACATGCCATGTTTTGACATATGTAAGCTAACACAGCTTATGATATTGTGACAATCCAGATGATGGGGGTGATGAGGATGAGCTTGGATATGAGGAGAGGGTTGCCTTGAAGTACAGGAAGACAGTTGACGGGGACAAGAAAGCTATCCAGTACAAGAACAAGAAGGGAGAGCAACGCGCCAGGAAAATTAACATTCCTGAAAGTGCTTCTGGCCTCAAGTCCGCTATTCACGAATGGGCTAGGGCACTTTTTGGCCTCCCCAGGCTATCCAACTCCCCAACCTCATCCAAGGTTAAATTCCTGGAGAATACACTTCCAACTACAGCTATCGACACAGAAGTCAACGCTTGGATCAACTATTCAGCTTCACGCGAGACCTTCATCGATATGAAGGTTGAAGCCAATATGGAAAAGCTCCTTGCTAAAAACCCTTCAGCAAATGAAGCTACAAGAAAAGAGCTCAAGATAAGGTGCACCAAGAGAGCTGTGGAAGCATATGTAGATAGTCATAAGATCAAATTTAGTTCTAGAGTAGCAAAGGCCACTGCCTCAGTTTACACATACGATCCGACTCAATTGGCGTTTGCTGAAGCTGCACTCACTCAATGTGGCTTCCCCAGGTTGACCTTGCAATGGGGGTGTTCTCTTTCAACCCAGTGGAACATGGCTGTCATCAACAGCCTGGTCTCCTCTTGGCTGAACTGTTTTAATGCTAGAGCGGTACCATCCAGCTACTATATCGACTCGAATAAGATCAACGTCCCAATGTACGCCAAAGAAATACTTACTCAGTGGCTCCAGACCAAGCGATCAGTCTACAGCCAGCAGCTCAGGGATCTAAAGATAGTAGCCAAAGAAGGAGGGAGGGAGAAACTGGTGAAAAAAAAGATTACTGCGGCAGAAAAACAGAAAATGAAGGACTTGAAGAAAAAAGTGGGTGTTTGATTCTAATTCACAATTCTATAATGTGATACTTCCTGCTGACTTTTGATTTTTCAAGCTTGCCAAAACCCGTTCCGAAGCCATTAAAGACCATCTCAAGATCTATGGCCGAGCTACAAAGAACATTCTTGATGATGTGGATATCCATTCTGATACTGAGATGGTTGCCCCAACGCCAAACTCGCCAGCTCGACTTAAAAGAATCAAAGTTGGTTGGAGATCAGCTGAACTAGACGAATTGATTTCGCTTGAAGACAAATATTCTTATAAAACTATTAAAGACCCTGTCAAAAAGGCAAAGGTTCAAGAGGGAGTAGCTTTAAGATCTGAATATTCTACTACAAAAGTTGCACCTGAAGATCAAACACCTCCTTACCAGTTTTACAAGTGCTTAGTCAAACCGGCTTACCTGACTGATGAATTGGATGAGCTGACTGTTGAAGGATTGGCGTTATCAGATACTGTCATAAATATCAAGGATGCCATTGCAATCCTCAAGAAGAAGCTTAAGCCATCCGCCACTATGAGTAATGTTTAAAGTTCATTTTTGCTAGATAGAAAATTTCTTCTCTTTTGTTGTTTTGTTTTCCTCAAAGAGAATTATCATACAATTTTATCTTGTGTCTGGTTGACTGTCATGGTTGCCCAATATTATGTTGATATTATTTTTTCTAGTGTGCAGTTTATCCATCAGGGGGACCAGAGGCCAGAACCCCACCAAGCGCCCCATGCAGTGAGTTTTTGAGTTAATGACAGACATTGTTTGACGGGCCAACATAGACAAATATTTGAGACAGATATTTGACAAATACATCAAAGAGCAGAAAGTGCTTTGGTTGAAACTTCAAAACCCCATTGATTTGAGCTTATGGGGCCTTTGGACAGTCCTTTAATTGTTTACCAGGTTCAGGGCTAGAGTCACCCTGCTCTGATATGTAAACAGCTGCATCAGAGGGGTCAAAATACTGGCCCTTGCACAGACTGTACGTTTGATCTGCCACTTTGTGACCTACAGGTTACATGCTTGCCCTACTACATGCTACACGTAACATGTGGTGTGCTTATGCTACATGCTACAGGTACAATGTTGCTACATGCTACAGGTACAATGTTGCTACATGTTACATGTAGCATGCTTTGTGTCTTTGGGAGTATAAATACCGCCAGTGAGATAAGATTCACTACCCCCAGCTTCATCCCTTCAACCACTCTGATTCAACAAACCAGTTCTCATCCAAGAACACTTCAGCCTTTCTCAGCTGTCACACCTCTCTTGAGTCTACTCTCTTCCACCAATCAAATAATGGGTATGCCACACTTGTTTCTATACTGCAAGAGTTAAATCATTAACATATCCCTTCAGCATCTTTGTCCCAGCAGGATGCTGGCTCTTGGCCCAATGGAGGTCCACCTAAAAGCCGTAAAGCCAAGAACAAACTCTGGGCAACTTACCTACCAAAATCAAATGAGGCGGACTGTAAATCGTTTGCCGAATTCACCCGATTCTTACTAGGGCATACGAGGCACAACCCAGATTATCCCAATCCACCAACAATTCTCAAACTTGTCAGCCTTCCCCCGTTGACCAAAGAAGCCATCCTGCACAACCGCTCAGTCTTCACCACCTACAACTCTTTGAGCCATCTTGACACCACAGACTGGTTGCCATTCAAGGCCCTTGTTCAATCAGACTTGTCAGCAAATGGAATCCATCAATACACCTTTGATTGGTATGCTCATGATGGTGAAATGAGCCAATGGAATCAAGTCATGATATTCTTCACCATCAAGCATTGGAGGTTTGCACAAACGGCTTCTGCTTTCACCAACTTTGCACTGGATGACAAATGGAATGAAGACAAATACCAGATTGGAATCATGTCACACTGGGTGTGTGGGCGAATCGAAGAAGTCAAGAATGGTTTTCGAAAGGATCACAAAGTTTGCCAGAGGCATAGGACTAGGAAAAGGCGAGAGGTAAGTAAAGAGTTTTTCTTTACAATCACTTCTGTGCTGATTTCATTCACCCAACAGCTTCATGAATATCGGAAGGTCACAGTCACACGATATGCTCAACAATTCCTTGACCTCCTTCCAAGTGCAGACTGTTGTTCGGATACGGAGGAAGACCTTGATGTACCTCTTCAAAAGTCGATCCGCCCCAGCTGGAGGAGTGAGAAGTATGGCAACTGGCTTCACCTTGTGGACAGGCTTTCCTATGAGCATCAATCCACTGTTATGCGAAGATATCAGGCAACAAGACGGTTTGACACACACCGGGAGCCAGGGAACACAATCAACCCTTTGGCTAAAGTTTGTACTAAGCTCCCAGAAAGCTGCTATGATAGTTCCTTTTTGAGTCAATATGGGGAGGTCCAACAAGTGATGTTGGGGATCCAATCCAACTCTTCACACCTTGATGATGCAGTCACTGCCATTTCTGCACTACTGCCTCCATCCCAAAATTCCTAACTCAATTCTCATTTTTTGTAAGGCTTGTGGTGAGTATGCAAGTATTAAATGTGCACCATTTATTGTGATTTGATGATATAGTTTGGTATCTTCTGTGCTCCCTTCACTATTATTGTATTGTTAAACATACAGAATTATTCACGTTCACACTGATTGTCTCTCAAGTATGCTTTACTAGTGCCCAGAAAATTACCGCTGCACAGCGTTATGAGGTTACATTCAATCACATATGTGGTATTACCAGGCCAATTGTGGGCTTGACACCCTGCCGCTTTGTGTCCAATCGTACGGTGCAGCACCCATGTTTCTTACAGATGAATGTGGAATCTTGTCAAATGTTTGTCATATGGTCGGAGCAAGTCTGGCTCGCAGCGCTGCTAGGCCATATTTGGAAAGCGCTGCGCAGAACGGGGTGTCTCAAAGCCGGCAGCGTTAAGGGCAGCGGGTCTGGGGTTCAGGGGGTTTTGGGAAGCTAAAAGCGAAGTTTTTTCTCGCAGCGCTTCGGAGCGTTGCAGGCAAAAAAAAAGGTTTTGTATTTTCTTAAAAAGAGAACGTAAAAAAACTGTAAAGAAAAGACCGTAAAGAAACATTAAGAGACTGAGACAATGTTTAAACAAAGTGTACTGTAAAGACTGTAGAGAAATACTGTAAAAGACAAAGGGAAAACAATTGAACTGTAAACATTATATAGAAACTTTTTAAAGGAGTGTAATGAAGATAAGATAAATAGAAGGTAAGAGTATCAAGTTAGTTTCGATTTTGTCTAGTCTTCTTGACCAGGAACTTCTTGGCATATTCAATCACTTTGCCCACTTCTGCAAAGTCACCAGTCAAAGGTATTCCTTCGATTACCCATATTTGACAACTAACCAACATTTCAATCAAGCGAGGGACTAATCCTCCTCGTTCTGCTGTACATACACGTCCCGCGATTGAGAAGGAACGTTCAGGGGCACCGGATGCCGCAGGTGTTGCTAAGTAGTCCCGAGCCAAAGTCGATAAGACAGGGTATTTACCTTCTTGAGTCTGTAAGAGATCAGAGATCAGCTTTGGTAATGAAGTATACAAAAGATGAAAGACGAGAAATTGCTTACACTCCACCACTCCAGAGCATGATCTGGGTTGTTCACATCGGGCGATACCATTGGGTCAATACCCTGAAGGTATCGGTCGAGCTCATCGAGGTTGCTTGAGGTGACTACTTTGTCATAGAGATGAAGGAAGGATGGTCCAACATCTTTGTTTGAAGTCTTGATTGCCAAAGGTGGAGAGACTGGTTGATTTTGAACGTCAGTTGCATCTCGTTGCGAAGTGAATACAGATTGTAGTGTTTCTTGGGCTCGCTGGTGATTGGCCAAGTCTTCTCCAAAAACGTGAGAAAAGAATCTGACTCGTAATCCTGGGTGAAAGACGGCAGCAAGAACCAGGGTGTCGCATCCAATAGCTTCCTCCAGATAAGTTTTGATCTTTCCAATCATGACGTCCACCATAGGATAGAGCGGGTCGTTGATGTGCATATTATTTAATCGGCTTTCCATCGAGGACTTGAGCTCCACATACTTGGCGATAACCATACACCCTGTAGGTTTATCGCCTTCCATTTGTCGAGTCAGAATCTTGTATGGCTATCCCCAGACCCGGTCAGGAAATGTCTAATCAGTCAGGAGTCACGATGTAAGATAATAGCAAAAAATAAGAAACTTACTGTGAGTATGTCCAACATATCTCGCATAGCCTGCCAATCCCCCACCGAGAATTCCAGCTCTTCGAATCAAGCTGTGGGCGCCAGGGTGAGTGCGCCGCACAGGGGTGCGGGCGCACCCTGCGACGCACCTCTCGCACCTGAGAAGCTAAAAAAGGGGGGGGGCGAGGGGTGCGACAGGGCTGAGCTGCAAGGGATCTTGAGGCTGCCCAGTGACAACAGGCAGAATTTTTTTCTTCAGCTCCCTCTCACATACTTCAATGTCCGGTCCAAACAGCTCCAAGTGGATTCTGCCCAACTCCAAACAAGGGCCTCGATGGCAAGGTTTTCTTACAACAGCACTCCGAGACAATAAGAGCAAGCGACGAGAGGCAAAGTGCACATACTGCAAGGAAGAATGGTACAATGGAAAACCCCACAAATTATTTGCTCACGTAAAAGATTCTTGTCCAAAGATGACTGCTCAACAGAAATCAAGTTACCTTCAGCAAGTTGTTGACAAGCACGACACACAGCATTCAGACTCATCTCCAGAGGATCACAGCCAAACTCATACTTCAAAACGGTCAATTGATGATGAATGTTTGGTTGTAAACATTGCCTCAAAAAAAAAAAGAACGACAATCAAGGCACGCTTCATCACTTCACGCCAATGTCAAAATCAACCACCGAGAAACTTCACGAGCTGTTACTCAAAGCCATAATCTCTGGACACATTCCGTTTTCATTTCTTCAAAACCGTTTTTTCATCAAATACCAACAAACTCTTTCCCGAACCCCTTACACAGTCCCCACCCGTTACTCAATGTGTGATTCTACTCTTCCTATTTTACACGCCAAAAACGAGCTCCGTGTTAGTGAGCTCTTAGAAGACACAAAGTTTCTTACAATCTCTCTCGATGGCTGGACTGATTGTTCCAAGTCAAGTATCTACGCTACCTTAGTTCTCAAAGGTACTGAGATCAAGGAATTCATTGATGTTCTTGATCTTCATCATAAACGACACACATCAGCAAACACTCATGCCGCATTGGACAAAGTACTTGAAAAGAAGGCCCTTGATTGGTCCCAAGTTTGTGCTGTGGTCACAGACTCGCCTAGTCCAATGATTTCCTTACGAGTAAGTCTTGTATCTGTGTTTTTTTAGATAGGTACTGATTGTCTTCTTTAGAAAAACATCACATTACAGCATCCACATGTCATTGGAATCAATTGTTGTTTACACGTATTCAACCTTATTGCCAAAGATATACTGTCACATCCAACAATGACCGACGTCGTCTCAGCAAACAAAAACTTGGTCAATTTCTTTACAAAATCACATTTTTGGTCCGACTTCCTTGAAGATTGGCGAAAAGAAAACAAAATTGGACATGGTCTCATGACTGCATGTGAGACTCGCTGGTATTCGATGGCAAAAGTCTGCATCAGTGTATCCGAACATGAGGGTGGGTTCAAGAAAGCAATCAAAGCCGATGATGACCCTTTGTTTGATTCACCCAAAATCAATGCAAATGTCCAATCAATAATCTCTGATCGCGACCATTTCACGGGAAACCAAGCTCTCATAATTGTTTTAAGATCAGTGGTTGATGCCATCGGTCGATTGGAACATGCCAACACAACTCTTGCCGACATCTGGAAAGAAGTTCTGCACGTCTATTGTGCTCTATCAAAGATCGACGTCTACAGTCGATATCTTCCATTCAAAAGATATTCCGAAAGTGTCCTACACCTGCGAAGCAAAGTCTTCAATGAAGACATCTACTTTATAGCCTTCTTTTTGAATCCCTCGTTTCGGACTACTGCTGTATCTCGCCGGTTTGACCTTTGCAAGATGAATTGGATGATATGTAACCTTGCTAATCGATGGGGATTCTCTGCAAGGGAAGGTTACACAATAAAGGATGAAGTTATTAGGTTCTATAACTCTCAGTCGCCATTTCAGTCGGACACTAATAGTAAGTCCCTTTATAGTTTCTTGAGACCTCTATACCTACATGACTCATCTGACATTTGCTTGAGTCGATCTAGGCTCTCAGCCCCTTACTTATTGGCTCAGTCTACCGGTTTCAGCCAATCAAAGCCCTCTCAAGAGACTCGCGATTTCTGTTCTCCAAGTAGTTCCACATGCAGCTGGTGTTGAAAGTCTTTTTTCGGATATGGGGGCCACGAAAACGAAGCGCCGTAGTAGCATGAAGACCAACACTCTAAAAATGTCTTCACAGGTCCGGATGCATCTCTTATCACAGGATCCTAACAAAAGATACACCTCTCAGAACAAAAAACAAGCTTTGAAAAGCGATCTCGATACTGAAGAAGCTCTCGCTGAGCAAGAATTGGGCCTGGCCGAAGAATTGGAATATTTTGAAGAAGGTGTATTCGCTCATCTGGACCCTATCGATCCCAGTCTTTATGTAGACGAAACTGGATTCATCACTTCTATCTTTGATTTCCGAGTATTTGAGAAAAGTTGTTCATCTAGTCTGGCTCAAGAGTCGCATGTTATGGATGTTCCAGACAGTCCTGGAGTGGCCTGGAGTGCCGATGATCTCTTCAAATGATTTCCTACAACATTTCAACTTATCCTGTCTAATCAAAGTTTTCTCCATATAAATGTAAAAGATTTATATGATGAAATATATGTTTTCCGCTGCTTTTATCTAAAACAAAGCGAATCGAGACAAGGGTGCGTAGCACCGCCGCACACGGGTGCGAGGCAAATTTTTTTGGTGAAAACAGGCGCACAGGTGCGCCTGACTTTTCAAAACACGCGCCCACAGCTTGACGGTAAAGGGCTTCGGTACGGTAAATTTTACCGTACCGAGGGTCAAAATCCCCAATCGTGTCAAAAACACACATCGGTAGCTACAGAATCGGTCAAAATTCTGTAGAGGTCCAGCAAATTTACTGGACCTCTACCGATTCTGCAGAGGTCTGTATCTGCAAATGTGCTCGACTTCTCCCCTCTGTCCCACCACATACACCGGTATCTAGGTACATACATCACAATACCTATCACATCTTGTACAATTCTTGATCTTTTCAGATCAGTCATTTTGATACTCTGTTTGGTTTTGGAAAAGTCATCTTCAAAGCAATCAGTTTCAGATCGATCGTTTCCATATTGATTGTTATCAACTCATCCGTCTTGTTTTCAACCCGATTGTTCAGAAACCAATCTTCTTGTTTTCAAATCGATTGTTATCAAATCAATCGGCCGATTTCAAAGTAATTGTTCTGAAATCACTCATTATTAGATCAATTGTTTTGTTTTCAAGCTGTTTGTTCTTGAAATGATTGTTTTCTGATAGAACATCCTCCAATCATAAGTTTTTGAAACCTCAAGTATGAGATTTGCAGTTTTCTGTGAATGTACGATAGTGGGAACGAGGCATTTCTGTACCGTACGGACTGTACTTTGTCCGAAATAATGCAACGATAGTGGATTTCTACTGTTCTGTATCTGATGATACTGTACCGAGTGAGTATGTACCAAAAATTTACTGTAAATTTACTCAAACGATAGGAGATGCTCTTATAAGATTAGAAATGAATACAACAGAATGTTTCCTATAAGTTGATTACCGAGTTATTGAAGATCTTCCAATAACTCGAAGTATATTAGGATTATTTAGCTGATTAGATTCGTACCAGCTGTGTTTCAGCTGAAGAACGTATAAACAGTAAATTCTTACTTGTACCTTTACTGATTGGAATAAATCCTAAATCAGTAGTAGGCCAGTAAATCCTTATATTACTTACGAAATAGGATCTGAGGTTTAAGAACACACTATATGGATTACTAAAATATAAGAATCATGGTATTGAATCAAGAAATTAGGTTGAGGATTATTACACCTCTACTCGGCGCTGAAAGCCTGAGCCTAATGACGAAACTAGATTTGGAATTTAATCAAGAACAATCAGATGGACAATAAGATGTTTATAGGTTATTGTTATTGTTCTCAAGATAAAATACGATAATCGGGAAGATGAAGAAAAACGGATAAAGAAGGAAAGTTCCTAAATCTTTCTATCTGTTTCTCGTTATATAATCTTAGATACATTTCATTATGTTTCTCGCATGGCAATTCTGGATATCATCTATCTTTTACTTGGGATTAGTCTAGACCCTTTTGTTGGTCTGGTTTAGATTGATGATAGAATTGAAGAATTAACTATCTTAGATAATAATAAAATGTGGATTATATTACGAGGTACTTCATCAAACTGTATTACTCGTAATCGTGGACACCGCCCACCTCCGTCGTGCCTCCTCTGGAAAACTAACATTATTGGGTATGTAGGAATTGGCCTTTTTTGGCAAAAAGGGTCCTAATCTTCTGGGTATAGTGCGTGGAGGCAAATCGTTGTCAATTTGAAACCAAGGCCCGAAACAATGGCTAGACCACAAAACTTGTCGTATTCACCAGCCGATCAAAGTTCTGGAATGCTCTCACCGAGAGCATTCCATGCATATCTTTTTGGTCGCTTTTTTTCAAAAGAGTATATCTATATCAAGACATCAACTTTTTCAAGTTTTTTTTGGAGTTTTGGAATGCTCTCATCGGGAGCAATCCCTGCATATCTTTTTAGAGAAAAACAATCATTCATTGTTCTTTTCTTTTTTTCTACCAATTGTATCTTATCTACGTGAATTTTTGTCATGGCAAATTGAGGAGAAGCACAACGTGTAGCCCAAGGGCTCGTGGATGTGCAACAGTGAACCAAGCTCGAGTTGAATGAGCAATGAACGATTAGGATGAAACTTCAGAATCCAACCTGATTGAAGGTTCTGAAATTTGAGCTGACGGGGCCAAAATGTTATGGCTGAAGCTCGCAGCGACAAGGTTTGGTGATGATGAGGGTTCTCAGCGTAAACTAACTAGATTGCAGTGTGAGGAACAATACAAGGGGTGATCGTGGAATGTGAAAAGAGTCCAGATCCCAACCCTCTCTACTAGCATAACTCCGTATAAGGCTCATAACAGTACCCCCCTTTTAACGCCCAAGCTCCTCTTGCAGCTCTGCGCTCTTCCCCGGGTCAGCGTTAAAAAACCCAGTGGGAAAAAGCTTGACCCTCCCTTCATTTTCTCCTTGACCTCTTGTGTCGGTTTGCTGCCTCTGGGAATCGTTGGAGGAAAGATTGGACCAATTCTTGCGAGTTTTCTAAGTTTGCTTGAGGTTCCCACGAGTCGTCCTCTCTTCCATATCCTTTCCAACTTACTAGGAATTCAAGTTTGTTGTAGCGTTTTCGACAGTCAAGTATTGACTCTACCTCCCATTCTTCTTCCCCTTCTAATGTTATTGGCGGTGGTTTAGGTTGTTGTCGAGCTTTGATCGTGTCTGGCTCTGCCAACCGCAGGACCGAAACATGGAAAACCGGGTGAATACCCTTCATTGTCAGTGGTAAATTCAATCTATAAGCAGAATGTGATATCTTTTGAACTATACGAAAAGGGCCTAGCCATCGATGGTCCAGTTTTGGGCTAGGTCGCGCTGTAGAGATGTTTCGACTGCTAAGCCACACGTGTTGCCCTACTTCCCACGACGGTGTTTCCCGTATTCCTTTGTCAAAATGAAGTTTCATTGATTCTTGTGCCGTCATTAAGCATTCCTGTAATTCAGATTGTACTTCGTCCAGTCTTCTCAATCGTTCTTCAACTGCAGGTACACACTGGTCCTTTGAAGGTATCGACCCTAGATTCAAATCATAACCGTAATTTGCCTTAAAAGGGGATACTCCGGTGGATGTGTGTGTACTGTTATTATAAGAAAACTCGGCGGGTGCTAGTAACGGCTCCCAATCCTCTTGGTGATATGTGACAAAATGGCGTAGGTATTGCTCCACCACCTTGTTGGCAATCTCAGATTGTCCGTCGGTTCTCGGGTGATAAGCTGTGGAAGGTAGTAATCGTATTCCCAGTTTCTTGTTCAATTGAGTTGTTATCTTTGATATAAAGATACTGCCTCTGTCAGACACTATCGTCTTTGGTGTGCCGTGGAGTTTCCATACGTGTTTCAACATGGTATCGGCTAGTTCTTCTGATCCGTCCGTTTCCCTGCATGGTATAAAATGCGCCATTTTGGTTAGTCTATCAATAACAGTCAAAATGCTATCTTTTCCATTTGATTCAGGTAGGCCAGTGATTAGATCATAGCTAATATCCGTCCACGGTCCAGCTGGTATTGGAAGTGGCTCTAGTGATCCAAACGGCTTCTTCAATGTTGGTTTGACACGTTGGCACAAGTTGCACCCGTCGACATATCGATTGACATAAGCCTTCAGACCTGCCCAAGTGAAATTACGCTTGACCAGGTTCAGTGTTTTTGCTCTAC
>NW_006768765.1:165597-166474 GCF_000204055.1 Melampsora larici-populina 98AG31 | reverse complement strand
GGGCTGTCAGTTTGTGTATCAAGGCTGTCCTGTACTCCCAGTACGTCGAGTTTGAACCACTCTTCGGCTTCTGGGTGTGTTATCGTGTCGTCTTCCTCAAACTGCGCCTCGAGTGAATCAAATGCTGCAAAGGTCTTGTCAGTTATGTTGGACGGTCGCAATAGCTGACCGAGAGTTAATTTCTCCTCCGTTGCGGGGGCCAAGTCTGGTCGGCGGGAGAGGGCATCTGGTTGGGTTGCATGTCTTCCCGGTCTGAATTTTATCACGAAATCGAAGCACCCCAGGGTCTCAGCCCACCTTGCCTGTCGTCTTGTCAGCTGTTTCGTTGTCATGAAGTTCTTGAGGTTTTTGTGATCCGTATAGACAATGACCTCAAGGCGGTTTGGGTTACCTTCCAGGTACTGGCGCCACTCCTTGAAAGATGCCACCAGTGCCAGAAGCTCCTTGTCGAAAATCTCATAGTTTCGCTCCGCCGGGATTAGGGACCTCGACAAGTATGCCACCGGGTGAATTTCGCCGTCGAGCTTACTCCTTTGAGACAGTACGGCTCCCAGAGCATAGTCAGAGCAGTCACATTTGAGAATGAAGGGTGCGTACGGGTCTGCGATTGTAAGAACGGGTGCCGTGGTGAAAGCCGTTTTCAAATCCTCAAAGGCAGATTGTCGTTCAGCGGTCCAAGAGAAGGGTGTGTTTTTACGGGTTAGATCGTGCAGAGGTCGTGCTTTCTTCGAGAACTGATTAATGAATCTTCGGTAAAAATTTGAAAATCCAATGATACGTAATACTTCAGTTGTAGTTCTTTTGGTGCCAGGCCATTCTAGTCACCGCTTTGACCTTTGCAGGGTCCATTCTGATTCTATTCTTTGAAATCACTAAT
>NW_006768765.1:162544-163295 GCF_000204055.1 Melampsora larici-populina 98AG31 | reverse complement strand
TCTAGTCTTCTTGACCAGGAACTTCTTGGCATATTCAATCACTTTGCCCACTTCTGCAAAGTCACCAGTCAAAGGTATTCCTTCGATTACCCATATTTGACAACTAACCAACATTTCAATCAAGCGAGGGACTAATCCTCCTCGTTCTGCTGTACATACACGTCCCGCGATTGAGAAGGAACGTTCAGGGGCACCGGATGCCGCAGGTGTTGCTAAGTAGTCCCGAGCCAAAGTCGATAAGACAGGGTATTTACCTTCTTGAGTCTGTAAGAGATCAGAGATCAGCTTTGGTAATGAAGTATACAAAAGATGAAAGACGAGAAATTGCTTACACTCCACCACTCCAGAGCATGATCTGGGTTGTTCACATCGGGCGATACCATTGGGTCAATACCCTGAAGGTATCGGTCGAGCTCATCGAGGTTGCTTGAGGTGACTACTTTGTCATAGAGATGAAGGAAGGATGGTCCAACATCTTTGTTTGAAGTCTTGATTGCCAAAGGTGGAGAGACTGGTTGATTTTGAACGTCAGTTGCATCTCGTTGCGAAGTGAATACAGATTGTAGTGTTTCTTGGGCTCGCTGGTGATTGGCCAAGTCTTCTCCAAAAACGTGAGAAAAGAATCTGACTCGTAATCCTGGGTGAAAGACGGCAGCAAGAACCAGGGTGTCGCATCCAATAGCTTCCTCCAGATAAGTTTTGATCTTTCCAATCATGACGTCCACCATAGGATAGAGCGGGTCGTTGATGT
>NW_006768765.1:160749-161556 GCF_000204055.1 Melampsora larici-populina 98AG31 | reverse complement strand
AAGGTGTTGTGGCGGATGCGCTTCGGTTTCATACCTAGTGCGTCCAGCCCGGCCTTGACTATCAGTCCCATTTTGTGACAGAAGCAACGAATCGACATCGATTTCGGATTCCAGCTGAGATCATGGCCTGATTTGTAACCTTCTTCACGGAGCTGACGATGCATCTCACGGCCTAGGGTGAAGTTGTTGCTTCCTGAGTCAGAAGCCATGGCTAGCATGTAATAAAGAAATATAAATCAGCATATCGAGTTAAATTGAAATGAAATGAAAGTAAAAAAGAAAAAAGAAACTTCAAAGGACTTATCTTTTTATAGAGATCGTTCTTTTTTAATACAGTTACCATGGGCTCAGCAAGCAAGTTGCCGTTGTGATGCCATGCAACTACCTTCATACTTAAATGTCGGACAACATATTTCCAGTCCTTCGTAACGTAAGAGACCGATGATCCAATGAATGCGTGAAGGTTTCCCTTCACCGTCCATACATCTTGAATCAGACAGAACTTGCTGTCCAGTTCCTGTAATAAGAGAAGGGAAGAATATCAATGAAAAGACGAGATAAATGGAGATGAAAGGAAAGGAGAAGGGAAATGTCAAGAAATGATAAGAGATGAAATTCAAACCTTGAGTTCCTTCTCAATGACTAGTCCACGAAGCGAAAGATACAGTCGTTTGGCCTCTCCGGCCAACCACTTTCGTCCAAAAACTCGTGCATCAGGTCGTAGCCAATACATTATTGACTTAAGGATCGTATCTTCGATACGAATGAAAGGCAATGCGTGCGCCACTTGCCACACCCGAGAGACAT
>NW_006768765.1:0-159597 GCF_000204055.1 Melampsora larici-populina 98AG31 | reverse complement strand
TGGTGATTGGAGGGTGATTTGTGATAGAAGTATAGTTTGAGAAAGTAATGGAAACGATCTATGATACGATAAATGGAGGAGATGGAATGAAAATCAGATATCGATTAACAACTAAACAGAATTGTCGTCGAGATTTGAAAACGGGTGGGAGATGCTTACCTTTTTAGTCATGTCCAAGGTTCCCCCAACCCCCACGATAGTTTGACCCATGATTATATGAATCTGGGAAGAGAACGCCCTAGATCGTAAGTGATTAATTGATTGAATAAGATCGTACCAATTGTTTTGGAATGGTGAAATCGAGTTATCCTGACAACTGGAGAGAAAGAGTTGAATCTGGAGAGAGAACGCCCTAGATCGTAAGTGATTAATTGATTGAATAAGATCGTACCAATTGTTTTGGAATGGTGAGATCGAGTTATCCTGACAACTGGAGAGAAAGAGGTGAATCTGGAGAGAGAACGCCCTAAATCGTAAGTGATTAATTGATCAAATAAGATCAAAACAGAGGTTTTTGAATTGTGATATTGGATTATCCTGACGACTGGAGAGAAGGAGATGAAAGTTTGAATTGAATTTGATACGTCCACTGTTTGTTGGACTGTGAATCAGAGAGATTGGCGTATGATCTAGATCGAAAGGATCCATAGTGCCAAAAGGGGGAGAACTGGGTGGGGGGGTTGGTATGCTGAAAGTTCAAGAAGAAGCGCAGCGAGGGTGTGGCTGACCCGGACCCGGAAGCGCGAAGCGCAGCCCAATCAAACGGGGCGCTCAATTGAGAGCGAAAGGCGCAACGCCCGTGGACCGCGCTGCCGGGGCAGCGAGGCGCCAGCGCCAGGCGCTGCGCGCTTCCGTCTGCGCTGTGAGCCAGACTTGGTTGGAGACCAGTGTTGGAAGTTTATTAAACAGACATCAACTGTCAATCATTGAGTTATGAAGCAGTACCTACAGTCTGAACTGTGCAGATGAATACGTGCACATATGCATAAACCATGATGATACATGTAAAATTCTTGAATCTTGATGGTTCTTGATAGGTGGCAAGTAATGAAGAACAATTCGGAAATGTCTGTCAGGCTCTTAGGCAGTCCCCTGAATGAGGTACAGCCATATTGTCATTGTCAATTGTACAAGTGTTTTCCAACAAAGATGGTTCCTGAAATGAGACTTTTATTGAACATGTATAATATGTTTGTTAAACTTATGTGAGGTATTTATTGGACAGATGACAACTGTTAATTGTTAAGTTATGAACCAGTCACTACCACACTAAACAGTCAGTATTAGCTCAAGATTACATTCATGATAGGTGGCAAGTAATGAAGAACAATTCGGAAATGTCTGTCAGGCTCTTAGGCAGTCCCCTGAATGAGGTACAGCCATAATGTCATTGTCAATTGTACAAGTGTTTTCGAACAAAGATGGTGCCTTGATCAACTCCCTCTACAATAGAATTTCAAGTCTTTGGTAAACTAGACTGTAATTCGTCCATATCCATCTCATCATCCAGTGCTTGTACAAATCCCTGAATGAATTGAAAAAATCAGTATACATCAGAAACTCATCTTCAACAAAGACTCACCAGATTCATCAATTCAACTGTTGAGATTGTTGGGTGTTGAATATCAAAAGTGCCTGTTTCGTTCTTGACGACCACTAGCTGCCCAATGACCTTGTCGCACTCAATGACATGATATCCTCCATGCTTGTCGTATAGCACTGAGGCGTTCAGCAAGTCTGGCAACGAATAGTACGGATTTTTGTGTTTGTTGTCATCATCAGAAAGAGGTATCAATGAATTGACAACAAGTAGTGGATGTTTGGAATTGGGAAGCTTGATAATGTCAGTGATACATCCCTTCCATTTACATGAGTTGTGAAAATACGAGATGTAGCTATTTCCAGGCGTCTTCTTGTAAGTGCTATGTGGCTTTCTCAAAATGAGGATGCTCGTGGTCACATCAAATTTCGAGCGTCCAGTGTACTCTACCCCTATATGACCATTCTTTCGAAGCATCTCAAAGGTGATAGGACTAAGTTGTTTTTCTCTCCACTTTGTCAAGCGCTTCCTGAAGATGTATGAAGACTCTCTGTAATATTTGTCTGATAAATAATCAGTAGTTGTCTCACATATTGTCACTAAATATCCAATGATTAATTGGTAATTGTCCAACATATTTTCAATAAATGACCAATAAAATCCTGATTTAGTTGGTTGCCCTGGCCTGCCAGTGACCTGTGATTGGGGGCTGTGATTAGTCAGTGGCAACTTTAATCACGGACATTGATAAGGGAGGAGTGATCTTATTCAAGAAAGAGGGAAATTCAAGGATGGTAAACAAGGGTACTATGGTATTGATTCCTGCACCACCAACATAGATGCCTTGGATCAGGAGATCTGAGGTATTGTCGGATGCAAATCTTCAGACAGAAGCTATCCGAGGTTTTGATCCAAGGTAAATTTGTGTGCATAATGATACCTCAAACAGAAACCTTGGATAGCTTCTGTCCGAGGTTTCAGATCCAAGAATGCCTCTGATTTCCCAATCCTAGGTTAATATGCTGGCAGTGCTGTGTAGTGATGTCATTGGAGGAGTGATGGTGCCAAGAGTTTTCAGGTTTATTTTATAGTTATTCTTATGATTGGATTGATGTGGGATGATCTTTTGACAGAAGAGAAATCATACATATCATACATATTAATGGAGAACTATCAATTCAAACAAAACTGGACAAAACTCCTCTTCCAGCCATTTCTATCAAGGGCGCGGGTCCAAAACCTCAGTTTAATACATTGCTACGTACACTTATGTACACTCAGCATCTGAAATTCAAGAATACAGGTCAAACCTCATTTATGGCGTTCAAACATGCGCAAGAAATTTGCAAGTTGCAAGAAAGTTCTGTGCAAGTTCTTTCAAACATCTTGCATAGAACTTGCACAAAACTTGCAGACTTAAGAAAGTTATGTGTGAACCTAGGCTTCCCCGCTTTGAGGACTCAGTTTGCCCTTGATGAGAAAGGGTAAATACATACAGCGTGGGGTCGTGAAAAAATTAATTAAGCAAGATCCGTGCAAGATTTCTTGCATGGATCTTGCACGGATCTTGCACATCGGTTTTGCAAATTTCTTGCACATGTTCGAACACCATAATTGTTGAACCAAATTGAATCAGCATATGCATATCAAGATCAGGATCAAGACCACAATCAGACAAATTCAATTTACATTAGAAACTGTGATCAATGAATTGCCAACATTGGAATGAGTTGTCCATCAAAACCATGAATGAGTGTCTGTCCAAGAAATCAATCTTCTAACAGGGATTATTCTATCTGGATGTAAGGACAAAACAAAATTGGTTTTCAATGATCTATCTAAATTCATTTATTCCATCTTGATATTTGCTTGAGATCGTACCAAGGACTTGGATCAAGTAGTTGTCTTAATTCTAGGTGGCTTTGACTTGATGGCTTCCCAAGACGTTCATTGTGGCTTCAAAATCGGTCATAATCAATCGAAACCGCCGTCCTCATATGGTCAAGATTTTCAAACAAAGTAAGTCCCTCTTCCCCCTTTTATTCCATGTTATTTCATCTTTGTAATCACTTCTATCATGCTAACGTCATCCTTCTTCTTCTCACTCTTTTTGTCTAAGTTTACCTTGAAATCAAAAACAGGTTTGTTTGGACATCTCTGCCTTCGATCTAATCTCTCGGTCACATCTCTTAATCTTCAAGATTCATCAATGGATGATCAACAGAGCTCTAATGAAGTCTGTTGCCTCCTCATATTTTATCACCAATCTTACAACCATCAGAAATGGATGGACTTAACGTCCAAAACACAATTCAAAACCAACAATACCAATCTAACTTGAATTCTGAGTCACCTTTAACTGAGATCCCAAATGATCTTGTTCAATCAACTTCATCTCTACTGGCTTGGAAATGAATTTTGCTGTGGTAAGTTTGCTATCTTATCTACTTTTTCACTTTTTTGATTCAGTACTAACTAACCTTCCAGATTGTTTATGTATTTATTGATTGTTAGTTATACATCTCCATAAAGATTGAACCAAATTTACTTCATCATCAAATCCAATATTCAAAACAATCAGAAATTGGTTTATTGAACAAATTGATTATTGATTGATTCATGATGAAGGTTGAATCAAGAAAGTGAATTGAGGATGTAGCCATGCATGAAGAATTCAATCCTATATATCAAAAACCAAGTCAAACAATTCCCCATCACAATCTAGCTTGGATCACTGAGCCATCAAATCAACCGTTTCTTCTAATTCAATCTTCATTACCAATCAAGTCGTCATCCTCTACTGCAGCGTCATCATTCTCTTCAAAGGACCTGGAAATTGATCAATCAAATTCAAATGATTTATTAATTCTTTTACTCATCAAACATCTCATCTCAATATTGATTTGATCTCATTGTGTTGATTCAATTCAAATGTCACATGATACTCTGCTTTGAAATCTGCATGGGCACTTGTTAGTAATGCCGTTCTTTCTTGTGGGTATTGAGAGAAATGTCAGGACAATTAATCATAGCCATATATACCAACAATATTGAAAGTTTAGGCTTAGAAGAAGAAGGGGGAAATAAAGAAGAGACAATGATAATAGAAGATGAAACAAGATTTGATACATACACGAAGAGCTCAAAGATTTTGATTCATTTACTTAAACCACCAATAGAGAAAGAATCAATCGATGTTTTGGTTTCTAAAACTCTGTTGATTTTTCAAAAGAATTTGATAGATTTACTCAACTTGATTGTCAAACTTTTCATACCATTTATTTGATATTGTTCAAGGTAATAAAATAAGAAGTGGGATTTGTATGATTGGTGCTGTTGTGGTAAGCTTTGTCTTACTGATTTTGAAAAGAGAAAGAGAGTTTTGAATGTGATGATTTTCTTTTTTCTTTTCAGCATTGTTGTTTAGATAGATTAGAAAAAAAAAGTCTGGATGTCAATCTATGATCCAAAAATTGTTTTTACCTAAAACACTGATTTAAAGAAAATGATTAATTAAATCACTTTTAAGTTCAAAGAAAAATGAAGCCAAGAATTGAAAGGAAGAACATGTAAGTTTTATGAATCAATGGAATGATGAACTTGATGTTTTCTTAGAATTAGATTGTGTCAACGTTTGTTTAAAGAATTTGTTTGGATTAAGATTGGATGGAATGCCAAAGATTGTCCAAGAATGAGTTAAGCTCATTCATTCCTTCTGAACTGGATTTCTTATCTTTTATAAGGAAGTATTGGTTATATTCTTGCTTTTTGTTTGATTAGAATAAATCAGTTAGTAAAAATTTGTATAAATTAAAAGCAAGGCACAACAGAATCTCTAATCCAAACAAATCATTCCCATTCAAGACCTTGAAAGCTTTACGTTCAAACTTGAGAAATTCAATATTGAAACAAAAAACCATTGGTGGAATGGTTTGAATTGCAAGTACAATCAAATTATCAATTCAGTTACATCTAAACATGTAAGCTTGTTGTATGAAATTTGAATGTTCAATTTAGAACTGTGTTGGGATTATTATAGAAAACATTTAACAAGAAGTATACTTAAGGACAATGGAATTGGAAGAAGTTTAGAAAATTACAAGTTAGGTAAGGTTTCTATTTTGACCATTGAGTCTGGTAGTTCATGAGTTTATGGTCGTTTGATCAAAATCAGATCTGAAATATAGTGGGAACCATCAAGACACAAGAAGCCAGGGACCGGGTAGTTTGTAATTACATACAACAAACATCTGATTTTCCTCTGGTACACTCTTGACCGTCAGGAATAAAAAAAACAAGAACTTCAAAAATTAGTCTTCTGAGGATATTTGTGACTTTGGCAATCTTTTTTGAAAAATTATCTGATTAAGTGGCTCTTGATGGTTCCCACTATAGATTTTGCTTAATTTTCATCCATTCAATTACCCCTAAAAAGCTTTCCTTCTTGGGTGAGATATGAGCCAGCGTAGCCTCCACCATCCTTTGAAAATTTATCTAAGATGAGCTCTTCTTAAATGTGTGGCGCCCGCCGCCCAATTGTGCTAGTATTACTATATCTGAACAAAGGTCAAATTTGAAAATGTCCACGTGTTTTGGAATACACCGTTATAAGAACAATCCTACAAAAGGTCTGATATGCGCTAAATTTACATATAACACTTACAGGAATTTATGATCACACATGGGTGCACAGCTGAAGCATTAGTGGAGATGTTTCCTTTGGAAGGCAAAATCACATTCCAAATGTTTGCAGGGGGCAAATAGCGCTAACATTGGACATGTTTAGTGATCTACAAAAAGAAAAAGATGAGCATGATGACTTTAAACAGTGTTGAGCAGAAAAAACACACTTTGAGGGGATGAAAATGAGGACATGATGAATTGCAGTTAACATGAGAAAAGATATAGCTGGATAGTTGTGAAAGAAGAAGTCCGCCAAGTTGATAGAGGATCTGGAGAAGTGGGCTCCTGGAAAGTGTATTTTTTTAGCCAAAATTTTTGCAGGAGTGGACAAATTGACCAGGCAGATGGCATAGATCCTCTCTATCAAAAGGGTTCCACACAGAAGCAAAATCTCAAGTTAGCTATGCAAACCTGAAAGGAACTGAGAAAACAATAGAAATTACCTACCCAAAGAGCAAAAAGTATATTGCCAAGTTGAATCAAGACAGAAGAAAAGGTGATTGAATGTCCCTGGGAGGCAATAGTGTCCTTCACGTGAACGTCTGGCGTGAATTGATTGATGCATCAAGGATTGCATCAATTGAATTTTGAATCCAGTTGATTCCAACAACATAAAGAACTGTGAGGGGGTCCTCAAAGCCACCATCTGCATAGGAACTCAAAGTCCAAACTAATGATAGTTGTCTTGATAATGATTTGATCAATGTAAGAACTGGTGCCACGGTTGGTTTGAATGGATCCAATAAGAACCACTTTTAATGAAGCTCAATTGGTATGTGAGGGGATCCCCAATACAAAAAATGTGAGTAGGAACCTGGAGTTGAAATTTGTTCATATTTGTCTGAATAATGACCTACGTAAAAAGTGTGGGCAAATTTGGCCTTGAAATGGGTGGAATAGAACCTTCTGGTCCTTCAATGATAAAATTGGAAAAGTTCTAGTTGCAAAAAGGTGTGAGTGTTGAAGTGGGGGTGTCAAATTTGTCAAGGTGTCTGCATGAGAACAGGATTAATGAAGTTGAATTGTACTTGTGAGGAGACTGTTATGACCTTAACATCATAAGGCTTAACTGTTGTATGCTTATACTGTATTGCCTATACTTCACACGCTGAGGATCCCTTGCCTTGATCCTCACTTAGCAATCTAACTAGTTCAGTAGAACACCTTCCACGCTGCTCTTGCATTTCTACGCTATCAGGTCCTTACATATTGCTAAGTCTAATCAAAAGGGATCCAAGAGAAAGTCGAAGAAAGAAGAAATTGAAAACGAACGAAAAGTAAGAAGAAAGTTAAAGAAGTTTCAAAGAAAAGATTTTCAAGATTATAAAGAAGAAGTTTAAAGTTAGATTTTCAATCATCACTCCGCAATTAAAGTTAAGAAGTTAGATCTCATACGTTTATTCGCACATTCGGTAACACCACTTGTACATTTGGTAACACCACTAAATCAAAATTAAACAACGTCGACTCCACGCGCACTAACTCCTTTGAACGATTTCAAAACGCCAAACTTCAAGATCCCCTCTCAATCAACGGACTCGGAATCGTCTGAAAAAGAGTTTTACGAGTCGGAAGAAACTGCGATGAATCCGGAAAGCGAGCAACCCTCGATGGCTGAAATCTTAAGGCAAATGAGGGAATTAAATAATCAATTCATGGAAGTTAAAGCTACATTAGCTGAAGAAACTCAGAAGCGTGTAGAAGCCGAAAGAAAAGGAGCTGAAGCTGAACAGCTATTACGTCAATATGAAACCGCTCAAGCCAGTTCCGCCCAATCTCCCCAAAATACCGTCCCGATTCCTCAAGCCCCAATTCAGCAAACCGTTAGTCAAATTAAACCACCTAAGATAGCCACTCCGAACAAGTATGATGGTACAAAAGGACAGAAAGCGGAGGTTTTTGTAAATCAAGTCAGTTTATACATGCAAATGAACGCAGCTGCCTTCGTAAACGAACAAGCCCAAGTTGCGTTTGCATTGTCATATCTCGATGGGAAGGCTAGCATCTGGAGTCAATCGCTTACGGACCAATTACTAGATCAAGAAAAAATGAAATTGGTGACATGGAAAAGATTTATTGAATCATTCAAAGCGACCTTTTTCGACTCTGAGCGATTGGCAAAAGCGGAGAAGGAAATACGTGCTCTTACTCAAACTCGTACGGTGGTGGATTACTGGATAAAGTTCTCTGAATTATCATTAGTAGTCAAATGGCCTGAGAGTGTATTGTTATCACAATTTAAGCAAGGTTTAAAACGAGAAATCACGGTTCATATGGTTCGCGATGAATTTAAGGAGGTTGAAGACATGGCAAAATTGGCAATTAAACTTGATAATGAAATCAACAAGCGCGATGTTACTCATCACCAACCAACCATCTCATCCAGCTCATCATCAACTGCGAATGTTACGGTAGACCCAGACGCCATGGATTGCTCAGCGTACCGTTTTAACATATCTAATGACGAGTATCACAGGCGTGGAATGTCAGGAGCGTGTTACAGTTGTGGACGAAGTGATCATCTAGTAGCAGATTGTCTGGAGAGAAAGAAAAGAGTTTCTGGGAGAGGAAATTGGAGAGGAAGGGGTGGAAGTAGATTTAAATTCAGAAGTAGAGTAGCAGAAGTTGATGGAGTAAAAGAAGAAGAGAAGTTAGAAAGTAAATCAGAGAGCTCAAAAAATGGAGAAGCTCGGGAGTGTTAGTTGTGCCTCCCCCGAGCGGTATTGATTTAACTTTAGATTTTAGTAATATTAACTCACTTGAAATGAAAGATACCAGAATCATTGAAGATATTACAATCTCTGAAGTTAAAAGTGCCACAACATTGATAGCGAGAGCCCTGATAGACAGTGGTGCTACTCACGAGGCTATAAGTAAGACTTTCGTTGCTCAACATCATCTGCAAACCGAGCCACTACCCCAGACAAGAAGTGTCACAGGGTTTAGCGGCCACGAGTCAAAAATCACTCACACAGGTGACTTTCACGTAAACTCCATGGATACACCCCCGACAACATTCATCGTAACTGAGTTGAGAGACAAATACGACATCATATTAGGCATGCCATGGATTAAACAAAATTATGACATTATTGATTGGAAGAATGGAAGATTGAGAAAAGAAGACCTATTCATTGCGGCTGCAAACGCGGCATCGTCAAAACCGAAAAACGCCTTAAGGAGTCCAGTGGAACTACCGGAAAGGCAAGCTAGGAATTTTGACGAGGGGGTGGAGTCCAAGTACTCATTAACACCCCCGCAATGTGAGTTCGATTTCCCTAAGAATCATGCAATTGAAGAATCAGCTTGCAAGCTTGAACAATTTCTAGAACAAGAACCTATTTCGAGAAACGGACATCAAGAGAATCACGTACCTGCAGCTAGCACAAATGCAGCTTTGTCAACGCCGACCAAAGCCTCGACGACCCAACTAGGATTGGAGCCTGAGAGGCAAGCAAGGCAAAGTGACAAGGGGGTTGAGTTAGGCAAAGACTCATTTAAACCCCCGCAGAGTACGTGTAAACCTTCTTTAGACTTTGTTATTAAAGAATCAGCCAACAAGCGTATGTTTAACTACCCACAGATAACAACACAAAATCGACGACAGACCTTGCAACACTCTACATTGATCACGAAGCAATTCAAGCACTTACTCCAACCGACTACTGCAATGATTGATGCAGCGAAAACTTCATGGAACCTATCAGCTAGGATAGCAGCAGAACAGGCCAAGGATGTAGTGTCAAAACCCGCAGCTGAGCTCGTACCTGAATGCTATCATGACTACCTACATATGTTCGAAAAGTCAAATTCCAATACATTACCACCGCACCGACCTTATGATTTCAGAGTAGACTTAATCCCAGGTGCTACTCCTCAAGCAGGCCGAGTAATACCCTTATCGCCAAAAGAAGGGGAAGTCCTGAAGGAAATGTTGGAAAAAGGGTTAGGAAACGGCACTATCAGGCGTACCACATCTCCATGGGCAGCCCCGGTATTATTTACAGGGAAAAAAGATGGTAACTTGAGGCCATGCTTCGACTACAGAAAGCTGAATGCGGTTACGGTAAAAAATAGATACCCGTTACCTTTAACTATGGAACTCATAGATAGTTTATTGAATGCCGAAGAATTTACGAGCCTTGACATGCGCAATGGATATAACAATTTAAGAGTTAGAGAAGGCGATGAAGCAAAGTTAGCATTTATTTGCAAAGAAGGCCAGTTTGAACCACTCACGATGCCATTTGGACCTACAGGAGCTCCTGGTTTTTTTCAATATTTCATACAGGATATCTTAAAAAGTCATATAGGAAGAGATGTTGCGGCTTATCAAGATGACATACTTATATACACTGGTCCAGGAGTCGATCATAAAGCTGTGGTGAAAGAAGTTCTAGAGATCCTTCGAAAGCAAAACGTGTGGTTGAAACCAGAAAAGTGCAAGTTTTCAAAGAAAGAAATATCGTATTTAGGATTAATAATCTCGAAAAATCAAATCAAAATGGACTCTAGCAAAGTCAGCGCAGTGAAGGATTGGCCAACTCCGAAAAATGTCTCTGAAACGCAAACATTTTTGGGTTTTGCGAACTTTTACCGGCGTTTCATCAATCAATTCTCTAAAATAGCTCGCCCATTGCACGAATTGACAAAGAAAGATGTTGAGTTCGATTGGAATGACGAAAGAAATAAAGCATTCGAAACACTGAAAACTGCCTTTACAACTGCGCCAGTACTTAAAATTGCCGATCCTTACAAGCCATTCGTACTTGAGTGCGATTGTTCAGATTACGCTTTAGGTGCTGTACTATCACAAATATCAGATGATGACGGCGAACTCCACCCCATTGCTTATTTGTCCAGGTCCCTGATTCAAGCGGAACGAAATTATGAAATTTTTGATAAGGAACTGTTGGCGGTAGTCGCGGCGTTCAAGGAGTGGAGGCAATATCTCGAAGGAAACCCCAACCGCCTGAATGTTATTGTATACACTGACCACAAGAATCTCCAATCCTTAATGACAACTAAAGAATTAACAAGGAGACAGGCACGTTGGGCCGAGACCCTAGGAACATTTGACTTCGAAATCAGATTCCGGCCTGGAAGACACTCAACAAAGCCCGATGCGCTATCACGACGACCTGATTTTATTCCAAAAGAAGGTATGAAGCTGACTTTCGGCCAAATGCTCAAGCCAGAAAATCTACCAGCCGATGCGTTCCTAGATGAATTGGAAATTGCCGAAATGTGGTTCGAAAATGAAGACCAGTTCGTGGAAGACCAAGATAATATTGGAGAAGATGAAGAACTTAACAATGATACACCTCAAATCCGCGCAATTTTAAATGATTCAGACATAATTAGATTAATTAGAGAGAGAAGCAAGGAAGATGAATATATCAAACAATTAATGGAATTATGCAACGAAATGCCAACTTCAAAACACTTGAAAGGGTATCAAATGGTCGATGGATTATTGTATTTCCGTAATAAAATCATGGTACCAAAAGATACTGATCTAAAAGTCCAAATTCTCCGCTCTAGGCACGATAGCAAGCTTGCTGGACACCCGGGAAGGATGAGAACTTTAGCGCTAATCAAAAGAGCCTATCACTGGCTGTCGATGAAGGCTTTCGTAAACAACTACGTCGATGGATGTCAGTCATGTCAACGAGTGAAGGCAAGAACAGAGAAACCGTATGGGTCACTGCAACCACTCCCGGTCCCTGAAGGTCCTTGGCTTGATATTTGTTATGATCTCATAACAGATTTACCTGTATCAGAAGGGTATGATAGTATTCTAACTGTGGTCGACAGGCTAACAAAAATGGCCCACTTTATAGCTTGCAAGAAAAGTATGAATTCAGACGAATTGGCAAAAGTTATGGTTAAAGAGGTCTGGAGACTGCATGGCACTCCACGATCAATCACGTCCGACAGAGGAAATATATTTATTTCTCGAATCACCAAGGATTTCAACAAACGCTTAGGAATCAAAACTCAATCTTCTACAGCTTATCATCCACAAACAGATGGACAATCTGAAATTACGAACAAGGCAGTGGAACTATTCATCCGACACTTTACAGCTTATAAACAAGATGACTGGTTTGACTTACTACCCTTTGCAGAATTTTCGTATAATAACAACGAGCATGTGGCAATAGGTGTATCACCGTTCAAAGCTAATTATGGTTTCAATGTGAACTTCACAGATATCCCGGCGAGTGAACAATGTGTACCATTAGTGGAACAACGCATGGAACAAATAAAGAAGGTGCAACAAGAGCTGAAAGACACGATGAACTTAACACAACAAGAGATGCGACGTCAACATGATAGAAAATCAAGAGACACACCATCGTGGAAGAGGGGAGACAAAGTGTGGTTAAATGGAAAAAACCTGTCAACGTCGAGACCTACTGTTAAGTTTTCTCATCGTTGGCTAGGACCATTTAAAATAGTGGCTCGCATTTCAACTAATGCCTACAGACTCGAACTTCCCAAGTCAATGGAGAAGATACATCCAGTCTTTCACGTCAATTTACTACGGGAATTCAAAATGAGTAAAGTAGAAGGTCAAGACATGCAACCACCACCGGCAATAACAATCAATGATAATGAAGAATTTGAAGTAAATGAAATACTAGATAAAAGAAGAAAAGGAAGAATGATTGAATACTTAATTAATTGGAAAGGTTATGGAGAAGAACAAGATTCGTGGGAACCAGCAAGTAATCTTCAAAATGCTCAAGAATTGATAAATGAATTTAATGAAAAATACCCGCAAGCTGAATTGAGATATACTAGGAAAAGGAGAAAGTAGAGAGGGTTAAAGCTTTTTCCCCAAGTGGGTTTTTTAACGCTAACCCGTGGAAAGATGCTGACCTGCAAGAGGAGGTCGAGTCATAAAAGGGGGAGTGGTGTTATGACCTTAACATCATAAGGCTTAACTGTTGTATGCTTATACTGTATTGCCTATACTTCACACGCTGAGGATCCCTTGCCTTGATCCTCACTTAGCAATCTAACTAGTTCAGTAGAACACCTTCCACGCTGCTCTTGCATTTCTACGCTATCAGGTCCTTACAGAGACTAGTCTGGTGCAGCTGGAAGTTTGAAGAGTAATCAAATTGAGAAGCTGAGGGAGTTAGATGGAGGCAAAGGTACAACAAACGTCATGTGGGGCAAGGGTCAAAGGGCAAAAGTTGATCTTGGAGAAATCAATACAAGATGCCCAATGTCAGGTATGGACCATTACAGAGGAAAAGAAGGTTTGCCATTACAGTTTTGGGTCCAAAAAGAGTTGTTGCCAAGGGTTTTGGACATTTTTTCCCATCCCTTGCGTCCAAAAAAATCAAACAATTCTTGAAGTGCTGTAAATGAAATGAAAATCTGAAAGAATACACCAGGGGGTAAGTGACACGTTCCAAAACTAGGATCGATAGCATTACAGACACGCTACAACATTTTAATTGTTTTGGAGCGTGTCCAGAACATGTCCAGGTTTTTCTAAACAAAAATGCTTCCATCACGTAGCAGTCACCAAAAAGTAAGCTGTATGCAAGAGTGCTGAACCCATCAATTGACAGCTCAGCCAAGCAAAGACTGACGAGGTCAAACACATCGCATCACAACCAGATGGTTGCACTTGGGTCAAGGTATTGTCTCATCCGAGTCTTGACCAACTTTCATGCCATCTTTGACTATGATTTTTGGTTGTCTTGGACCCACAAAAACCGGTGAAAACAACTGATTGTCACATGGTTCTCCTCATTTCGTTACCGGAACTGCTTTGTCTTGGTTCTCGCAACAAAATTCCTGGACACGTTTCCAGAACCATCCGAGGCCGAGGAAGTTTACCCCCTGGTGTAGAAGAGTTCAAGACTAGCTTGCGTTTGAGCAGACGTGAGAGAGTGTGAGGAAAAATTTCTGATCACAGGACTGGGGATCACACTCACACCCGGTGCCACAAAGCCACGAGGTGCCCTGAAGGGGCACATGGTCAGGGCCAGGGCCAGGGTTTAGGCCACGCCGTGGCCCTCACCCTGATCCCTTCATGGCCTTCAAACACTACACCAAAGTACATATTTTCTGTACGGTTTAGAAAAGTGTACATGTCATAGAAAACTACATTATTTTTATATGCTGCTTTGAAAGTATTGGAAATCAATCATGACCAATCTTTCTGCAGAGTACATGCATCAACAACAC
The DNA here is from genome assembly GCF_000204055.1 of Melampsora larici-populina 98AG31. Taxonomy (NCBI): domain Eukaryota; kingdom Fungi; phylum Basidiomycota; class Pucciniomycetes; order Pucciniales; family Melampsoraceae; genus Melampsora; species Melampsora laricis-populina. The sequence goes on along the minus strand of NW_006768765.1, from coordinate 145,160 downwards.
TATATGAGCTGTACAACGTCTGGTGCAACAGTGTGTGTAGTTCAAACTGGGAAAATTAATTGGTGATATATTCATGCCTGCGTGATTCCTTTCACGTGAATACTTGTATATACATGTAGTGATGAAAGACTATTGAATAAGATCAATGTTGAAAACATTTTTGCTTGATCTAGAATGAGACAACTTCGCTGGTAGTGTTACCTGAGGTATAAGAAGCCTAACGGTCAATTTCATAGGCTTTACAACTAATTTTGGAATTCTTTCCATCTACACATCTTCAAGACTAGACTAGTGTAACATGAAAAAGAAACAATTTCATCACTGAAAAGATATCAATCATTGCTATCATTCTTCGAAATTTTCGGAACTGAGAATGATAAAATGAACGTAAAAAACTTGCATGAAAGTCGCGTACAAGCCATTGGACCATAATATGAGTGGAACAAAATGCAATCAGAATACAAACCGTGGTGTTGACAACATAGAGTGTTCAGATAGTCTGGTGGATAAACGTAGAATAAAAGATAACACAATCTATCTTGTGTAGCTAATACAGCAGCACTGAACCAGCTTTTTCTGATGTAAGGCCAGTACGTAGTGCATAAATAGACCCTGTTCTCAGATGATACATGTGACTGTGAATAGTTTTTCAGCAAAATAATGTGATTAGTTGAATCAATGATAAACAGCTCAGCAATCAACTAAAGATGTCTCTTACCAGAATTATGCTGCATGACAACGTAGAACATCCGGAAGGACTCATTCAACTTGTTACTTATTCCCTTTTATCACTTTTTATTAATTGAGGCGATGTAGATCATTGAAGTCACAATTATGCGCTCTCATCTAAAGTTTTCAAGATTGATCTTATTCAATAGTCTTTCATCACTACATGTACATACAAGTATTCACATAAAATGGATCACGCAGGCATGAATATATCACCAATTAATTTTCCCAGTTTGAACTACGCACACTGTTGCACCAGACGTTGCACAGCTCATATAGTGTTGTTGATGCATGTACTCTGGAGAAAGATTGGTCATGATTGATTTCCAATACTTTCAAAGCAGCATGTAAAAATGATGTAGTTTTCTATGACATGTACACTTTTCTAAACCGTACAGAAAAGATGTACTTTGGTGTAGTGAAAGGGCATTAAATTCAGTTAAGCCCTCCATAAAGATTGTCTCAAGCAGGGAGTAGCAACTAAAAATGATGATATGGGGTTGTTTAAATGGAAGGCCACACTGGGCCACACCACACAAGGCCACAGCCCGGGCCATGCCCTGGGCCACAAAAAAGGTGCCGGGTGTGAGCGTGAACAGGGGAATAACTTCCCCCTCAATTTCCTTATTGCTATAAGCATATCTCTACAGTCTGTTCAAACCCGCCTCTCGAGTCTCAGTCATGGAACTCAATGTCGTGCCTTTGATTGCTTCCCCAATCAAAAAGACATCCAATGAGGTCTTTTGGAAATGTGGATCAAGTAAACTTACAAAGTACTCAGTATGACAATACTGAAAGAAAAAAGACTGCAAAGGTTTGAACGAAATCCCAAGGCTAAGTGCCAAGGGATGATAAATTACTTGAAAATAAAAAATAATATCTCCCTACGGTGTGGCCAGCGGACAAATGAAACATAACTAAAACAGAAAAACAATGGACCTGTGCGTATACTGAATTTCAAGTGTTAGGTCCTACTTTATCGCATTCGCCACCCGTACCGACTTCAATGATCAAGAGGTCAAACCAAAAGCGTATCAGCCAGGGGTCGTATCTCAAAAAATGCATAAACAAGTGTTTTGAAGAGGGTATGATGACATACACATTGGTTCTACAGATGTGCATCGAATGTATTCTCTGCTCCCGGTTTTGGGGTAGCATTCGACTATTGAGAAATTGCAAGTCAAAATGAGCAAATGGGAATCACATAGATCCAAGTTTGAACCCGCAAAGAACCCGACTTACAAAAGTCTCCAACCCCGCGTTGGAAGCCTGCGATACAGATTGGGTTGTTGACCTTTTTTCCATTATAGGTACAATCCAAACCCTCTGAATTTGATAGGATACAGCAGCAGAATATGCCATCAATAAGTCATTCAGCATCGTTAAGAAAGAAAGAAAAGAATATGGTAAAGGTGAGGGACCCAATAAAGGGTTGAAAGCACTCAACTGGGCTCTTTTCGATCGTTATCAAGATCGACTACGGCTTTGCCACACGTGTACCAGCCGAAAGAGTTGATACAGACTATCGATCAGAATACCGCGAGATTAAAGAAGCTTCAGCCCGCAGGGAGGTAAATAGTCACACATGACAGAGTGTATCTTACCATTGCCTATGTCATTCGTGTTGGGCCTCGGTGGGAGCCAGGCTTGTCGACAGATCCCTACAAAGATGTGGACCGAGTTGTTAATCTTACATTAAGCCTGGTGACTTTTTAGAGCCTTGATGTTGGAAAGAAAAGGATGAGAGACCCACTACCTGAACCGGAGTGGGCGGCTCGCGGTATGTGAGCGGCCGCTTGGGTCTGAGAGGCACTTGCAAGCACGATGAACAGGGCTACTATGTAAAGGCCTGGGTTGTATTCTTAGTCGAGACTTTCTCAGAACGGAGAAGTCTTAAGTACGGCTAATAATAGCTTTATTTAGGAACGGTTTTTCGATCTCAGAGTGCGGAGAAGTCAACAAAAGGGAAACGTAAGATAAATGATTATTCCGATAAAGAAAAGAGCAACAGAGTTCTAACAAAACAACAAGTATATATATGAGAGAATAACAATATTTCGAAATTGATAAAAAGACTGTTATCCGTGTTCCTTGTTCCTGATTACAAATTGTGTACATACGTCATTTTGTTAACTAGCTATTATAAAAATATTAGCCCTATTTAGACGCTCGTGTTACATTCTTCTTTCTATGTGACAGGTTCATGACAAATTATGACCTTCCTTATACCCGAAAAAATGGCAAAAAATCCGCAAAAACGCCTTCACATACCCAAGTCTTGAATGGCTTGTTTAGGCACAAAGGGGTTGGCAAGATCACAGAAAAAATCCATCCTTGAGTCTGGCATGGCCCAAATCCTGTCGTTCTCCATCCACCCTTCTCTTCGCTCGCGCAATCCACACGTGATGGCCCGGTCCTGTTCCTAAGGCAGGTGAGAGACGGTGAAAGCGTTCCAGAAAAACATCTAAATCTAGAGGTAACTGCGACAAGGGCAGCCATAGATCATCTAAAGACGGAGCATCCCCAAGACGTAAAAGGTACTCGTGGACTCCGAAAGGACTCAACCGATAGTTTAGAATTGTTTTGACCTTGATATCATCTTGCAATGAAAATGACCTCCAGCGAGTCTTCTCTTCCGTCGGTAAATCGTGTTTTTCTCCTACAAATGGCATCAAAAGAGAAACATTGAAAACTGGGTGAAGACGTCCCAGCTCAGCAGGTAATTCCAACTCAGCTGCATTCCTTCCCACCATCCTCACGACTCGAAAAGGCCCCAATCGTCGAACATCAAGCTTATTATTAGCACGCTTTGTCTTCAGATGTTTCCGTGAAAGCCACACCAGATCGTCTTGTTTGTAAACCATGTCCACGCGCCGATCCTTGTTGTAGTATCGAGCTTGTGATTCTTTCGCCAAAGTCAGGTTTTCTGCCAACCGTAATTGAATAGCCTGCATGTGACCAACGAACTTGTCAGCATTAGGTCTACCAGAAGAACCAGTCAAAGAGTTGAAACGGGGGTGATATCCTTGGAGGGCGAAGAAAGGAGACATCTTCGTCGAGCTTGAAGCGGAATTGTTATAGGAGAATTCTGCCATTGGTAGCCAGGCTGCCCAATCATCCTGTTCCTCCGAAACGTAATGACGCAGATAATCCTCTAGTAGGGCGTTCAACCTCTCGACTTGCCCATCCGTCTGTGGGTGAAAGGCCGTCGAAGGGGCTGGTGATCCACGCAAAAGTCTTAATACGCTCGTCCAGAATCCTGGTACCAGGGTAGTTCCTCGATCGGAAACGATTACATCGGGTAAACCGTGGAATCTAAAAACTTGCTGCACGAAGGCAGAGGCCAAATTCTCAGCTGTCCAATTCTCTTTCGCCGGAATAAAGTGGGCTGCCTTTGAAAAGTGATCAACCACCACCATAACCGAGTCGTATCCTTCTGAAATCGGCAATTTCACAATAAAATCTACGCCAATAGTTGACCAAGGGCGATCAGGTATGGGTAGGGGAATCAATTGTCCTTGCGGCGGCCTGTGATCTACCTTGACTCGCTGACAACTGCTGCATTCCCGAATGAACTCTAGAACATCTTTACGTAAGTTTGGCCAACCAAAAGAACGAGTCAGCAAATCCAAACTCTTCAAACTGCCCCAGTGTCCTCCAGAAGTAGATTCGTGAAGTTCTTTTAAAATGTTCTTCCTTAGGGACAACGGGACATAAACACGATCTCGCCACCACCACAATCCGTCCAGGAAGTACAGGAACGATGGGTGTACCCCGGCTATCAAATCATCACCAAGATAAGCGTCAGTGATCCTATTCTTCAACGCGTCTGTGATCGGCATGTAAGTAGAAAGATCAAAACTCCCCGGGTTTATAATGCGGATCGCACTAATGTTGGACTCCTTAATCTCACGTGAACCCAACAAAACCACCTTTGACGAGTCTTGCTTTCCTCCCATGAAATCGGAGCGTCGCGAAGCTGGATCGGCCGGATTAGATTTCCCAGGTGTGTGCAAAATTTCGAAGTTGAACTCTCCTAAAAATGAAGCCCATCGCGCTTGTCGGGGTGTCAAAGCCTGCGATGACATAAAGTAGCGTAAGTTTGCATGATCAGATAAAACAGCCACAGGTTGTTCTGTTCCCATCAGCCACGCCCTCCATTCATGAAAACATGCCACAATCGCGCCTAATTCCTGATCATGGATCTGCCAACGCCTCTCTGCATCCGTCAATTTCTTTGAAAAGTAAGCCACCGGACGTAAATCCCCTTGATCCGACTTCTGTGATAGAATACCAGAATAGGCATACCCCGAAGCGTCGACCTGTAAAACACGCGGTAACCCAAAGTCAAAGTGTAGCAAGAAGGGCGCTGCGGAGAACAGACGACGTAGCTCATTAAAAGATTTCCTCGCTATTCCTTCCTTCAATCCTTTCACCGCATCCACCGATTTGCCTGTCAAAGTAGTCAGTGGTCCTACAATGCGAGAGAAATTAGCAATGAATCGTCGATAAAAATTAGCAAAACCTAAGAAGCGTTGTAGTTCTGATAAATCTTGTGGAAATGGCCAGTCAGCAATGGTCTTAAGCTTCAAAGGGTCCATACTAATTCCACAAGTTGAAATTACAAAACCTAAGAATACTACTTCTGTAGCGAAAAACTGGCACTTTTCTGGAGAAGCTGTCAGTTTATGTTCTGACAATTTGGATAAGATGTTCTCGATGTGTTTAGAGTGTTCATCTGCGGTTTTTGAAAAAATCAAAATGTCATCCAAATAAACAAAACAAAAAACATCTAAATACTCCCGAAGCACCCATTGGATAAATCGTTGAAAGACTGCCGGCGCATTTGCTAAACCGAATGGCATCACGGTATATTCGAATAGTCCCCATGGAGTTCAAAATGCCGTTTTCCATTCGTCGCCTTCTGCTACACGGAGTAAGTTAAACGCTGCCTTTAAGTCAATTTTTGCAAAAAATTTGCAACCTCTCAATTGGTTCAATAGCCAAGACATGACTGGGATAGGGTAGCTGTCACGCTTGGTTATTTTGTTGAGACCACGATAGTCAACGCAAGGTCTGTTCTTCTTACCCGGGACCTTCACAAAAAATATGGGAGCCGCTGCGGGTGACTTAGAAGGACGGACAAAACCTTTACTCAATTGCTCGTTCAGGTAAGTTCTTAACTCAGATTGTTCATTTGGCGCAAGGTTATATAAACCTCCAAAAGGTGGCTCACAACCCGGTTTAAGATCAATTGCACAATCAAACAATCTATGGGGAGGTAGAACAGATTCCTGCGGAGGAAAAACATGTAAGTACTTCTCACAACTCTTTGGTAGATTAAAAGGAAAAGACTTGTCCGGGGAAAGAAGAGAAGGTGTCGCTGGGTTCGGATTGGAGATTGCTGCTGTGGTATCTGAAAGAGAAGAAAAAGAAATGGTTGAAGAACTAGGCTCACAAGAGACTAAAGATAAATCGACCACATCATCATCTACAGCACACGCAGACACTACACTACCCCCAATCTCAAGCCAACCCCCTTTCTTACTCATCAACAAGGTGACATTGTTCTCCATCATCCACGGCAATCCCAATATCACATCATGACCGCTTCCCAACTTCGTAACGCCTAGTTTCGCCTTGAACTGCGATTCCGTTCCTTCCACATCTAATAACCTCATCAGCCCACACCATTCTTTCGTCACACTTGCGCTTGAATTGCCGTCAAAACCCGAAAGTCTCTGTGGAATGAATTTTTTATTCAGATTCAAATGATGTAAGTTAGCGAAACCGAAATCAATGAAGCTATCGCTAGCGCCGGTGTCCACAAGAGCCATAACCGCAATGGGGAGATTATCAGAGATGATACGTAGCGGGATTAGAAACCGACGTGGGTTGTTCTCATCTGCTTGAACCCGTACTGCATCCACTCGTACTTCTTGAACAGTTGGTTGATAAGCTTCTGCCGTAGTCGATGGATAGGCCGGTGATGACAAACTTTCCCAAAAACTTTCCACAAACCGAGTCGTCTCTTCAATAGTCGCAGTAGGGAGAGCAGTGTATGCTGCATATTCCAGATCTTCTGAACTCATCGCCGAGATCTGCGCTGAGTGTCCTTGAGGTTGATTGGCATCCGAATTCACCGAAGTCCGTAAGAGTTTCAATTTGTCTTCCATACGAGCAGGCGGGTTCGGGCACAATCGTCTACCATGCAAACCTTTTAGTCTTCTATGTTCTTCATTGTAAGACTTCAAACAGTCATAACACAACCTTTGGGCATTACATAACCGACGAATTGCTGGAAAAGGATTTTCTTCGTCACGTTGAATAGACACTTCGTTTACATCGATGTCCATTGGTACTGGCCCGTTGTTGCGATTTGAGGCTTGATGTGTTTGGTGATGGTTAGGTCGCGTCGAAGAGTGATGGTTGGGATGTCGATATACCTCGCCAGGAACTTTCAAATGCGGATGGAGCTGTGATACCTTAGAGCGCAAATCTAAAATATCAGCTGCTTCTAACGCCATGGCTTGCTTTCGTGACAAATCCGTCTCATTAACCCAACCTGAAATCCTCGTTGCTTCCATCTGAATGCTTGGGTGCAATCCTTCAACATACAATAAGATCTTGTCCTCTTGAGTCTTCTTGACATGTAGTGAAAGCATCTCGAATTTTGAGTTATAGTCAATAATCGACATCTTCCCCTGTTTGCAGGCCTCCAATTCCTCTCTACAAGTCTTGTCAGCATGTTTATCACCGAACTTGTAAATTAGTTCATCCAAAAAGTTGTCTAGGTTCAACAACTCCGGGATCCTGTACTCCAAAGCCTTCAAATTTCCGTACACATTAAAATAATTCTGAGAATAGGCGTTCCTCTCTAACAAACCCATGAACCAAATTTGTGTACTTGATGCCGTTGTATTCGAAGTGAAATGGCGAGCAATCCAGTTTATTTTTGCTTTGTCGTCTTTCCATACGATCTGATCGAGTTCGTCATGGATTTCAACAAGAAATTGTCGCAAACCTTTGTTGTCTCCATAATACCTAAGATTGTCACGAATCTTTGGTGCTCTGGAATCCGATACTAGCTCAGCAGTCGGGCTCTTGAAGCGGGTCTGGCTGTTGGTGTCGACCGTTGCTGTTGAGGCTGTTGTTGATACTGAGCAAAATCGGGTTGCATAGATTGTTGAGGAGGGACGGCGAAATTCTGAGGATGAGTGAATTGTGGCGGAACTTGGGCAAATTGGGGTTGCGGCGGCTGCTGCATCTGAGGAGGGACAGCGAATTGAGGAGGTGGCGGTGGAGGTGCAGCAAATCGAGGGAACGAGTATCGTGGAGGTGCAAAAGGTGGAGGCCCATTAAATTGCGGATGTCCTTCAGGCCAGATTGGAGTCTGTACTGGTGGGACAAATCCTGGGATATTGGCTCCAGGTCCGAATTCTTGTTGGTATCTCTGCGCGAGACGTTGCCACCCTTGTTGACCTTGATGCATCTGGGGTTGTGGTACTTGCTGGCCTGGGTAATTCAAATGCCTTCTATTAGTTGCGAAATCCAAATTATCCAAACTTTGAGCTAGCCGAGAGACAGGAGTTTGGGATTGTGGAAGACGAGGACCGTTGCGATAGGTTGGGGGAGAATCAATTCTGATGGCATGGGGATCCGAGAGCTCACTGCTAGTTCCTTGATGCGGGGGCTGATCTCTTCCAAATACTGAGGAGACAGCCGGACTTTCTCTACCTTCTCTCCAAGGGTTCATTCTTGAAAATCCTCCGAAAAGTTTGAATTCAAAGAAGTTGGCGCTGTGAGAGGTGGATCTGAGAAATGGATAAGTTGTTCTAAGTATAACCTATCGTAGTCCTCCCAATCTAAGTAGTATAGAAGAGATTCTTGAGTAAGCGGGGAATGAGATGGGAAATCTGAAAAAGGGTTTTCTTCTGGGAATTCAAAGAAAGGTAAAGTTTGAAATATTATTACTAATTGACAGGGATCTTCAATCTGATTGTAATAAGGTAATTCCGAAAAAGAGGTTAGTAAATTGTCTGTAGAAAACGAGCTTGGATGAATATATTGATGTCTGAAAGCGTGAGAAATTGAAAAATGAGTGAACATAAACTGGTAAACTTGAAAAAAGAAGGAGTCGATGAGAGTTGTAAAATTAAATGAAAGTTAAAGAAACTTGAAAAAAAACTTTATTAAAATTGTGATCTAGTGATCTGAAGAAAAAGAACAAAAAAATTCAAAACAACGCTCAAAAAGAAAAAGATCGGAATAAAAATGTAAAGGCCTGGGTTGTATTCTTAGTCGAGACTTTCTCAGAACGGAGAAGTCTTAAGTACGGCTAATAATAGCTTTATTTAGGAACGGTTTTTCGATCTCAGAGTGCGGAGAAGTCAACAAAAGGGAAACGTAAGATAAATGATTATTCCGATAAAGAAAAGAGCAACAGAGTTCTAACAAAACAACAAGTATATATATGAGAGAATAACAATATTTCGAAATTGATAAAAAGACTGTTATCCGTGTTCCTTGTTCCTGATTACAAATTGTGTACATACGTCATTTTGTTAACTAGCTATTATAAAAATATTAGCCCTATTTAGACGCTCGTGTTACATTCTTCTTTCTATGTGACAGGTTCATGACATACTACCAGATAGTCTTGAAACATTTTTTTGTGAAGTATGACTAAAATTCTTAAACTATTGCTATGAGTTTTGATGAGAGTCGAAAATCCTATGGACACAAAAACAAATGATACAAGCTTTGAACAATTCACGGGGTTCGTTTATTTGATATAATTGGGTATGGTCAATATATGGAAGCCGGGGAGGATGATGGTACGGAAGGTAGGGTCTAGGACTGCGAAATTTGGTCCTGTGGTTTGAAGGACTTTAATATTCCATCATCTCACAAAACATATGGGGACACGGCGAAAGGAATGCCCCACGGTGAAGAGTTGCATGAAGGGTCTGATTGGTCACCGCGCGACAAGACCTGTCGCAACTATTGAGCCCATGACGTCCACTTTTTTTATTCAAACTAATGGTTTTTGTATAATGATATGAACTTTAAGATCACAGGCTTGTTTCTGACCTCAATGCCTCTTGCACGGCGTCGTCCGCGCAAGAGGTACTTTTTCAACTTAATTTCAGCTCGCAAGGTTCGCGCCCTCTCAAGTTCTCCGCAATATCCAGTTATACATCTCTTTCTGGGTAGGTGTGAGTACAAAGGTTCAGAAGTGAAATTAGGTACCTGTGAATTGAGTTCAATTCTTTGGTTTAATTGTTTTGGTATAATTTGGCTGTTTTGTTCTGTGATTTTCTAGCGATTTGGTCTATGATTGCAAAACCGGACTGATATAAAAGCGAAGCATGCAATTGGCAATTGGCAAAAAAGCAAGAAGGTTTTTGGTACATAAAATGGTTCAATCGGATCTTTTGATCGAGCCATGTGAGCTCGAGTCCGCCTTCTTGACCTGTCGTACACTGACTGGAGCTCAACCTTCTTGTATAAACTGCCTTTTAAGATTGTTTAGACTCACTATGGCATCTAGCTAGCCATAGGCCTCACATACGCCTTCGAGTCAAGTGGGAAATCGTTAGAAAGATAACACAGAAGTAAATTTATTATACAAGCAGAAAACTAGATAGAAAGAGACAAATACACATTCTCGGTTAGAAAAGAACAAAACGAACACAGTTCACAACGAAGCATGCTTTTGTATGGAAACCAAACAAAATATGCTGTAAAGATTGGTTCTAAGACATGAAAGATCAGAACCGATGGGCCAGAGCTGATGCTGGATTTTAGGGAGGTTGTTATTTATGAACCTGCTTATCACATTCACCACCCCCACCCACTTTGATAAAGAAGAGAGCAAATCAAACAAGTGTTAGTCACGAGGTCAGATATCAAAACTTGTTTTTGAACTGGAATGATAACACACTCATTGGCTCCACACTCGCACATCTGAAGTATTCTCTGCTCCCGGCGTTTGGATAGCATTCATCTGTTGAAGAAGACACGTGAATACAAGTAAGCAAAAAGGAATCATATAGCTCTAATGTCACAAATTTGAGCCGATAGAGAACCTGACTTACAAAAACCTGTAAAGAATTGGAAGCCTCCGGTACACGATGGGGGGCTGACGGCCTTCCCATGATTGGTACAATCCGAACCCTCTGAATTCGATATGAGAGAGCAGAAGAGTATGAGGCCAATCAGTCCTTTGAAATTGTTAAGAGCGAGAGAAAAGACAAAGGAAGGACGCATCGCGATGAAGGTTTGACTCCCTTGTAGTTTATGTGTGGTGAGGAAAGCACTCAACTGGGTGCCTTTCGAGCATACGCGTCAGAAACTCCGCCTCTGTCACAAGTCAACCATTCGGTATCAGTAATACAAACTGTTGAGCAAAAAAGTGATTGGAAAAGCTTCTGCGGTGAGATAGCGTCTTGGAGGTACATGATTACACATCACAGAGGGTATCTTACCAAAGCCTTTGTCTTTGGAATTCGCTCTAGGTGGGATCCAGGCTTTGTTGCACGTCGCTACGCAGATGTGAGCCGAGCTGTGAGCAAATATTTATCATACAGAGCCGGGTGGCAATATTGACGCCTTGTTGAAAAGAAGAGGATGAAAGACCTACTGCCAGTAGTCGCGACGGCTCCCTTTGCGCCTGTTGGTGGCCCCGCTGCCTGAGATATGGTTGCAAAGACGGCGCAAAGTGCTATAACGAGGTATGCTTTGAGCATTTTTGTGCAAAGTAGTTGACAGTGGACACAAACGGTGGAATGTAGCTGAGTTGATGTGAGAGTTGGGAATGTTATAAGGAGAACGTGAAGGAGAAAACCAATTGGGGTATGTGAAGCTTTATACAGATCACGGAAATCGTGGGTTTGCTTTGGTTGGGCTATTAACAAGCTATGGAGGCTGAGGGCGGCGACGAGAGGGGTGGGGACGAAAAGCAATCAGAGCGCGAGATTATATTGCTTCAGATACTGGATAAAACGAGTTTTCAACTTTTTGATGTCGCTACATTTAAGTGGCTACGGCGAAAGAAAAGCGTCGCATTCAATAAGATTGTCATGGCCCTGATGACCTGACCTCACAACCTGAGCCCATGACTCCCATGGCACTTGTGATTCTCAAGCACGTCATTCCAGAATGAATCTAGCAAGTTTACCATGGTGCACTTGAAGTGGGTTGAGTTCAAAGTCTTGACAACTCTTATGCTTCTCATCACCCTTGTAAGTCTTGTCGCAAAATACATGATTCTCCTTCAATCATTCATTCTACATATTTCAGGGAGTTTAGTCATAATTCCCTGTTCTTTTGATTGAGAATATACCATTTGGATTTTTTGAAAATGTAAATAGCGACAACCAAACTTGAATCACAAAGTAGAAACAAGGGGCCTTTTTTACTTATAACCATTTGGACAAAACATCATCTCTAAAAACATACTTTTGATAAATCACCTTCTCAACCAGATAGCAATTTTCCATGTAGAGTTCAACTTTTGAGACATCAAAAAGAAAAAAATAGAAAGAACTAATTGATGTAGTGGATTTCCTTGCAATGAAATTAACATACTTGGGAGATGTACATTACCAAAATACTCTGGTGTTCAATCATAAAGATGCAAATTGGCCGAGTTGAAACAACATGTTCACCAATAACATCCTAACAGGGGGCATAAGGTTCAAGAAGTTCATAGCCATAAAAATTATCTGCATTATCAAAGAACAGGGCTGAGTCCCACAATACCAATTATCATGAAAAGCCATCTCAAATGAATCAATTCAGTGACAGTGCAAAAAGTATCGTCCGTAACTCAATTTACCCCACAATATTCACACAAATCCCAAACTTTGCAGTGTAACTATTCTACAAACTCACAGAGCGTTCAATGCACAGCCCCTCACCAGCCATTATATGCTGCAATCTTACACATAACATACATAGGAATCAAACTAACACAGAAAACCCTCCGATTGTCCAATCGTTTTAAACATTACATACAGTCAAGCTTTTTCTTCTATGGAATTGATTTTCTTTCTTTTATCCCAAGACCGCCTTCATTTCCCAGTCACATCCACGTGGCTTAGCACTAGGATACTGATGTACGATACCGCTCATAAACACTCTAGGTGGTGGAAATTGACTGGAATCAGGGAAGTTTCGTGGTGGATTGGTAGAGTAAACAGTAGGTGGACTAGCAGCTAAATCATCAGGAAGAACCATCAGGATCATGATTCTCTGAATCCTTTCCGGGGAGTTGATCAAACTTCACTCACGTCTGGTTCTAGGAGGATCCCGGTTGGCACTAGGTACGATCATACTCATTGGCCTGACTGTTGGCGAGGGTGTAGATGGACTGGCTTTTGATTGTGGTGGTGGTGGCGGTGGTGGCGGGGCCATCATAGACATTACCCGTGCACGCGCTGCGGGGCTGATACCAGGTGGTGGTGGTGGGGGTGGAGGCTGTTCAGGAAAATGTGCTGATACCGGTCTGCGAGACGCGGGGGTCTCTGGAGCTTGTGGCGGAGGTAAAGGCCTCAAAGGAGGCGGAGGGAGTCGATTTGGTGGCATTGGAGGAGAAGGAGCTCGTTGGTTGACTGGTGGGGGTGGTGCAGGAGCTCGTCTAGGGGGTGTAGAAGCTGGGCGAGCTATGTTTGGCGTCGGCGCCGCTGAGTTGGGTCGAGGCGGCGGAGGAGGCGCCTTACGAGCAGGAGTGGCATCAGCGGTGCCCCCTCGCGGTGGCGGTGGCGGCGGAACTGGCCTGGCTCCAGGTCTTGAAGGTAAAGGCGGTGGAGCTTGACCAGCCTGCTGTGGCGGGCGAGGTGGAGGCGGTGGAGGTACGAGGTTTGCCATTGAAACTGCGCGTTGTTTCATTGATGGAGGAGGAGGAGGAGCTGGAGCGGTTTGAAGAGCTGGTGAGGGTCGAATGGGAGGTGGAGGAGGGCGGGCCGGGGGTACAATCTCAGGAGCCGCCGAGGCAGGTCGAACGGGCGGTGTGATTGTCGTATATGATCTCGTTGGTTGGGGCGGTGTGAATCGAGAAGTCGGAGTGTCTATTGGAGTAGTAGGTGGCAGTTTTCGAGTGGGTGCTGAAGCAAATGTTGGAGGTGGTGGTGGGGGACGAGAGGGCCCCGTGGATGATGACAATGCTGGCGGTGGTGGTGGAGCTCGAGAAGGTATGGGCTGAGTAGGAGCATGCTTCGGAACAGGTGGTGCTCGGGTTGGAGGGTTCACAGTATGTTTTGGCACCGGAGGTGCAGCTGCAAGAGGAGGAGCTGGTTTGCTGTGGTTGGTCTTTTTGAGTGTAGGCATCCCACCGGCAAACAATCCGCCGAGCTGAGGAGGACCATTGTTCGTTGCTGGCGTCCCCAAATTATTAGAAGTTGCTGGAGCACCGCCTGGAATCTTTGGAACAGAAGGTGCACTTCCAGCACCCGGTGGTCGTGGTGCACTCGCTAGTCCACCGCCGGGACGACTTGATCCAGCTGGTTTGCCAACTACTGCAGGTGCACTTCGATCATTGGTAGTTGCTTTCTTGAGTCTCCTTCCAGCTTGTATCTGAGCAGCCAAAGCAGAGTCCATTTGGGAGATTCGACAGCTCGATCCAATAAGTGTTCAGTGAGATATGTTTGAAGAATTGATGTTGATGATGGATGATAATCGGTTTGAGGATGACTGTTGACCGATTGAATGGTAAACAAGAAACTGGCACTGCAACACCGAACAAAACCTAACCTTGAGGTCATATGACAAGGGCAAGAATAGTGTATGTACACCACATAAGGTTAAGGTACCTCAAGTTAAGTCTAAGTAGTGATCACGGGTTTTAGGAAAAGTGAACTCAACTTGAACTCAGCAGGAAAGATTGTAAGACCAAGTACAAAATGACATTCATTCATCAACTCAAGAAACCTTTATCTCATTCTATCCCCTTCGCTATTCGATCGATCTCATCATCCTCTTCCAGACACCAAAAGCCAATTGTGAGCTCAAGTTCAGGTAAAGCATTTCTACCTATCAATCTACCAACTCAAAGGGACCGATATTGAAGTAACACTCATATCAGCAGGACAATCAACACCAATCTCAAGTGTTAAAGCTGGAACACCGCTTAAAGGCCTAGGTATCATTAAAGGTGTAGGAGATCCCGTTGCCAAACCGGATGAAGAGTATCCAAGTTGGCTTTGGAGTTTGATCGAACCTGGAATGGGTGCTGGGAAATCTGATGAACCTCTTAGAGCTATCAGACGTGAACTCAATAGAGAAAATCGAAATAAGATTAGGTAGAGTTTTTTGGACTTTTTTCTCTTTTTGATCTCGTTTATTGACACACTTTATGCTCAACCTGATGATGTTTCTTATCATTAGGAATTCAAATTTCCTCAAAGGTAATAAATAATTCGAGATGCAGAACCTCGATTCAAAGGCTCGTCAAGTTTACTTTACCAGCTCAATGGCTGCTATATTCCGAACAAGCCAGATGAATTTTACGATATTATCTACCTCATGTTCGTCTGGATCCGAAGCCGTACCACCTACCAAACATCCAGGCCGCATGTGACCCCGATACCCTGTTTACATCTTTAATTTCGGCCACGGTTATCAAATAGTCCAGCAAGACTTGGACATAGCGCAGACTATCGTCATTAGAGCCACCCAAACTCACTCAATCATTCGCTTCTGGTCTATCACAAGCTGTCAAAAGCTCATCATAAACTTGTTATGTTGCATGTATTTGTACTAAAAGTATATAAAATTCAGAGATGACAGCTTATTCTCAGTCTCATCCCCAGAATGGGAACCAACACCATTAATCAGGCATCCAGGCCACTTATAAATCATGATACCTTGTTTATATTCTCTTATGTCTTGACTACGGACACATGAGCTAAGTGAGGCTTGAGGATGATGGAGTATCTAAATAGTTCATTCCTGAATCGAATGGCATTCAAATATGACAAACAGAGCTCAACACGCTGAAACATTTGAGCAGAAGAAGCGTAGGCGTCTTTGGAAAGCTTCCTAAGAAAAAAATGACATTTAGCTCGACACCCTTGGGACTATGACGCTACTAACCCTTACTGCATACTTGGATCATCAGAAGTTTTGTAAATATAATGGTCTGATGATGATCATTGGGGCGTATGCTGTCGTATCCTGAGGAGATATTTGCCGCTTTGGCATTGACTTCACTGGTCGGACCCATTTAGCGTCGTCATAAGCGAGGGTAGGGCGTCGCGATTTGAACAATGGAGTTGGTTGGGCAAACGACTTGAGGCAGCAGTTTGAAAAGATGTTTATGTGCTACATACACTCAGCGAAAAAAAAGGAAACCAAAAAGACTCATGATCTGATGCTTACCCCGTGGTTGCAAAATGTATCCCTCATGATGCACGTAACTGGGGTCGAAGAAAATCTGTATTGAAATCAATACGTCAAAGTCTTCAGGAAGGCCAGAAGCTGAGGGACCGTGATGATCAATATCTAGAGAAGGGTGAGGAGCAAAAGAGTGGAGCCTGAGGATACAAAGGGCCTA
Source organism: Melampsora larici-populina 98AG31 (assembly GCF_000204055.1). NCBI lineage: Eukaryota > Fungi > Basidiomycota > Pucciniomycetes > Pucciniales > Melampsoraceae > Melampsora > Melampsora laricis-populina. The sequence goes on along the minus strand of NW_006768765.1, from coordinate 128,875 downwards.
TGTGTAATCCATCCTTAACATACAAGCAAGGCATTCTGAGATTCGTCACTGGACCCTCCCTTGAACACATTTGCCTACGCTCAACACTCACTTGAAATCATATTAAAAATCTAGCTCCTTCGTCTAAAGAATTAATCATCCCACCCAACCTAACAACTATCTACATCTAAAGCGTTCAAAGACATTTTACCATACTTCATTGCCTACTGTAAACAACTGTCCATAATGCAGATCGCATCCTTCAACACCTTATTCATCGCTCTATACGCCCTTTTAGCTGTATCTCTTGTTTGTGGTCAAACGGAAGTGAAAACTCCCAGTACCACCACTCCGGGCAAAACTGCTGATCCCAAGCCCATCACTCCTGAGCAAAAAGCTGAGGGTTTGAAAACTGCTAGTGGTGTACTAAGTTCGGTTTCAGCTGGGTAAGTCCTACTTCAGTCCTTCATATAAAATTGATTTAATTTGGCTTAAATGACTTATGTTTTTCTTCTTGTTTTTTGGAACAGATTGAGTGGTGGAGGTTTAGCAATGCCTTCAGGTATCTTGAAAGCCATCGCAGATGGAGTAGGTCAAATGGCTTCTGGTACTGGAGCTCCTAAAACCAAACGTCATATTGAATTTGAGCGAGATTATTGAGATTGATCCTCATGTATCATCATTCAATCTAATCAGAGCATGTGAATGTTAAAGTCTTTGGAATCCTCATTTGATTTTAAATTTCTAGTCCTCAATCTCTCTTTATCACAAGGAACACAATATTATGTGTTTGATTTTTTTCTTCTGTACTGTAACACTTGTACAATTTTTTTGTCTTACTGGATAACTTGCTCAATATCTATGTATCAGACTTGCATCCTTTGCTGTTTTCAATCAGATCATTTGTACCAATTGATGTGAAATCACCTCAAACACTCTTACTCAAAGCGACCATCAAGACCCTGTACGTCCGAAGCCCTTAGGTAAGTACCTACAAGTCTTGTAGTGAAATTTGTATGATTCAAAGAAGAAAAACCAGTATGAATGATTTTTTGAGAAAAACAACATGTACTTACAAGTTTTCCAGAATTCAGCGTCAGTGTAGCTAGGCCATACCATCTGATCAGAGGCTCATTAAGGGCTCTGCAGGCTGCTTTTGATGCACGCCGAGCAGTTAGTCAGACTTGATTGAATATTTCTAGATGCATGTCCATGGCCTGAATCAACTTCCCTCTTAGACTTAGGCGGGGTCTTTCGGAGCGGAAAATGCGGGCATGGAAAAGATGAGGATGCCGGATCAAGACATTACCAGTTGGGCATCGAGTTCAAGTAAAGATTTAAGTCCAATCATGAAAGTATTATTTGAGGCTTTAGTGATGGCAGTGTACGTCTTCATGCCACGGTCTGAATGAATGGCTATTAATTGCGTGAAGTTTGTAACTTGTCATGGCTCGCCAGGAAGAGAGCGCCCAAGCCCTACCTTGTCCTACTCCTCACTTAGAAAGGCTCGTTTCCCGAGGCTAGCCTTACAACTTGTTTTCGCCATGGGTTCGTTGACCTGCCTTGACTTCATCATAGGTAACCCGCAACTCGTCTGACAAAAGCTTGGACTTGGGCAACCCGGTAAGGTTGAGTGATCTTGCGAGCGCGTCTGCCGCGCCCTCTGAACACCCCTCGCCATCGAATCACAAGCATGCAATCTGGAACGTCTTCTCAGAGCCTTGGCAAAAGCTTTTCCTATCAGTGTTGGTGGGTTTCAAATTCTATTAAAGAGCTCAAGTTCCAACTCTCGAAAGCACAATCACACCCCACTTCACCCAAAAATCCTAAATCACTGAAATCTTTTGTCCATACTTTATTGCATTGTAAAATCTCGAGTCTTTCAAGATCCAATTCACCTGAGATCATTTGTGCATAACCGCCTCTACTGTAAAATAAAATCTATCATGCATCTCACCTCTTTCAACAACATCTTCCTTGCGCTTTTTGTTCTCTTGGCTTCCTCTTATGTTCTTGCACAAGGAGATGGCTCCGCATCCCCCCCGCCAGCTCCCGTCAACAATGCGGCACCTACCACCTCACCCGGTGCACCTGAAAGTGGAGGCTTTAATGCTACTGATATGGCGAAAAAGGCTATGAAGGCAGCAACCGGAGTCATGAATGCAGTTTCAGGAGGGTAAGTTCCATTATCTTACATCTTACCCAGAATTGAAAAAAAGAACTAATGATGAATTCTTGATCTTTGAATTGAAAGTTTGACTGAAACTATGGATGCAGCTACAAATCTGATTAAAAAGGTGTCGAATTATACCAGTAATGCGACCGCTCAAAACACTAGACGTTCAATAACATTTGATAACACGATTCATCTTGATTTGGACTAGGTAAGAGGAAAACTATTGATTGATTCCTTTTTGACATGTCCATCTGATCAATTTTTTTGATTCTTCTTTAGTTCAAGTTATTTAGGTTATCTTTGTTTTTTGGTTTTAATAATCTGGATTATGAGACTTAAACTTTGATATCTATTTTATATTTCTTACATCTCTTGATTCTCATTTTTAAAGCTGGACTATATTTTGTATGAATTATTTTATACTTTATCAAGATGAATTTAGCGCTGTATTATAGATTAGTACAAAAAGAAGATATCACCTGTTACGATCCATCACCTTGTAGCAATAAAAAGCCTTTGTAACCTCATCTTTCAATTTCATTTTCAATTCAGAAGTCGTATCAAACTGAAGAAGTTTGGATCAAAAGCAAACTTTCTAGGTTAAGAACTTGGTCAGTTCAAGTGGAACACGATGCAGAGGATGATTATCAGACTGGTGTACGACAAGAGCTTCTATGGCTTCTAACAAAGATAAGAAAGCAAGTCGTGAGATGAATCCCATCCGGAGAGCCCTCATATGACATTGTAGAATGCCAAGAGTGCAATGTAGCCTTCAGTATTACCTTGATAAAAGCATACAAAACTTGTAAAATAGATACCGACTCTTGAAAACTCCAAGGGCTATCATGAACACCTCAAGCTTGAGCTCAACCCATGGTCAATTTCTTTTCTTGACGAACTCAGAAATCTTTCCTCGACCAAAAACGTCATCAGACCTGACTAAAGTTCAACCTGTTGTTTATAAGGGCAGCTTTAACGACATTCAATCAGGAACTAACCTCATTGATAAGCCTCTCTTTTCACTCAAAATATAAAAAACATCCTTGAAATCTCATCCCATAGCAAAGGGCATTACTTTGCAAAATCTCAAAAAAAACATTCCTTTCCTTAATTTCCTTGCAAATACAACAAACAACAAGTGTAGAATCAAGATCAAAACCAATCTCGAGAAAAAAAAATCAACTATAATTTAATCTTTTCCAATCGTTTTTTTTCTAAACTATACTGAAAATGATTATAGATATTAAACTGATAAGCATCATATGAGAATCAATCTTAAATCGATTCCCATCACCTTGTTTAGCTTTATCTTTCCTAATAAACCAAAAAAAAACATGATCAATAAAAAAAGTAAGCACCATTCAAATCAAATGAAATCATTAAAACTTACGGAATGTTTGTATTGGTTACATTCTTTGGATTAATAGCGGGAGTTACCACAGTAGGAGTTTTAGGTCCTGAGGTAGTGTTAGGTATCGTTGGTGAAACAGGAGGTTGACCCGGTATCGGTGTAATGCTAGAAGGAGGCGGGGTGTTGCTAATGGTTGTAGCATTGGTTTTGGGGGTACTGGTTGCATTGGCGGCCCCAGGAAGAGGTGATATAGATGAACTGTTTGATGGTTTGGTTGGTGTGAGTGGGGGACTTGCGGTAGTTGAAGGTGGTGGTGTGATTGGAATTGGAGCAGGATTGGATTGAGTAGAAGTTTGATTTGTTGGACTCTTTGTGGCTCCGTCTCCAGAATTAATCATTCCAAGAGGTGTAACATGACTACAGTCTCCTCCGGCCTATCCAAACATAACAATAAGTTTTCTTTAGATTTTGATTCATGTTATCCTAAGGTATAAGAATGATACTCACAAGGACTGTAGAGATTTGTGAATAATTTATAATTCCTTTGTTATCTCTTACTTGAAATGTTAATTGTGTTCCAGGTGCTTGATCGACAATCCAGCTAAAATTATCCACAAAAAAAATTCAAAAAAAACTATTCATGATTTGTTTACGAATAGATTTTTCTTTGGAACAAAAAACTTACGTTAATTGACCTGGTAGACTCATGGTTGGAAATGTTTCCAAAGGTGGTGCTCCAGGTGAACCCTTTCATAATACAAAAACGATGAAGAAACAATTAGAACAAATTGATCATGAATTGGATTCAAGACTAGAACTTACTCCAGGTAGAATAGATACATAATATGGCGCTTCGCCTCCTCCAACCGTCAAGGCTATCGGAAGACATTGGATCAAACTAGAGATACATTAGGAAGTCAAATAAATCAATAAGAGACAACAAGTTGGTAAACACAAGCCCATCATCTCAATGATTTGACTCGATCAAAGTTATAGCTACTCACCTCGGTGGGAGATTAATCACCGGTTTATCCTCTTGTCCTGCGACAATAAAAACTAAGCTTAAAAGTAACGAGAATTTGAGATTAAGGGCTCCCATTGTTGAAATGGATTATGTTTTTAAAGCTGATGAGATGATGTTGAGAGAGTAAGTACTTCGACCAGTTCTGGTGAATGAAAGCTGAAGGTGAAGAAAGTTTCAAGAAAGAAATTGATGATGGTTTAGCTGAGCAAAAAGTGGGAGAATATTCCCTCAAGATCGAGTCTATATGTACTTTCTGCAAAATCGATTAATTCCATCTTAACGATCTATCGTCAAGGATCCAATCGAAGACGGCTACCAAAATCAAAAGTTGATAATAAAACGTTAATGAATCAAATAAAAGATGTTAACTTATCACATCCATCCTCATTATCATCAATCAAATCACTTATCAACCGGGGCCTTCTTTTAATTTGTCACTTTGAGGTTTCGGATTGCGCAGCAGTATTCAAACCGATCTTTGTTGTTGACTATTCCCACGAGGCCCTTTACCCTTTTTCAAGACTTTGTCGATGCTATTTGTGGTGGTTGAACTCGTTAACAACGATATTCAGGATACGTGAATGGCCATGGTCTGCAGAGTGCGTACCATGTGGTAAGCATCCTGAACGACGGAAGAGACAAAAGACTATCATCTTGTTACCAAAATTTGTTATCGCACGTTGATGGCTTCACAAATTCCCACTCAAGGCGGATACTGTGTGTATATGATCTTAGAGGGAAGGAAAAAGTTCTCATGGTGACTACATGGAGATTGTCAGGGAACGAGGAAAAGAATTCTTAGATTTTGTGATGGATTGAGAAAAAGAAAGGCATGAATACTTGAGTGTTTCAGTATCATGTCGAGCGGCAAGCCCCAATCGTTACAGACAGACGCTATCAGGAAAAAGAATCAACATGATGTTCTGGTCAAATACCAAAACAAAACATGAAAGGCCAAAACTTTTTTGATTAAAATGAAAGGTGATTATTATAAAGAACACATCAACATATCTAATATTTACGCCATCCTAAGATATGTAATACTAAAGTCATTAGGCTTGGTATGTTTTCCTTAACTAGTCTTCCATAAAGTATCATCCTCTATTTACTTTTCGAGCTACACTTGCCATCAACAAAGTCTACAACCTAGGCCAAAGCTTCCTCGCTAGTTTCTTTGGTTTCATCTAATTGAGTTACTTCAGGTGAGTCAGAAGATGCAGAGTTCTCCTCTTCAACCGCTGTCTCGATTGATTGTGCTGGTTCGATGGTAGCCGGTGTCAATTCTTCGACTTTAGGATCTTCTTCGGAAGAAGGTTCGACTTTCTCATCATGATCATCTACCCATTCTTCGTTTCCAGTAGATTTTTCGACTGGTGCAACTGGTTCAACAGGGGTGGAATCATCAACTAAGATATAACTGTTTGCTGTTTGACTTTCACCAGCTCCACTACCGTGTTCTGAGAGTGGGGCAGATTTCGGACTCTCACTCCTTGGCTGAGGTTGCTCTCCTGCGGATTTAAACGAGGCGGCTTCGGATGCAGGAGCTGAGAGCGTCGATGGTGGGTTTTGTGGCACTTCTGGTTTCTCAGAGGATGATTGCTCTGTCGAAGTTGGCTTGTCGGAAACGGTGTTAGTAGAGATCTTGGAATCGGGCTTGTTAGAGCTGGTTTGACTGGCTGGCTTAGAGGCCGCAGCTTCCTCTCCAGTGATCTCTTCAATCAGGGCTTCGCCGGAAGGAGCGCTACGGCGAGAGGCGCCAGATGAAGAGGCCTGCGATGAGCGGATGGTTTGATTGACATCCAATTTGATCATCTCACTAATGAGTGCGAAGAGCAAGTTACAAAAGTGGACGAGTCTTCAGTTGAGTCAGCAATTCAAATGAAGCTGGGTAGAACCCGAAAGATGAAGACTTACACCACGATGCCAAATACTTCAGGGGGCATAGTACGTTGATAGATCATCATGAGCTCTTGAGGAGAAGGGTATACTTTATAAGCTTTGAAAAATGAAATGGCAGCTGGTACAGCGCCTTGAGGAAGCCCTATCAAAATTCCCAAAAGATCGCTCAGCTATTGAACTAAACCAGATTGATAATGACGAAAGTATCGATTCTCAAAACTTACTTCCAGCCAACATCTCACCCATTCCGACTTGTTCCATGAAATAGTTCTCTTTCCCTTCGATAGTCGTTGGAAGAGGTTCAGCATTAACAGCAGCTACAGCAGCTGCTAACATCTCTTCAGCTTCTCGACTTGCATTCTTGTTAGATGTTTGCTTTTGTTTTGATAGCTTTCGTTGTTCTTTCACTAAGTTGGTCATGAGAATTCAGATCAGTTAAATTAGAATCATTTTCATCGAATCCAATTAGGATCAAAGAGAATTGGTAGAAAACCATCAATCGAAAACGTACTCACATAGCTTTTTACGGAAAGCTGGATCATTTCGACGTTTATAATCGAAATAAAAGCAATAAGAGATCCCAGCGGTGAGGACAGAAAGACTACCGATTGTAAGTACTTGCCGAGTGGTAGGCATAGTGATAAGAGTGATGATTGGGATCCTTTCTTCGATCGCCTTGAGGCTTGAAGGACTTTTGGGGAAGAGGTGCACTGCTTGTATCAAAGGGTAGTACCGGTCAAAAAAACTTGACTCACCAATTACACAATCACATTACCACTTGTAACTGTATCAAGACACACATTTCACACACTTCGAAATGTAACAAAGCCCTCTCTGCGGGGCGCCGAAAGGTTGTGCGGGGTGTGTAGACGGCGAGTCAAGTGAGACTGCAGTGTATGCACCTTCAAGTTTTCGCAATTTTTCTAACTTCTCTAATCGACTTGATCGATTAATGGCTACAAAAATTGTTATTGGAGGGTCAGGTAGGATCTACATTATAGCACGCCGAGTCACGCATATATCACTCTATCAGAGAACTGATTTGTTTGTATTTCTCATTTCGTCATCCAGGACTTCTCGGTAGAGCGGTGGTTGCACATCTGAAAGAGCAAGGCCACCTATGTTGGTACACATGCTTTCAGTAGGGCCACAGACGCGCTCGAAAAGGTATGTATACTGGATTCTTACCTTGATAGATATCTTCAATTTTATACCCGAAACCATCTAACGATGATTTGGATGTCTCATAGATCGATTTACGGGATACAACAGTAATAGAAGACTTGATCAAAAACTTTAAACCAATCTTACTTGTGCATTGCGCAGCGGAGAGAAGGCCAGATGTAGCTGAAAAAGATCCAGAAGGACTAAGCAAGTTGAGCAATTTTTCCACTCGTTCTTTACATTTCATGATTCATCAGTTCAGTCGAATCAGTAGTAAACTGACTCGAATTACGTCGCCTCTTGAATTCAGTGTGATGTGGACACTTCTAAACATCTAGCCGAACTTTCCAAGCGGTATTCATTTCGTCTCATCTATATATGCACAGATTATGGTAAGCAAATCCAACTCTCAAAACAATCTATAACTCGTAAGTCAAATCTCTGATCTTGAAATATTTCTGGAGATAGTATTTGATGGTAATGCACCAGAAGGAGGATATGATATCAATGATGAACCAAAGTGAGCTATAAATGGTTATTGTGTTTTACAGACTTTCACTCTAAACTGATGTCTATTGCTTGTTCACCAAACAGTCCCACTAATTTATACGGTGAGACCAAGTTAGCTGGTGAGAAGGCCACTTTTGAATCGGGTGAAAAGGGTCAAGTCCTTTCACTTAGAGCACCAGTCCTGTAAGCTCTTTCACAAAGTAGTTCAAATTCGAATCTATATGACTGACTGAAACTTAAAACTAACGATGCTTTTCGCTTTTTGACAGTTATGGTAAAGCCGGACGGAATGACGAAGCAGGTCAGTTTCCAATTGAAACCAAAGAAATGGAATGATAAACCAAAGATTGAAATCATTGGCTTTTGAATTCCATCTATCCATACCTTGATCGATGGTGTAAAGAAATCATCGCAAGGTCATTCAATAAAAATGGATGATTGGGCAACTAGATATCCAACTTTAGTAGACGATGTAGCAAAGGTGATCAGTCAACTTGCAAGTCAGTCATTTTACCTTTTAGAATCCTCAAATCAATTGTATCATTCTAATATTGTATTCAAATCATGATTTACAGGTTTTCAAAAACCCTATCCTCCAATCCTACATTTCTCTTCGCAGAAAATGTACACCAAGTATTCAATAACAGTGGTTTTTGCCAACTTATTAAACCTACTCATTGATGATTTGGTCAGAGTAAGTGAAGGTCCAAAAGCTGCTGAAAATATCAGAACTAGAGATTGTCGGTTAAGCACCAAGTCAATCGAAACACTTGGCATAGATGTTTTAACTTTCTCTTTTGAAGATTGGTGGAAGAATGAATTTCCACCTGAATTACCCTTGATTGACTCTTGTAAACTAACTGATATTCTTAGTGATCATGCTTTTCTATTTATTATTCTTTTTGTATGAATTGAAATATATCAAATTACCCAAAATCCTTGAGTCAAACACATGATCAAATCTTTGAATAAATTTTTGAAGATGTTTACAGTCATTTGATTCCACTCCTGATGAAGGATCATTTTTGTTTCTGATTGATCAAAACGAAAAGTGGGTTTAAAACATGTCATGTTTTATATCCAAAGTCTGCACTCACTATCATTCAATGGATACAAAAATAAACAAAAATAAAACTTCATCTTATTCTACAAGTGCAGCCCATAAACGAAGAATCTTTGAAATTCACTCAAAGCTTTCTGATACTCACCTGTCTCAAAAAATTGTTTAACAGAATGTCATTTTCATTTATCATCACGCTTGTAGGATCTTTGAAGTGAGCATTCAAAGTCATCAACTAGGATCGGAATTAGGATTAGAGAAAGATCGTGACAAATGATACAAGCTGGCTTTTGATGTCAATGTATTTGATGGGGCCCATGAAGTACCGTCACCGTTCAAAGATGGTACGGAGGCTTCTGAGGAAGCGGGTGTTAGTCAAAAAGTCTGTTGAGGAACGATGATTCTTGACTCTCTGTCACTTGGGAATGGATGCGATCATAATAACCTCAAAGGCTCGGACCAAAAATAAATCAGGGTCTTAGGCGGTTTTGATAAAATGGTGTAGTTGATTCAATCAACTTTTATCTGACAAACATTTTTTAAACAAATTAGATTTATGGAAAAACGAATAAAAAAATTCTATATACAAAGAAGGGTATAAGTATCACAGGTCTATTTACAAAAGATTGTCAATCTATTTCTTGTAACTTTGTTTTGTTTTCAAAACTCGGATTAAAAGAAAACGAATGGACTGATCATATTAATTTCTATTGTCTGGATTACTGGGTGAACGAAGTCTAAGGATTAATCTTCTAGGACGACGAGGTTCCGTGACTTGCACCTCTGGTTGGGGATCCGCTACTACTTCTTCTTGCGCTTGATCATCAACTGGATCAACGGGTGGACGAAGTCTAAGAATTAATCTTCTAAAAGGACGAGGAGGTACAGCCTCTGATTGAGTATTTTCAACTACTTCTTGATCCTCTGGAGCATTTAAGTTTCTTGAAGAACTTGTTTCAGCACCAGTTTGAGTTTCTTCTATTTTTTCTTCTTGTACCTCGTTTTTGAGTTTTTACCTCCTCTCTTTTTCTTATTTTGATTTGAATCAATTCCTTCTTCCAAAGCTCTTGATCTTAAATTAGTAGCAGCTCTTCCATCTAATCTTCTAGGTCTCAAAGCTCTTCCAGGCCTTTGTGTTGGAATTTCAGTTTGTGCTTGGATTCGAGGTGGACTTGATTCTGGCTTGTCTTGAGGGTTTGGCGGAGTGGGAGGTATAGCAGGTGTACTCCTGGTTTGAGAAGAAGTGGTAGGTTGTTCTTGAGGTGGTGGCGGAGTGGGAGGTATAGCAGGGGGGCTTATGGTATGAGAAGAATTGGTAAGTTGAGCTTGAGGTTCTTCTCGCTGCTTTGCTGGTTGAGATTTCTTGACCTGTTTAGTCTTACTCTTCTTTTTTGCTGGTAGAGTTGAGTCGTTGGCTTGATTTTTTATTTTCTTACCTTGGGGTTTCAATGCAGTTGTAGTTTGAAGATCTTGAGTCGGAGCATTGACCTCGTCTCTCCTAGATAAATTGGGGAGTATATTTGACTCTCTCGCATCATTATGAACTGACACATCCCTTGAGCTCGGGCCCAAACAAGGAGAGGATTGTCTCATAGATTGAGGTGATCTTCTTCCTCTTGCATCTACAAAACCTAATCGCCAAAGTCTCAAAGTCTCTGGACTCAATGCATGAGTGTTCCCGGAATTTGGATTTGGTTGATTTGATGGGCCTGGTGTTGCCTGTTGCTCGACCAGTCTGGCATAGTGATGAAGATCGCTACGGTTTTGGGTCGAAGAAAGCTCTTCACCGTTAGAAGAATTGCTTGTGAGTGGTGATCCACGAGAGTCGAATAATTGTATTCCTATCTGTTCGTCTTCTTCATGACTAGGAATTCTAGATTGTCCTTGCAAAGCAGGAATCTCATCTTCTGTAATTCCATCTTCTGGATTGATATCCGGTTTTTCTTCGCCACTAGAAAATCGAGGTTGTTCTTGTGAAGAAGGGAGCTCTTCTTCCATTTGTTCATCTTCAGGGTCAATATCCGGTTTTTCTTCGCCACTAGAAAGTCGAGGTTGTTCTTGTGAAGAGGGAAAATCTTCTTCCAATTGTTCACCTTCTGGATTGATATCCGGTTTTTCTTCGCCACTAGAAAGTCGAGGTTGTTCTTGTGAAGAAGGGAGCTCTTCTTCCATTTGTTCAATGTCAGTGTCGATATCCGGTTTTTCTTCGCCACTAGAAAGTCTAGGTTGTTCTTGTGAAGAGGGGAAATCTTCTTCCATTTGTTGACCTTCAGGGTCAATATCCGGTTTTTCTTCGCCACTAGAAAATCTAAATTGTTCTTGTGGAGAGGGACACTCTTCTTCCATTTGGTCATCGTCAGTGTCGATATCCGGTTTTTCTTCGCCACTAGAAAGTCGAGGTTGTTCTTGTGGGGAGGGAAACTCTTCTTCCATTTGGTCACCGTCCGTGTCGATATCCGGTTTTTCTTCGCCACTAGAAAATCTGTAGTGTTGTTGTGACGAAGGGATTTCTTCTTCCATAGGTTCACCGTTCGGGCTTATATCTGGTATCTGATCATTTAAGATTCCGTCAGACCATCCGGGTCCAGGGGTAGGTGGACGGGATTCAATGCTTTGATCTTGATGATCAGATTCAGATTTAATCGCGGGTAGATATTCGAGCGAGCTTTCAGTCTCAATAGATCTAAAACGGTTGAGTTGTTTTAGGAGATCTGGTGATGGTGATGCCTCGTCCCTGAATAGAGGCATAGTTTCTTGATGGACAGGTTGAGCAGGAGAATCATTTTCAGATTCATATTCCATTGGGCTTACAGGATCAAAACAATCGCATTCGTTGAGAGCATGAGACCCTGGAAGAAAGACAGTTTGTTCCACAAATTGGTCATGTGAATCGAGTCCAGGTTCTTGGAGCTGATTGTTCTGGAGAATAGAATGAGATGAGGAATCAAAAGAACATGCAGAATAAAAGGAAGAAACGTCAGACTTTTTATTCTCTATAAGTAGATTACGGTGTAAGGGAGTGCACTTACTTGAGGCGAGTCCGGAAGAAGATCATCCATCACTTGTTGGTGACTCGAGCTGTTTGAATGGAGTAATGGGCTATGTGGAGCCACAGTTTCTCCTCTGATAGTATGCAAGTCACTGTCAGAACTCATCTCGTTGATAGGCTCCTGCGAAGCTGGTGTATTTGATTTGATGTTGGAAAGAAAACAAAAGAGTGTTTGTTGATTTTTGGTTGAGTAAGATTGTAATATTATAATGGCAAGGATGGTGTATTTTTTCGATTAGATGCAGGTCAAGCAACAAGTTTGATGGGGTAAACTTTGATGGGAAGTTGCTGAGGACGATTTTATATCTTTCTGTCATTATATTATCATTCCTACTTTCATCTTGTCTTTTCGCATTTGATCGTAAAGATGATAATGTACAAATGCGCTTGAACATTTTCCACCAGTTCAAGATCAGACTTCACTTTTCTATCGCTTTTATGATCCCAACTATCGACTTTGCGGAAGAGAAAATTGATATAAATGGAACTTTGAGATCACAGATTTAAAAGCTTCTCACTTGAATCGCTTTTCAAGTCTTGACTCATTTCGTGAAAGTTAAGCTCTTTCCATTGGATGCTCAGATCGCCATCATATTTCGTCATCTCTGATGTGATTCCTATCACAATCTTGGTACGGTAAGAGTGTAGGAGAAGTAACTTGAGGATTCATTCCAAGGGGGAGAGAGGTGGGCTTTATATAGTCCACCATCTCTCTACAAAGTACGAATAAGGAAATAGTGGTACAACGAGAGTCGACAAGGATTTGTCGAGATACAAGTAGGTGTAAAAAGTGGAGGTGGCCGAATCCGGTACTGAAGGATTCGGTCTACAAGTAATGTCAAGCAAGTGATCGGGACGGATCTGGGTGAGATCCGTTTCGATAAGGAAAACATTGTGAAAACAATAGAAATGAAAAGTAGTTAAAAGCAGAGAAAAGCGCGTCGAGCGTATCGAAAGCGCGTACAATGAGAACAAAGGGAAATGACGAAATTAGGAATAACACCATCCCCTCCTTAAGGCCGTAAACTTCCTAGTTTACTTCGGGGAATTTTCCTTTTTCACGCCGGATGAGTTCCTTGAGAGTCGATACGTTGAGGTTGATGAGCGACGGTCGCGATGCTTCGCAGTAGTATCGCGTTGCTGGAGTCTCTGGGAGGCGAAATAAAATTCGTCGGAGGTCCCTTTAAATTTTTTAAGGCGGCATCCGTTAGTTTTGTTGTTTAATATGTGACCATTAGAAGTCATTAGGCTATACGTACCATTTGGATAGACGTCGTGGATGACGAAGGGCCCGTCCCATCTGGGATGAAGCTTAGTAGGTCTTCCTTCATATGACCGAAGGACTCGGTCTCCAGGCCTGAGGTTGCGTTCCGTGTAGCCTTCTTCTGTTTCTTTGTCTTTCTCTTTCGCCCTCTCGTTGAGTTCTTGTATAAGTTCTTGTCTTTTGACGTTGTGTTTGTGAACTGTCAAATTGCGTTGCTTATGAATTAAATCTAAGTTTTCGAAAGAGGAGTCAAACATTAGACTTACTTTCTCTGACGGTAATCTTGCTTCGCTACCGTAAGCCATGTAATATGGTGAGGCTTTCATAGAGTGGGAATAAGAAGTGCGGTACGCGAGTAAGCACGTGTTCACATACTCATCCCACAGGAGTTGGTCGTATGGGCTACAGAATTTGCGAAGTGCGTTCATGAACGTACCGTGGAATCTTTCTACTAAACCATTTGCCTGTGGGTGATAGGGTGTAGTTTTGATGTGATTTATTTTGTAGCCTTCAGTGAACTCTTTAAATTTATTGCTAAGGAATTCCGATCCGTTGTCCGTGACAATTTCGTTCGGAACACCGTGATTTAAAATGATGTTTTTCGTCATGTCAATGGCGGCTTCAGCTGAGGTAGTCTTGAGAGGATGGGCATAAGACCAGCCGGTACCGTAATCTATGGCAGTGATGAGATATTGGTTACCGTTAGCCGTCTTCGGTAATGGTCCTACAAAATCCATACCCCAGCGTCTGAAGGGCTCACCTCTTAGGATTGATTGAGTAGGTAAATAATGTTGTTTAGTTGTCTTAGCGGCGAATTGACATGCGCTACATAGTGAGATTGCTTCTTTAACAGTTGATGCAAGCTGTGGAAACCAATAGCGTTTCTTGACAGCTTCGATAACGTCCTTTTCATTCCTGTGACCTAGATCTTCATGTACGCTGAAGGCTAGAGCTAACGCGTCAGCTTTGTTAGTTGGCACGGTATAAGGTCCGGCATTCTCATCCGTTGCATCGTATTTGATTAATACGCCGTTGCCTAGATCAAAGGTTCCATCACCAATGAGAGTGCGGTCAACTCCTGCTTCGAGTTTGAGTTTGTATTGAATTAATTCGGTGTAAGCATCCTTTTCTTGATCAATATTAAATAAGGCGTTTGCTGTTTCAGGAGGGTCAGGATCAGATTCAGTGTTAGGTTTTCTAGACAAAGCATCCGCGGCGAGTTGTTCTTTACCTGGTCGATAGATGATGTATGCGTCGAAGAATTCGAGTTCATCTACGAAACGTGCAAGTCTTCTGTTAATATGCTTCTGTGTCTTGAAGTATTTCAAGGACTCATGGTCAGTCCTAACTAAAACTGGCGAACCTTCTACAAAACCTCTAAAGTGCTTGAGTCCGTGAATGATAGCCAACAACTCTCTCTCTTGCGCAGAATAGTTCTGTTCGGTCTTTGAGAGTTTCCGTGATTCAAAAGCAATAGGTCTGAGGTTACTATTTTTAAGCTTCTTCTGGTAGTCGATGTAATCAAAACTTACATCTCTTGGTACATCGACGGCGGTATCCTGTTGCAATACCGCTCCAATATTAGTTCCAGAGGCATCTGTGTCTAGAACAAAAGGTTTGAATGGGGTCGGGTGTTGTAGTGTGGCCGTTTCTGAGAGTGAGATCTTGAGTTTCTCGAATGATTCTTGTTCTTCCTTCCCCCACTTGATAGGCGAGCCGGGTTTAGGCGAGCCTTCAGTTAGCTTATAGAGGGGTGAAGCAATCATTGAGAACTTCAAGATAAAGCGTTTGTAGTAAGTACAGAGATTGAGAAATCCTCTGACATGCGAAATGTTTGAAGGAACGGGCCACTCAACAATTTTTTTAATTTTGTCAGGGTTGGTGCGGATTCCATTTCCGTCCACGATGTGGCCCAGGAAAAGAAGAGATGGTAAACCCCATTGGCATTTTTTACCTGACACCACCAAGTTGTGCTCATTCAGGATCTTGAATAACATCTTGATGTGTCCTTCATGCTCGGCTTCTGATTTTGAGTAGATTACGACGTCATCTAAATAAACAAGTGCAAATTTGTCAATAATATCCTTCAAGATATCATTCATCATTTCCTGAAAAGTGGCTGGAGCATTACATAAACCAAAGGGCATCACTTTCCATTGGAAGTGCCCTTGTCTGCAAGTGAAAGCGGTTTTGTCTTTGTCCTCGTCCGCCATTTGAACCTGCCAAAAACCAGATTTCAAATCGATAGTAGAGAATACTTTAGCGTCTTTGAGGAATAGATATGCATCGTCAATGCGTGGAAGGGGATATGCATTTTTCCTAGTCACCTTGTTTAAAGCGCGATAATCCACGCACACTCGAGTGCTACCGTCCTGCTTTTTAACCAACAACAGGGGAGAACTCCAGGGTGAATCCGTTTTTTCAATGATACCCTGTTTAAGACCTTCTTCAACAAATTGATTAATCAGTTCATGCTCAGGAGGAGTAAGTGGGCGGCCGTGCGATTTGATAGGCTTACCGTCACCTGTGTCAATGTAATGTTTATATTTCCTCTCGTGGATTTCAATTTCATCTTTGAAGCAGTAAGGTGCGATCTTCTTTGCCGATTCGAGGAGTTGGTTACCAAAAGATCCGTCTTCAATTCTGAATAACTTTGGTTCGTCAGATCGTGGACCAAAGGAGAAAGTCTTATTACCAACTTTGGCGTCCACCATGTATACTCCTGTCTTGAAGTCGATGCGAGGATTGTACTCCTTGAACCATGGGAGACCCAAGATTAAGGAAATGTTGGGCAAGGGCAATACAAAGGCTTCGACTTCGAAAAAGAAGGATCCATTCTTCTCGTGGTGGTCCATTTCGACCTGGAAGACTGCGACCTTATTAGCAATTTCTTGAGCGCCATTAGCTAATCTAACACCACGACCTTCCACAGTCTTGATTTTAATACGGTGTGGACTCATTTTTTTCATGGCGTTGAGTCTTGACTCCGAGATGTAATTCGCAGCGGCACCAGTATCCAGGATAGCATCCACTGGCATGTTCCTGAAATAACAAGGGTAAATGGGTAAGGAGGTGTACTTAGTTTCATGAGCTGCTAAGTCGACCATGTTGAGTTCAATGATCTCTTTTTCTTCAGGTTTAGTCAAGTCAATCATGTTGAGCTCAGGAACTTCTTGTTTTTCTTCATCAATATGGAACAGGTCCCATATCTTCCCTTCTTCGAATTCTTCTAGTTCTTCTTCACTATCTTCAAGATCGATAATGATTTTGTTGGTCTCAATTGAATCCACAGCCCAGATGATTGGGTCCTCTATGTCTTCGTTGAAGCCCGACATAGTTAAATCTTCGAATTTCTTTGCTTTGAATGTAGTTGCAAGGATCTTGTTCCAGGTTTCAACGTTCTCTAGTTCTTTTTCAGGTGAAATGAATTGTTCCTTTTCTTCGACTGGAGAGTTGAAAGGAGTGCTGGTGTACTTGTAACCATCGATTAAGCTGCGGTCGAGTTTAATCTTCTTGTCAAGGCGGCCATTGATGAACTTTTCTAGGTTCATGTAATATAATTCATTGACTCCATTTGGATCATGGGCTGGTAAGACTTCGACTTCTGGACTGGTTTCTTCTCGAGTACGTTTCGTGGGACTGTTAGGTAACTCGTGAGGTTCTAAGTCGAAGTACTCGATACCTTTGGAGACGGTGGGAGGACTGTCTTCGCAACCGTAAGCGTAACAAGTTTCACAGCATCTGACAGTGCCTCCAGAAACCTTTCTGAATAGTTCCCTGACAGCATCGCGTTCTTTCTGAAGGTCGAGGAAATCTTCTTGCTTCATGTCCTTCAACGCTTCAAGGTAATTGCGTTGGTACTCAGCCAGGGCTTCTCTTCCATCTTCACAAGGTCCGTCGAGGCTCTCAGTAGATTCGCGAGAGGCTTGAAAAACTTGACCGTTGGCATCTTGGAACGGGGTCGTGAAAGATGTGAACTCCTGTAATTCATGATCTTGAAAAGGTGCTACGAACTCGGGTTCGCGAATAGGTTGGACGAGTTCCATTAGAAGGAGGTTGGGTTTTCTTCGATCTCCTCGAGAGTTGTTGCTTCGAGAATCCTTGTGGTTCGGGGTTTTCTTTGTGCAGTTTCGAGACATGTGTCCAAACCCATGACACTTATAACATTCAACCTTGCTTAAGTCGGCCATGTCCAGTTCCATTGGTACGGCAGAACTAGTGCTTACAGGTGGTTTTCCAAAAGGAACAGACGAGCGGCGGTTTTGAAAGTTGATATAGGGCTTCTGAAAGTTAGACTTGCGATCTGAGATGAATTTTCGCTCATTGGGTTGAATCTTGCGTTGGTTGATCCGCATGTTTCTTTCGCTTTCGCGGGCGGCGGCGTATAAAACTTCCATGTCCTTGTCTTTCTTGTATTCAGTTTTATTGATATCTTGTCTATGAGAGGCTGGGAGTTTATCGAGGAACAAGTAGGATCTTTCGAAGAAAGGAAGGTCTTCTTCGGGGATTTGGCAGATGAGTTTTCGGAATCGAAGGATGTACTCGCTGACGTCGCCTTTGTAGAAGCAGAGTTTGAGTTTCTCTCTGACTTCTTCTTTGAGCATACCACAGCTATACTTGGCAAGGAACTGATGGCGGAAGTCTTGGTAGTCGGTACAGGTTCCGCCGTTGGCCGTGTCTCGTACTTGATGCCAGAACATCCGGCTTTCTTCGTCGAGATAGTTGCCAATCATCTCACCCCAATCAGACTCAGGGTAACGATGGGTTCTGAAGTTGGATTCCAATTCTGAAATCCATAAGTCGGCGTTATCGCCAAAACCGCCGAATTTGCGCGGTTCCGCGCGAAACGCGTCAGGCTTCAAGGGAGCAGGTTGAGTCGAGCGAGTGTGATGGTTCTGCTCGAGCTGGTGGATGTGGTTCTGAGCGTTGGCCAGATCTTGATGGTTTTGCTGGTTTTGGTTACGGAGCTCGGCGATGGCTTGAGCTTGGGCTTGAGCATCCGAGTTGTTTTGTTCAAGCTGGGCCTTGATGAGCCTAAGGTCCTCAGCAGAGATTTGAACATATCCATGTGGATCTTCCATCATTTTCTATACGTTGAAAAGGATAATGGAAAGGTTATTATGATAATAAACAAGACTTGATCAGAGTCTCAAAAATACGTACTGGTATTTTTATAATTTCTTCAACAAGAAATCGATAGAACTGGGTCTATAAGGGTTTTTTTAGAAAAACTGTTTGATAAAGGGGTGGTTCTGTGTGCAGTAGGATAGAGAACGTCTATCAGAGATTCTAACTAATCTAAAGAGGAATCGAGAAGGATTTGGATAACTAGCTAGGAAATCTAAAAACTTACGAAGGGATCTATTGGGGATTTTTGGGTACTTCTGTTGGATTTTAACTTTCCGATAGGGGATCTACGAAATAGAAAAGGTTTACAGAAGTAAGCAGAAAGGAATAGATCAATATCTCTTAGATATCAAGGTGCGTGTTGATAAGAAGTTAGAAAATAAAAATAACACACAAATAATTATTTGTGATTCCTATCACAATCTTGGTACGGTAAGAGTGTAGGAGAAGTAACTTGAGGATTCATTCCAAGGGGGAGAGAGGTGGGCTTTATATAGTCCACCATCTCTCTACAAAGTACGAATAAGGAAATAGTGGTACAACGAGAGTCGACAAGGATTTGTCGAGATACAAGTAGGTGTAAAAAGTGGAGGTGGCCGAATCCGGTACTGAAGGATTCGGTCTACAAGTAATGTCAAGCAAGTGATCGGGACGGATCTGGGTGAGATCCGTTTCGATAAGGAAAACATTGTGAAAACAATAGAAATGAAAAGTAGTTAAAAGCAGAGAAAAGCGCGTCGAGCGTATCGAAAGCGCGTACAATGAGAACAAAGGGAAATGACGAAATTAGGAATAACACTGATAGCAATTTCGTTTCATTGTCACCGGATGGCTTCAAATGACTCTAAGTTTTTCGTGCTCTGTAGGTCAACATCTCCCGATTACTAATACAACGACTTGAAGATTATCAGATGAACTGATCGTAAATGCTCAGATTGGAACTGGTCGCGTCATTTCTGATAACAAAATTGTTCAATCGTGAACAAATGGTCTGAGCTAATGACACATAAGTTTTTCGTCCTTTCTCTGTCGATATCTCTGAAGTCCAAAGAGTTGAACATCACCTGATGTACTCATAATGTACTAATCTTGCCGCAAAGCTTTTCTCATCCGTCACATGGACGGCCGTTGGCGTGAGTCGTCCTTCATTATACGTTGATCATGACTATCTTCCACGATGATCACTGGCTTGAAAAGTTCGATTAAGACAAGACGCCAGTCATTGCAGTATCTGTTGCAGAGCATATGGGGCGCTATGTAAATGATCTGATAGCCAATCGTCTTACTCACAGGCACTCCAGTATCTTTGAGGCTGAAACGTGATCATGGTCGGTTCCCCTTCATTCCTTTTTTACGTTTGAATGTTCTAAAATGCGTGCTCTCATAGGACACTTTATATCGCATGGCCGTCATGTGTTGGAGGCTTAGTACTGCTTGGGGGCGGCTTTTCAAGAAAACCCAGCATGTTAGGCTTTCAAACCTTCTTTCACCGAAGTATCGAAATCCCGCGAAAAACGTGATTGATGTACAGATTTTTGATTTGTATAATATCGCAGCGCTCATGTGTGGATGGGACTAGCATACGTGGTGACCCCAGTAGCGTACTGAAAGCAATCTCTTTGGAGCGTTTCCATACAAATTTTGATTGGAATCGGCTTCTGCCCATATTTCACTATAGTAAGCAGGCCGATACATATTTGCTGCCACGATCTCGTCTCAGGGTGCTTAGTTGATACCTCCTCCAGGAGAGCTTCAGCTAGAACGATCCAACACATAGCCACACGTTTCCTGAAAAGCGTTTGCCAGTACATACAACGGAATTGTAAAATATCGAGCGCGAATGCGTCGATGCATGCGACTCGAATTCCTGACGGTGACTATGAACGAGCCGCCATAAGAGGTGAAGGCCGATTGATAATATTTGGCCCCTTGGAGGCTCTTCTTATCTTTCTTCACCAAGTCATCTCTACTTTGAGCGGTTGAGAGGTATGTATGATGTAATAGGAAGTGATACTGAAAGGGTGGTGGTATGTATGTACAGGTGATGATGGTGAAAATTCTCCGCTCTCGGGCGAGTAGCGGACATCAGCAAGTTCTTGAGTTCAACCGTCGTAAATTGTTTTATGGTTAGATTCGCTTGAAGTTCGCCTCAGCTGAAGACGAAGAGCTGCATGTTCACCCATGTTGTATGTACACTTTCAATCTGTTTGGGTTTTGGATTTACCAACTTTCCTTTTCCTTTGAGCAGTTAGCCAGTAAATTAGAAATAATAATGATGTGATGGCCCCCGTTGTAAGCAGTTTACACGATTTGGACGATCCTATCTTCATCACCACTCAAACTCCTTGATGTTTAGCCTTCAACTTAACACAACAGGGGCATCTGCTGATATCCCCACTTATCCCTTGACCTGTACGTCTACCAGCTGGATTATTTTTTTCAGATCCATTGTGGCTATCAAAATTGACCTATTTTCGTTTCGGAACCTAAGTCTTCGTTTGTGCCCTCCCAGCTCAGTTTGGTAGCTCGTTTCCTGTGGCGGCTTTGCGCGATTAAGCTTCACTATATCCAAGTATTTTAATCTGTAGTTATTTTTTGAATCTTGTGCTTTTTCATCTTGATCATTTTCAAGGACTCTTGGACCAAATCGATTTGTCACTTGGAAGTTATTCAGACAACTGTTGTATACTCCGTCGATCACGCTCGATCATCAATTTTGATCAACTATACAAATATCTGATCGAACTCAGAATTGCTCGACCGATACTTCGTTACTTTCAACATCATGACCGACTCGCAAGATAAAGCACGCAGCCAATCGGTTCGCGAGCCTTCCAATGAATTCCGTCGTGTTTCAATGCTACTCGAAGCGTCGCCGCCCGACATGGGATATCGACACCCTTTGATCCAGATCGTTATTGTATCCATGGTCTGTTTTTGTTGCCCAGGTGAGGTAGTTTGAGATTATGATGCTCAATATGACATGACGTATTCTGACTTCTTTTCCCCGATTTGCTTGCTCATGTTGGTCTATCTAATTATACCTTACAGGTATGTTCAATGCATTGAGCGGCCTCGGAGGTGGAGGTCAGATCGACGCGACCACGGCCGATAACGGTACGTAAACGTTTCTAGGCCACTCCTAAATGCAAAAGCCTTGATTTTGAATTGTGTTAAACTATTGCTGATGTACGAAATCCGACATTTTCAACTCGCGCGTCTCAATAGCCAATGTAGCCCTATATTCTACCTTTGCCACTACTGCCTTTTTGTCAGGTACGATCGTTAATAAACTTGGCCCCAGGTTATCCTTATCGATTGGGTGAATTTTCGACTCTTTTCGTCATAACTTTTAAAGAATTATTACGCCACTTCAATTTCCGGCTGAAATGATTGAATTTGTGTATTGCAGGTCATTGGGTTATACATTATTTATAGGCTCGTACCTATCTTACAACATAAATCAAAATAGGTGAGCTCTTCTCAATATTTGAACTTGAGTGCAAACACTGATGAGGGAAATGTTCAAAAACAACTAGCGGTTTCGTTATTGCAGCAGGCGCTATTCTGGGAGTGTGCGCGGGCTTGCTATGGACAGCGCAGGGTTCATTGATGCTAGCTTATTCGACCGAAGCTACCAAAGGTCGATACATTGCGATGTTTTGGATCATCTTCAGTCTCGGTTTGTGCTTCCCCGCTCTGAAATTTGATCATTGTCTTTTATATGCGAAAAATCACTGCATAAATTTGATAAGGATATCTATTCTATCTGCTGTTTTGAAAATATACGTACTCCAGGGGCTGTACTAGGCGAAGCCGTTGCACTTGGTCGATTTCACGACAGCCAAACTGTGAAAATATCTTTTCATCAAAAAATCTTTGAACTACCGAACCTGATGCGCATGTGGTATTTTTACTTAATTAGGATAGTCCCGTGTCAAATTCAGTTTACATTGCTTTCCTCGCCATCACATTATTTGGTTCGGCACTTACTATGACGCTCGCTTTGCCTTCAACGGTCCAGCGAGCTGATGGGAGTTGGGTAACATTAGACCAAAATCCAGGATGGAAAGACGAAATTCGAGCAATGATCAAGACGTTGACTAAGGATCCTACAGTGTTGCTTCTTTTCCCATTCTTTTGGGCAAGTAATTGGTGAATGAAGATTCGATTCACGTTTTATTATTCTATCTTCCCCCATACATAGCTGACGGTGTGAATTTCAGGTTTTACACTTATCAATTCAACGATTACAATCTTGCCCTCTTCAATCTTCGCACTCGATCACTCAATGCGCTGCTTTATTGGCTTTCACAGCTATTTGGATCAGGATTGTTCGGACTTTTACTGGATTATTCATCTTCATCGGCAAGAAATCCAATCTCTTCACGTCGGAGTCGCGCATTCTTAGGTTGGGGCATCTTGACGGCGATCATATTTGGGACTTGGGGCGGTGGATGGGTAGTCCAAAGGACTTATGAGCGTGGAACTGTATCAGTCAAGATGGATTGGTCAGATCCAGATTATGTGGGGAGAGCTTGGCTTTATATCTCCTATGGTCAGTTCTTTTTATCTGAGATTCAAAACTTTTCTTTTTCAGTTTGAGTATATCTTGTCTCTGAATCTTTCTTGATACTTAGGGATCAGCGATGCTGTTTGGCAAACTTTCGCCTATTGGTTGATAGGAGCCTTGAGCAATGATCCTAGAGATTTATCTTCATTTGTGGGATTCTACAAAGGTTATTATCTGCTTATTTTGTTTACCTTTTACCATTTCTCCGAAGACTGGCTGACGGGAGTTTCTTTGGGTCCATTTTCGTGTGACTAGGAATTCAATCCGCTGGAGCAGCAGTTGTGTTTCGCATTGATGCAAATAAAGCTTCCTATCATGCGATCTTCATTTCTTCTTGGGCAGTATTGGCCCTTGGTTTACTAGGAGTACTACCTATCTTAATAATGAGAATCCAGGTGAGTGTATGTGATCTAAAATAACGAAAAACCAAAGTTTTTGACTTGATCGTACTTTTTCACTCTTAGAATCGCTCACGTAGAAACCCACATTTCGAGTTTGATCCAAAAATTCCAACCAATCGTAAATCAGGAGAAATTTCACAAATCAATCCAAGAATACCCATAATACCTAATGCTGAAGGTTAAAAGTTGCATAAAACTTCAAAATTAAATTTAGAGATTGGAAGAAAATTCACTTCTTGTTTGTTTAGGAGACTCAACTTGTCACTGGTGAACAAGTTTGACTCAATTGTTGTTATATTAATGTTTTACACCCATGTGAAAACAGTTTATGAGAAAGAAGAAATGTTTGGTTTAGTTTGATTAAAATATATAATTTCAATTTAATAAGATTTATGCACAATCGTCATGAATGTTAACCAGATTTTTGGGGCAAAAGCGACCCGCGGCCACCAGAACTTGGATTTCTCCGGAAATCAGTATTGGTTGCCTATCTTTGTCGTGAGACCATTTTTAAAAGACTAAGATAATCATCACTATTTCAACAGCGAAGTTGTTATAAACTTTCATTGGATTGTATCTTAGGGTGGCGTCAAGCTCATCTCGTTGTTCTTTATCTTTCAACTCAAAATTGAAAAGTCCTTTCGGCTTCTCTCTCAGCTTCAGGGCAAATTATCACTCTGCCTTTTCGATCAGACCAATTAATCTTCAAGCGATTTTTGCTCGCTCTCGGTGGTATCATATATCTGATTAGCTTAACTTCATCACAAAAGTTAGCATCGACATAACATTGTTCAAATAATACTTGAAGGATCGTTTTGATATCATCCAGATCATGATCAAGCGGGTCTAACCACACTTGTTTTGTCTAACTGAATCATAATTTTGATGTCGTGAAATGTTTGATCCTCTATGGTTTCTAGTGCTGAGAAGCGTAAGATGTTGCACCGGGTATTTCGCAGGAATCTCACTTCAAGAGATGAATTTCTTGTGCTGTGGAAACCAAGTAAAAAAGTTGAAATATTTGGTTTTTGACAAGATATCTGGATTACCACCAATGCCAAGATTCCAATAGTACCCTCAAATCCCAGATTGGGTGAGTTTTGTGGCTTGGCATCAATTTTCTAGAGAAAAATTTGCTGGTCCAAAAGTTTACGCTTCTTGACACCAGCGAGAATAGTCATATATGATTTCCAAAGAAGTTAGGGTGATCTGGTTAGCCAGTGAATGTAGGATGGCAGAATGGGCATATATTCTTTGCTGCCCTGGACCGCTTTTGCCTAGGAGAACTCTCCCGGTCTGTGCTGGCAAGATATAAATACTAAAGTTGCTATTCCCAACTTTCTTTGCTTCAACAGCTACAAGCAAGACATGTATGCAATAAAAAGGTTGCCAAAAAGTTTGTGGTGCTGAAGCAATAGAGGAAAAAGAAACAAGTGATAATCAATCATATATTGACCAATAATTTTTGTGACTCTATATAACCCTTGGATCAGCAACAGGCAGATTAAGGTCTTCAAAGACCAATCACATTTCCAAATTGGGTAAGAAGGCTCGACAAATGAAGAGACTGGCAGACAAAGGGGAATTTCTAGCCTCATCAAGTTTTAATCTAGCCAAGTAAAAGCCTTTTTTGTACTTGTGTACTCAAGATTACTTATCTTAACACCAGCCCTACCCACCAGAGCTTTATAATTATGGTATAGAACTTGGTTAGAAAACAAGAAGAAAGACAACAAATTGCTATCCTAGTTGTGAGATGTGGGTAGCGGGAGCCAGAGCTGGAGGTCTTGAAGGGTTCTTGATAATTTTCAAGATCACCCGGTGTCCGTTTGATTTCTTTCAATCACCTTCTAGACACTCAAAACTTGTACAAATTATCACTTCTGAACCCCAGTTCAGTCAAACATTTTTGGTAACCACCGGATTCTAAAAGCAGGTGGTCTCAGGTTTTATATGCGGGCACTTTTTAGCAATCAAAGCTCTTGAACTGGTTCCACATGCTGCAGGTGTGGAAAGTGTGTTCACCAAGATGGGATCCACAAAAAGAATGTCTCAAAAAAATGTTGATGACAAACCTGAAGATGGTCACACAGATTGAAATACAAGTTCAAGCCAAGGACTCTGCGCAAAAGGTGGACAATGAAGATGTGGCCAAAATCACCTATGACAACAAGTTGAACTCTGGACTCTTTTCAATTTTGATAATTTCACTATGTACCCAGACAGCTGCTGGTATTGTTCAGTTACATACAGAAGACACAGATCAAGAAAGCAATGGTGATTAATGGAGTGCAGAAGACCCGTGTAAAATTGTTTTTATTTTTGCTGCTTCTTTTTTACAAAAAAAGTGCGCCTCTTTTGCCCTTAATCCGTGTACTCAGCCAAAAAGTGAGCGCGCCCAGTGTAGAAGTTAAGGCCCCGTTTGGCTGCCTTTGACCTTGCTGGCGTAGACTTGCGAGGTGTCTGCCTGCGGATCCGCAGGTAGACCATGTCTGCCACAAGGCGTGTACCAGGGTTTGGTGCATTTGGCAAACTCGACTTGAAGTGTACTTGACCTTGAAACTTATGGGTTTTCTCCCTTTGCAAGATCCGATGTCGCGCTCCTGGTTTCAGGTCTATGGGACTAGCCAGGTCAACCTGCAAGATTTGACCAAAACGTCAAACCTGGCAGGTCAACAAATTTGGCTGGCTGACCTCGAGGTAGACGCCTCAAAGGTTGACTGCGGCTTCTGTACCAAACAGCAGAACTTCAAGTGTACACTTCAAACTGCCTCAAAGCATACACCTGAGATTTTGGCTGGGTCAACCTGCAAGGTCGGAGGCAACCAAACGGACTCTAAAGCTTAACAAGAGCTTTACAGAGCTTAAAGAGGGACAATCTACTAGTATAGCTAACTAATAGAAGTTGAATGAAGACTGCCTCTTTGGAAGAATCAACTTGAGAATTTGCCGACTTCTTTAGGATAAGGCACCAGAGGAATATTTAGCAATACTTAGTTCAAGTATCATTCCCGTGATTTTGATACAAGAGAAGAACTCAACACTGCTATACTATAGTGTTATTCCAATTGATCATGGCAAAACCACAATTTTATTAACCAAAGACAAGCAACAATTGATTGGATTGTTATTTCAATGAAGACTATATAGTCTTATCACACATAACAACATTTCTCCTTTGATACAAAGGCGCTATTTAGTGAGCTTAGTACTGATAAACTAATTTGATCATGATTAAAAACATTCTAACATAATTATAAGATGTAAAAAAGGGGGAAAAAGCCTGCAAACCAACCATCCATAGTATATATCATCCTTTCAAACTTTCAACAATGGTAAACAACCTTCAAAAACCAACAAAAACTTGACAAAATCCCTCAAAAACCTCAAAAACCCCTCTGATGTAATCATATGATGTAGTTATTACTAATGAATGACATGGTTTAAGCTGTGGAATTGATCAATTGGATTTTATAGAGGATGGAAAAATCTTCTCATGAAGAATAATGGTGATTTTTCCCTAATACTCATAGCTGAAAACCATTTTTAGAAGTACAAATTTTCTGTAAATTTGTCCAATTTTGGATTACTGTAGCTCATTGTATAGCTCACTTGATGCTGATCAATATTCACCCCAATATGACCTACTTCTGATGTGTAATGATTATTTTATTGAGCTGTAGAGATTGATAAAATAAGCTTTTTGTCATGTAAATGTTGCTACATGTGTGTATGTAAGCACATAAGTCAAAATTCACACCATTTCCTTTGTTTCCTTATAGCTTTTTCTCAAAACCTCTGATGATATACTTTTTCAGGTTGTATATTATGAAATAACACATATCACGTTGATTGGGCTATTCCCCATTATGATCTGACAAGTTTTGACATATGAAATTATCTGAAAACCGTTTTTGACCATTTTACCCATCATCACCTCTTTTCACTTCTGATATCGATTTCCGCTTCATCATAAGATCATTGTAGATCAATCCATTCATAAGAATAACTCAAAAACCATTATAAAAGTATTGGCAACCAATAAATCCCTCAATGACATCATTAAACATGAATAAAGCCTGCAGTACCCTTGTTTACCATCCTCAATTTTCCCTCTTTCTTGGATAATTTCACTTCTCTCTTATCAACCCTCATCATTAAAGTGCTTGCTGACTAATATTATCATTCAATTTTACATCATAACCTTCTTGAACCCTCAAATCAATTATCAACACCCTACAAACCATTTTCCAACACTTTATACCTATAGTTTTGACTTTTTCTTCTTTCATTCCTCTCATAACAGATTTGATTCTTTTGAATATGAGCTAATTAATATCCTTGCTCATCAATTCCATTCTTAATAATAACTCTTTGATCAATTCTTACTAATGTACTATTTTTATGATTTTTCAATGTTATCTTATCTGCTAAATGCTCTTATCAAACCATGTAATTCATATATGAATGGAATGATAATGATAAAATGATTTAAAACAACCTTCTGACCCCTGCTGACCATCTACATCATTAAAAAAATTGTCTTTGACTAAAAACACAATTTTACCACATAATTTTCAATTTTTTGCTTATATAATAGCGGGGTTCAAGTCAAAATAATTTGGACCTAAAATGACTTTTAGACATTGCTCAAAGGTTGTAAATTATAACTCATGTTTTATGACTTGCAAGTAGCTTTATAGCTACTTGCAATGTCTAAAATTATATGACAATAGGGAGGCTCAAGTCAAAATATTTTACTACTTTTATTGTAAAAAACTTTTCCCAATTGCATAAAATTTACGCAAAAGTTTATGAAATTGGGAAAAGTTTTACAACATCCCAAATTTTTTTGAGCAGCAAATTTACGCAAATTTGCGTAAATTGACTGCTCAGAAGGAGATCCAAAAGAAATTTTTACAGTCCTTTTTTACAAGTTGGGAAAAGTTTTTACAGCAAGGTACTGTAAAAAACTTTCCCCAATTTTTTAAGAAAAGGGCGCAAATATTTTGACTTGAGCCCCCTTAATGCCTATAATTTTAAGACGAGTGGTTTGTTTTTAGGATTGAGAAAAAAATACCGTCTTTTTTTGTTTCAAGAAAAGGCGTACGAGTAGTTTTTTTCTTCCCTAATGGTTGTTTTTTTTGTCCTTCTCTCTTGTTGAGTCCATAAAAACAGATAAAATGCACTTTTTTCCAGCACTTGTACCTTTGTCTCAAAGCTTTTCTTCTTCTTGTTATAAGATGTGGTGACCTATTTTTAAACCATTCTTACGACGCCCAAGTCGGTTTTAGGTAAAATTTTTCCTAAAAAACTCTCTCGGATGCTGTAAAATTCCTACTTGGAATTTTTGACTTGAACCCCGCTATTGGATGTGTCTTTTTAAAAAGAACATGCCTGCCACATGAGTCACAGCCTTAGGTGTAACATGACATATGACAAACAGAAGACGGTTGATTTTATGCAATTATTATGGTACAATAACTCAATTCCGTCAAATTCACATCAACTTCTACTTTCTTAATCACCACCCACATGCAGTTGATTATTCATAGATGAATGTGATTAATCAATACCAAGCTTGATATTTATGGTCATATCCTCAGCTTCATGAAGCTGAGGATATGGGGTTTGTGATCACAAACCCCTCTCTGCACAGCAGCGGCCACACCCTCACAGAGGGGCTTATGACTAATTGTTGATTTCTGGTGTGACACTCCAGAGATTAAGTCTCCTTATGTAGTTTTTTGATATTTCTTGCTCCCCTCACTGATGAAATCCTCCCTACCCTGTAGACAGACTGACTTATTCAGAAACATTTTCTACATGTGTTTTGACCTTTTTTAGTCAAGAAATCCTGATCTATCATGCACTTCTTGAAGTAAATGTTCACACCTTATAATGACCCACCTGTAAAGGGGTGTACAGGTGTATTCTTATTGTACAAGTGCTTCCGGAAAAGATACAACACATTTGTTGGGGCTGGTGGAGTAAATGCGTTGTATCCTTTCCCAAAGCACTTGTACATGAATTTAGGATCTCAAAAGGCCAAATTGCAAGTGGGCTTGTAATCATCTTCAGACCAATTGCTTGTCTTTGCTACTTGGAGTGTCTATAATATGAGGCTTCAAGGATGTGTAGAAGATCATTCTGAACATTGTCCCTGTGGTATCAAGTGAGGTTTGTTTGTGAGGGAAGTGCCAAAATGCAAAGAACTACATAGCAACACTTAAATCTTGGAGTGTTCACGCCAGAAGTTCACAAGTATATAGTCTATGCCCCTCTGCAAGGGAGCAGAGTCCAGACACAGCCATGCAGAGAGGGCTTTGTCAAGCAAAGTTCCTTGTTCATTCAAAAACCATTCATCATCCATCCATGCATCCAATTTATTTAAAACTGCTTTGTTTTTTTTCAAACAGCACACTCATTATACTTTATGTAAATGAATTCCAATTCCAATCCAATCATTTCCTTTTTCTTACAAAATACTACAAAAACAAAACCTATTACATGATTCCCATTGATTATTATCATTATTACTATTTTTGAAAACAAAACTCATTACTTTATAAATTCCAGAAATGAAAACCAAACTAAAAAGAAAGACTTTTCCAGATTTTTCAAAGCACCCCATTCAAAAAAAAAACAAATTCCAAAAACAAGAACCCTACCCCCCAAAAAACACCAAAACCAAATCCATAAGCCTTTTTTGCGTGAACAACCAAGAAACCACCAAACACTAAGATTTTTTTATTGTTTTTTTCAAGTTTAATGATCATTTTAAAGACTGTTCTAAACCTAATCCATCCATAGAATTTCTCATCAACAGTTTTGAATTTCTAAAATTCCTTTGATGGAGTAAACCAAATTTGATGGTTAAATCTTCTTCTTTCTTTACATTCAATTTTGGATTTGTTTCTTGATTTTTAATTGGAAATTGGTTTAAGAATTGAATTGAATGACTATTGACATCCAATAATCTAAAAAAAACCAAAAAAAATGTAAGAGAATCCGTTAAGAAACAAAATAATTCAAAACATATGAGGGAAAAAAGGCTTACTTCAATCTGTACTGAGGAGGTATAAGATTTTTACCAAACTGACTATAAACCCACCAAAAAAAACCCATCCCAATTTCAAAAAAACAAATTTATTTCCACTTCTCTGGCTTCAACCCTCTCAAAAAGAAAAAAGGAAAAAAGACAAAAACGTACCGATCCACATGATTCGAACACAACAATCCAATCACAATATTCAACATATGTAAACTTGCAATCCAAAAAGCCACTCGAGTAAACGAATCTAAACTATTAGTTTCATACTTAAATAATTTTCCTTTGCAACCTACTAATCTAACTCTAGGATAACATTGAGAAGAAAAAGTAGCTTCATCTAAAACGAAAAACGCCCAAAGTTAACACCAAGCATAATGCTTTTCGAAACCCACAAAAAAGAGTGATGTTTTTCTAAGTACAAGAAGTTCACTTACGTAACGGATTATAATACCCACAACACTTCAAGGCATTCTGGATCCTCAACCTATCTAACGGATCATAAATCTCACTCCAAGCTTGATTCAATTTCAAATCTAAATTCAATGAAACCCGTTTGTACGCCAGATAACCAATCACCAACACACAAGCTAAACTTGGCCAAAGCATTAAATTATAAATCGTTAAGATCTTGCGAGAGTGTAGGATCGTTCCGGTTAGACCGGTTAGACCGGTTAGAAGACATACTGAACTGGCTGCTGTGAGCCCTTTTTTGGGGGAGAAGATGATCAATTTATGAAGGGGTTTTTGATTGTAAGATTTCAACGTGTTTTTTTTGTAAAGAGAGTGGAAAGTTGACTTACATCTTAATACATCTGGATCAGCTACTTGTACCACATCTGAATTTTCCAAAGCTATACAAAAAAACAAAAAAAAATGCACGTCAGAAATCACCAAAATCTAACAAAAAATCTAAGTTAAGATCTGATTGTATATAAATAGACAAATTAAAAACCAATTCTCATACCTCTAAACCAAAACAAAAGTGAATAAATCAATCCAATCAAAGCATAAACCATGACCGAACTGACACTCAAAACCAAAGCGATCTTAAACTTTGTAATTTTTTCATGGTCTTGGCTTTGGATCATCTCATCAGTCTGACCTTTTTCGGTTAAATTCAAAACCGGTGTATTAATCACCCCTTTACTATTATTAAGATGATGATCATAAGAAGGTAAACTAGTTGAATTACTTTTGATAGATTTAGATCTAAAGTCTGGAAACTTATTCGCATATCTTAAAGAAGTAAACAAAGATAAAGAAACTTGATGATGATCGATAGATGATGAAGTTTCTTTCGTATTGTTTAGATCAGTTGTTGATGATGATTTGGATTGAGTTGATAAAGCTTGAGTGTAAATCGAATTATGTCTTGAATCGAATTGAACATTTGTAGAAGAATTTAAACTGATTCTAGATTTCGAATTTCGGTTTCGATTGGAATGATTAGGTGTAGGATAATTCGTGAGATTGGGATCATTAGATTCATGATGACTTTGAGTTGAATTAAAAGTAGTTTCACGAAATTGTCGAATTCTTGAAAACCTGGTACATGTATCCAAAAAAACCAAAATCAAAATCAAAATCAAAATCTGATCCGTAACAACTGAGCCTTCAAAACAAGAGAATGATAAAAGAGGATATCAACTTACAAACTTTCTTTACCTAAACTATGATCATTTGACATCAAAGGAGGTGAGATCAATTGTGAAGGAAACTGATGATGAGCATGATTACTAGGATCATGAACAATCATAATAGTAGAAGGATGATTTGAAGCAAGAGTAGCAGTAGGAGGTTTGAGTAAACCCAGTCCTTGATTCACATTCTGATGATTACCATTAGGATTAGGAGTCGTAGGATTAGGATTATAAGTAATACTAGATAAGACACTATCAATCGAACCTAGATTTTCAAGAGATGGTGCAATAGTCTTGGGAGGTAATGAACCAGGTAAAGGTAATGGTAAAGGTAAAGAAGATTGATTTGATTCTGATTTCTGAGTATTACTTGTTGATGATGATGATTTGTTTAAATTTCGTTTTAAAAGGAATTGAATAGATTCCAATGCTTTTCTTAAATATCCATTCTCATCATTTGATTGAATAGAATCAGTTCTATTAAATTCTTTTAAATTCTCATTGGCTTCTTGTGCATGATTGATAGTTGGGATTGAAGCTTTTGTTGATGATAATGAATGGTTTTGAAAAGTAGGTGTGATATCAAATAATGATGGACTCAATGCTCCAATTCCCATTCCATTATTTTGAGATTGATTCGAATTTAAATTAGGAGTGTTTTGATTGCTTCTATATCTTAAAGATGGTGATTGAGAATGAAATGTATTGGAAGTTGAACTTGCGCTTGAAGAGTTGGGTATTCTTGATCCCATTTTGACTGATTTCTCACAGATGATTGAGGTCTTGGTGTTTGTATTGTTTGACTTTATATATTCCAAGCCAAGAAGAGTTAGAGTAACTCAGCTCAATCCGTATTTTGTACCTTTTCATCTGAATACTTTTTTTTGATGATTGATGATGGTTTGCTTAATGAAAATAGTTCCTGATCCTCTTTTTGATCTTCACGACGCGAGTCCTCAATCGAGCTGCTACTCCAGTGTAGGGGATGTTTGAATCGAGTTGGACCCATTCGATGGATCTCTGAACTGAATTCTCCTCGGGAATCCACATCCAATCTGATTCTATCCTAACTTTTGACTGTCCATCAAACTATAACTTCGTTCTAGATAAACAGCCCTTTCGCCTTGATTTCCATTTCGATTTCGATATCTTTCTCCAATATCAGAGCTCCATTCAAAGACACGATCGCGAAAAGTGTGAGACTCTTGTTCGCTCGATTTCGCTCATTCGCTCACCTTGCAAACCGATCATCAACGCGTTTTTCGATTTCCATAGCTGATTTAACGAGTTTGAGCATCAAATCATTCAACATACAATCCCATGCACGAAAAAATGCAATCAAACCCACCTCAACCTTCACATCCAAACCAAGGACCATTAATCTTAGAAGACCAATCAAGACCATCGAAACCCACCCTGAAATCAAACTTCAGCAGATATTATAATCAAATCAGTTCGATAGATATCAGACCTAATTTACCATTTCACATTTCTAGATTTATGGGATATCGTGAATCGAATTCGAATTTAAAACCGATTTGGTTATTCACTTGGTTAAGGTTCTTACCGATTTATTTTGAAAACCTTTTATCTGGTAAATATCTACACACTTTAAACCTACAGTTTTGCATTTCCATCATCATTTGATGGGTTCTGACTTTTTGGACTTTCTTGGGGTTCTCGATTTCATCGATTTTGGTTTTTGGGTTTAGTTTTCTTTTGTTCATTTCTTTCGATCCTTTTGATTTGTTTAACATATTCTTATTCAGATCTATCACACCTAAAGTAAATCAATTTCAATCTTTCTCAAAACCACCCATTCACAAAGCCCAAAACCTTTCCAACCGAATTAATCAAACCAACTTGATTTTTTTCCAAAAAGTATTCCATTAAGCTTAGGATCAGCCGGAGCCACCGCTATAATCTTATTCGTCACACCTTTAACCCCAACTGCAACACCTCGAAACGTAATCTTTGGCCATCTAATCGCAAGTCTAACGTCTACCATCATCACTCGAATCTTCAAGTTTAATTTACAAACCACACCTAATCTGATTCAAGGAGAGATGTCCCGAGACTTAAGTTGGTTAACCGGTTGTCTATCGATGTCACTCACCGCCGTCTTTCAAGTCATGACAGGTACAGTCCATCCACCCGGTGGTGCTACGGCTCTCTTAGGTGCCATTTCACCTAACTTTGTGAAAATCGGTTGGGAGTTTATTTCGATCACCTTGGTGATGGTTGCATTACAATTAGCTGTGGCTTTAGTCTTTGGAAACTTGGGTAGGAAAAGGTATCCACTTTATTGGTTCTTTCCTCCTAAACCTGAACATCATGATCATGATGAAGCACCTTCGGTTCGGATTAGGAATCCAGTGATGGAAAAAGATAGGTTGAAGTTGATTGGGTCTTGGATTCATGATTCGGTCATTGAACTTGAAACATTGGATTTGAATGATCATAGAAGAAGATCTGATCTGATTAAGAATCTAAATCATGCTTTGGGTTTGATTAATGAACTCGACTTGAATTAATAAAAGATCTATTTAACTTTAGACAATTTGTTTTCTGTTTTCTGTTTTGATTTGTCTTTTTTGGTTTCTTGTTGAATCTGATCATCTAAAGTACTTTTGTCTTAAAATCTTAATAATTTCAATCATAAACTTTCATATATATAATATATAATTACAGAATCCCCCCAAAAAATGTTTCACAAAACAGAGGTATACAATTAAAGAAAGCTGCTTGATTGGAATCTTGAGTTTTTTTCACATTTAATAAAAAGAAATCATTTGACAAGGAAAGGTCAGCACCCCGGTATAGCTCTATAAGGGGTAGTGATATGAAAATGTGACTTTTGAGCTTGTCTAAGCCAAGTTTAATCCTTCCAATCAGCTGTATCAAACCTTTGTCAACTCTGAAATGGGCAGAAACCAGCAGAAATCATGTGAGCAATGACATAATCCCATGTGTTGTATCTCTGCAGGAGCTCAAAAGTCGCATTTCTAGATCACTATATACCCCTTATAGGAGAACTAGGGACTGGGCGCCCAGCCGCCGCAATACTCTTATCTTTGAGTAGAATTGTACTAAGAGCACCCACTATGGTGAGCGTGTTTTATCGTAAATTTTGCGGTCCCGACCGCGAAATTTAATCATGCGTGTAACAACTAAATCAGTTACCGCATGAAATTCACTATGGAGTGATTTACTGTGTGAGTTACCAACAATAAATCACCTTGAATCAAGTGATCCCACAGTGGCAAAATCACAACTTGAAAGATTGTATCTATTTCAAATAATACATCCAAAAAAACATCTCAATGTCTACTTCAATGAAACAAGCAATCAATGCTCTTTTGAAGTCTTCAAATGACGATGAAGAGCAACAAGAATATGAGCAAATAGCCTTTGACTTCCTCTTCGACAAGTCTCCTTCAACCTCCCCAGACTCGTATCAAGACCGTGTCCAACACGGTGAACAACTGTACAACAATACTTTGCACCTAATGCCACATAAGAATCAAAGTCTGTTTGTCGATTTTGAATGAGCAAATCAAGTGTGAGATGTCAAAGTGGTGATGAATCGATGAAGTGTGGGATTTGCAGAGTCACAAAAAAAAGCAACGGTTGAGATTTGAAGCGTCAAATCTTAAGATAAATCATGAATCAAGCTTGTGTAAATTTAGACAAGCTTGATTCATGATTTGATGCAGTCGTAGGGACCGCATGTCTAAGACAGGTCCATAGTGGACCTGTATAAGTTTTAGCGGTAAACTTACGATAAAACCGCTGTTTACCGCACCCATAGTGGGTGCTCTAACAATGCCATAATTTAACACAAATTCATTACTATCGCAATTCTGCTCAGCCTTGGCAATTACATTTTTCCACACTTGTGCAAGGTAGGTGTAACATCATTCTTAAGCTGATACCAAATTCTCCAATTAAAGCCTGCTCTCCAGCTAAAATGATTGAATGGCCAATACATCACAAAGTAACCAATTCCCGTTGAGTGTCAATCATCATCAGCCCAAAGCACCATGGAGCATTTGCCCAAGATTACCACATCAACATGAGGAAGTCTCAGGTTGCTAAGAAAGCCCGGCAGATCAAAAGAAGGCAAGTCCAAGCAGAAAGTGATTGAAAATAAGTAGAGAGATTAGCTATGATGTCCATCAAATGGGATAAAGCTTTGTTGGGCTGGACATGACCCCCAGTCAGTTTGAAAATAGGGTATTATGAAAAATTTCAGGGATGGAAGTTCAGGTTCATATTGTGCATAATCAACATTGAATCAAAAGGCTAGTCAAGAATGTGGATACTTGATGCCCAGACACATTAGGAATGGCCTTATGTGACAAAGTTCAATGGTGAGTTGGACAGAGTAAGTGTTGTTTCACATTGTGGATGGTTGACAATCAATGGCTGATCACAAATGTCATGTGTGAAAGAAGGCTGACACGTCCACCTTGGAAAGTCAGTTTACAAAATGCTTGTTTTACAATTGGCCTAGGGGCTAAGAGCATCCACAGCGGACTTTTCAACAATTTGAAAAGTCTGACTTTTGGATAGTTGGCTGCAAGGGTCATTTTGGCCTTTAAATCTTGTTACCCACAGTGCACCATCCATTTTTGGACTTTGATTTTCTGTACAAACATGTGCAACCTTGCTTGAAGCAGCTCAAACAGCAAGATCATCACTCCCAGTACAGACTTGGCTTGTTCAATTTGAATGATTGAAAATAGTCTCTGTTGAGTGCAACAAATTGTACATTAACAATATGTTGATCTACAAGCACGATCAGTGTTTTTATGACTGCATGAAGTTGCTTACACACTTGTTTGCAATGAGATCAAACAAATTGAAAGGTATTGAAGGGGGGTGTAGAGCTGTATATGTTGAGGTGATGTGGCAGAATCCACAACAAGTTGACACATAATTTTTGAATTTTCAAATTCTTGAATCCAACCTTCAAATTTGGAGGTCAGGTTCAAAGATTTGAAAAGTCTGCTGTGGCAAAATTTGACAATTTCAACTTCAAATTTAAAAAATTGTGAAGTCTCTTGTGGATGCTCTAAGACTTGAAAACACTACAAACAAAACTGATTCTCTGTGGGGTCTGGGATTCTTGATTTTGCATTAGCTGAAAATCATGACTTACGTCCAGTTTGCACGGTGACATGGGTTGTGCATTTTGATGCACGGTAAACCTCTGTGGGCCCATCCCCCGCAGTAAGTACACTTTATGTCTGATGATGAACAACTGCAGCATCTGTACACCAACCAAAAATGGATTGCACTGTCCAATGTTCACCCAACAACTGCGACCACTATCCAAAATTGTCTCCTGACCTTAAACTACCACCAACACAGTTGCTTTGTGTGAAACCACCACAAACATGGTCTCTTTACCTGATTCAGCACAATGAGATATGGTCACTCAGATGAGCATGAAAGAAGAAATCTTTAGATGCATCCTTTATGCATACAAGTAGGAATAATAATGCTCAATTTCAGGAACAGACACGTATACAACTAGCAAAATGATGTATATGTGAAAAATCTGACAAAGGCTC
This sequence comes from Melampsora larici-populina 98AG31, assembly GCF_000204055.1. Classification (NCBI taxonomy): domain Eukaryota; kingdom Fungi; phylum Basidiomycota; class Pucciniomycetes; order Pucciniales; family Melampsoraceae; genus Melampsora; species Melampsora laricis-populina. The sequence goes on along the minus strand of NW_006768765.1, from coordinate 91,025 downwards.
TGCAAGTAGTTGTAAAAACTTATACTCTGTTTCTTGTACCAACAAAAAGCAAGAAATAAAGGACACACACATGCAGGGAATAATGAATCAAAAAGTATAAAGACATGAGGGAAGTGTCACTGGAATATCAATAACCACCATCACCACCACCTTCTTCTTGATGATGTGGTGTGCCCTGTCCCTTGCCATCATTGTGTATCTCCCCATTTGGGAGAATTGAATGCAGAATGACCCAAAGCTATCAAAACTGTTTACAAAAAAAATTATATCCTTCAATCTCTGAAGCTATCATCTGTTTTTTGAGATCGAATGTACACATATCCACAAAGTTGACATCCACCATTACTGGTACAACCTGCATTGGGATCTTCAACAGTCTGTAAGAATGGAGGTGACCTCTGTTTGGCTTCACTAAGCAGATACTCCAAATACAACAAATTAAGTTCAGGTGTATTGATATTGATGAATGTAGTCACAATATCTGTTTTGCCAAACCAACCAGTACAACTGATTTGATGAACATATCTTTTGATTTGAGCTGGCATAGTGAACTGAAGCATGTTTTGAATTCCTGCAAAATTTGAACCTTTTGGTACACCACTGCCTACCATCACATTATTTTTGCCAGATTTGAATGATTTGATTGCATATTCTTGCTCCTTTTGGGCGGTCTACAACAGAAAAGGCATATAAGGTAGATTTAAGAACATACTTTCAAGAGTTATAAGCTTTTCAATGATTAAATATTCATGGATAATTGATGAAGACAATAGTTGTACGAATGAATTTGAAAATCCTCCGGGTAATGGGGCTAATGTTTGTTTTGAATTTTCCAGTGAGTCTTGAAGATTATATTTTTAATGATGCCAAAAGAATATAAACTACATCAGTTTTTGATTGAAGAACATCACAGAAATAGAAGAGCAAGGGCTGGGAAAAGATTACAACAACCCTTATTTGTCAAAACTTCCAATAGATCTCTAAAAGAACCAAAATCATATATTCTACACTCCTCAATCAAGATTTCATCTACCCTTTGATCCCAATTCAAAATGTTTTCAGATTGATTTGAAGTTTCCAGAATTGTACGTTATTGACTTTCTCACTTTAAAATTAAAAGCCTATCACTTAGTTCACATAAAAACATTAATTGTTTATTTGGATCCCAAAAATATGAATTTTGTGAAACTTCCTTTGCTGTAGGTCTAGAGATCAAACCAAAATCAAAGTCAAAGTCACCTCCTTCTTAATTTGTTCTGTTCAAATTAAACAAGATTACTCACTTTACTTTTGGATTGGATCTCAACATAAATTTAACTGAATCTTGTGCTTTGAATGCCTTTTCATCAAATCCATCTGATTGTTCTAACCTCATACCGCCCTCTAACATACTCATTTCTCTTTCATAGCTACTTCCAAAAGGGGTTCACCTCTAGTAAGCACATAATAAAAAACATAGCGGAAACATATCAATTGATCTAGTTAATCGATTTCCATTGAATCTGCTTCCATGGACTTCGATAGATCAATTTGATGCTGAATTGATTTTTGATGGAGCTCTAGATGAATTCAGTGTTAAGTTGCGGTTTTTGTTTAAATTCGCTTATATGAGGATTTTCAGGGAATTGATATGTAGAAACAATGGTTTGCAATCGTTTCAGCCGAAGAGACAGTTTCAAGTACATAGTTGTAAAATCGATTTTTTTAGGGCAACCAACGCCTAGCTATTCAAGTTCAAAACACCTGAGCTATGGTCGGGCCAAGGCGAATAGCTCCAAAGGATAGATATCAGAGCTAACGCCTAGCACTTCTGGTTACTTTCTACAGGACTTCACCGTAGCCCAACATGGTTTATTAGTTATTGGTAGATACCAGGGTCCTGAAAGGTCCCAATTTGCTACACCTCAATAATAACTCTTGCTTCACCACAGCAAGAACTTTCTTGCAACGAATTATCATGATGAGGAAAAAATACTGAATGGATTCTGGCAAGATATTGTTTTGACAAGGTTAGATGAACAGAGCAAGGGGAATTTTAACACCAGACTTGTGAGCTATTTGGACCCAGCTCAACATATATATGTAATTAGTTACCATATTTAGAAAACAGTGTTGAAGCATTGTGATCTGCTTTCTGATTGCATTGTTTTTTTTAGTTCAGGGTGAGCCCTGAGCCAAAAAACATGGGTAGTGGCCTACCTGTGCCCCAACCCAAATCTGAAAAGCCCCCTCACCCCCAAACCCACCCCCAAACCCACCCCCAAACCCACCCCCAAACCAATGTAAACCCGGCTTCCAGGAGGCCCCCCAAACCCACACCCAATTGCCTCAAGCCCACGGGATACCAGGGGGCTGCATGGGTAGGATTGGGGTTTCTATGCATTTGACCCCCCGCCCTGTACCCTTTGAGGTCCCTGATGTATTGGAGGCCCAAAAGGCCTGACCAAACCCTTGGGGTGAGGGTTTGGGGGCCAGGGACCCCGTGGGGCATTGGGCTTGAGGCTCACCCTGATTTTGAGTTGCCAAAAGTATGTAGATGAATTGTGGTGTGGATTGTCTGCTGTGAGAGAAATTAGACTGTCCACCATGAGAAAGACATAATGTTTACCATAAGAAAGATAGAAAATCAACAATGGCAAAGGTAGATTTTGTAAATCTGAATTTGATCTATACATATATACTGCCCCTCTTTGCCTGATTTTTGTCCCCCCCAACCTCCTCATCATTATTATTTTTCATAAAGTTTATACACATTAGGTTTTCCAATTCTCTTGTCTTTTCTCTATCATCAAGTTGCTGACTTCTTTCTCTTCTGTCTTTAGATGTCTTCTCCCAGTACCCACACCTGTTCTTGCCTCTACTCCTGCTATTCAGTCATCACCTGATTTGTCACTACTGTCCACAGCCTGTTATAGCTCCCACTCAACCTTCACCACCACCAGTCTTACAGGAACAAGTTCCCAATCCTAATTTTCCTATTCCCCCAAGGTATGATATGTTGTGGTACACTGACATGGCTTTCAAACATGATCCAATAACTGAGATATGATGGAGAACATTCCAATTGTGGTACAGATCCACTAGGGAGATTCAGGAGAGGAATAGAGCTCTGTATTTGGTGTCATGGAATGATATGATAGCTTTTAGAGATGAATTCATAGACATATTTGACTACAACTCTAGGTATGAACATGACTATAAGCCTTGTAGTCCAGAGAATCTGTGTACTTTTGAGACTTATGCTGTGAGGGTTAACCGCATCAGCCTCAAAAGGATGCAGAGTCTCTGTACTACAGGGTTCATAGCCATCTTCATACCTAGGATTGGGGTCATCTATGAATTCATTTCTAAAGACTATCATATCATTCCATGCCACCAAATCCTGAGCTTCATCCCTCTCCTGCATATCCCTAATGGATCTGTACCACAATTGGAATACTCTTCATCCCATCACAGCTACTGAATCATGTTTGAAAGCTATCCTCAGCTAATTCTCAATTGTCTCTTAGTGTGACAAATCCAAGTATATCTCAGACTGATAAAGGTGACACTGAATCTGACCAGTTGCAAACTGAAGGACCAAAGTGTCAGCACTCAAAGCACCCAACAGAAGCACATGAAGAAAGGTAAAAAGAAAACTCAAGAGATTGGGATCTCATCTGAATATGATGATGAGCAACCAATATGCAAAAATGATAAATCTAGTGAGCTTGCAATCTCTTATTCATGTGGTCATTGTTTGTATTTTGAATTGTCAGTAAAATTTTATATTTTTCAGAATATCCCAGTCCCAATCAAACTAGATCTTGATTAGGATGATATTGCATCTGAAACTGTGTAAACATCTTTGATAGGTATCTGAATTCAACAAGCAGAATACACAAAACAACTAGTGCTCTATTTAAAAGTACCTAATCATATAAACAAGTTAAGTGATGAGAAGTTTATAATTTTTCAGCCTTTGTCTTTTGAGAGTATCTCTGAATCATCTCTATTTGTAGACCATCCACAATCCTCAAGGCTACAAGTGTCAATACTGTCATGGAAATACCAGAACCGCTCCAAAACTTTTTTCGATGTTGGAGCGGTTTCGCAGCGATTCTGGCATGCGATTCAACCCCCGATTTACATATCGGAGGCTGCGCACCGCAACCCAGGGCCAGGGTTTTTCATGTCGGATCCACCGATGCAATACCCGGCCCAGGGTGGGTTTCTCCAACATATATCGGAGAAACTCATACACTTCCAGCATTAAAGAGGTTCCCAGATGGGAATATGGGTCCTAGTGATCAGATTCCCATTCTGCTACTGTTACACAGTTCCATGAATATTGCCTGAGTAGCCATTGTGATATATGTAGTCAATATTTTGAAATGTGTGTCTCAATCTGAACAAAGTTACAGCATGTATTACACATGATTTTCTTATCTAGATGAGCAGATAACTGAGCGGACCTGTATGTAGCTGATAGCTAAGGATTTACTCAGATGTTTGCACATATGTAGTGTATGCTTTATGGCTCAGATGTGCAGTGCGAGATGATGTGATGCTCCATTCTTCTCTCAATGATATTCCCAGCCTAGGTCATGTTCCGACCAGGGAACCTATTTAATGCTGGCAGTGATACCTCCCGGCCAAGCACCCGGTAACCTATCGCCATCGACTACTTTACGCCACCATCCACTCTTGCTCACCACAAAACAGTTCATTCAATCAACTACCGTTAAATATGATGGACACCAACGCACTGGCCCATATTTCTTACAATTCAACCTGCTCGTGGGCCTACTTGTGGTTGGGTTATCATCAGTTTATCAAGTATGTAAAGTAAGTGACCTTCCCGTTCTTTCATTTACCCCTTTTCAAAAACACCGTAAAAGCAATCATATAACTTACAAAGTTTGAATTTTCTTTACAATGTCTAAAAACTTGTCATTGCAAAGCCAAAGCCGTAGTAGCCTTCAAGTTCCAGACCGGGGATCTACCACCAGATGACTTCGACCACCGAGCCCATCTCGTACTCAGCAAGGTTTTGTCGCTACGCCGAAAGACTCACGACTAGCTCTCACCATCCCATCAAGTCCTGATCCTGAGCATGAAGAAGGCCAACTTGCTCATTGTCCTGCGTCACCTCGTCCCCCGACCTTGAACAAAAAGAACAATCAAGTTAAAGGTCCAGTTGGTTCGGCACAAATTGGTGCCAAACCAAAAGCACCAGGAAAGGTTTGCTTTCCAATCTCAGCAGACATTTCATAAACACACTAACACATGTGTTTATTTGTGTTCTAGCCTTGTTCATCAATTAGCAATCGAGCTAGATCACCAACACCAAACTCATCAGCTGGTAGCCCTCTCTCAGCCAGATCAGCCAAGAGAACTAATGTGGACGTAAGTACATTCGATTTCGCTGGAGTCTTGTTCCACTTCCATCTTTGATTTACTTTCTTCTTAAATTTCTATGTAGCCCTTCAAGGTCCCTGAAGGCGTAGATTTGGATGCAGGATCCGATGTTGAGATTGTAGCCTCCAAGGGTCAACTCGGATATAACGAGGGTCGTTCTCTCAATGTCAAGAAGCTTCTTGATTTCTATTTTCCACCTAAAGTAATGTTTTTCCAATCCTAATCTCAATCTAGTTTATCAGTTTGTATATTATCTGACATGTATCTTGCTTGCCTAGGGTCGTAAGTACAAGTGTTGATTTTGCAACAACACGTACCTCAAACACCCCACGACGTATTCTGCTCTTTGGACCCATTGCAACGGCAACAAAAACCAACCTGCATGCAAGGAACGACATTGTGCCATCAGAGCTGGGATGGATCTTCCACTCACCTATGCCAAAACCGTTGAGGCCAAGAAGAAAGAAGCCAAGAATCAAACCTTGGACTCCTTTCTATCTGGACCCACCTTTACCGTTGACCTCTTGAATATGGTACTAGTATTGTGGGTTGTTTGACATGCCTTACCCTGGGCTCGCTTTGAAGATGCCACCCTTCGAGGGGCCTTTGACACAGCCAACCGTAGTGCTGTGATACGATCAAAGACCTGGGCAGCCAAACAATCAGTTAATCTTTTTTCCGAATTGCACAATAAGGCCATCAACACTTTGAGAGTAAGTAACTTTTGTCTTTCTCATCTCTTTCTTATCAATGTTTTCCTTTTCTACTTTCTAATACTTTACTGATGTTTTGATTGTGTCAATTTTGTCGCATGTCCTAGGAAAACGATGGTCGATTTTCCTTGATTCATGACGTTTGGACAACAAAAGGTAACCGCTATGCTTTTGTTGGGGCAACAGCAAATTAAATCGACAGTAACTGGGAATATCAGTCAACACATCTTACTCTCAAATTGATTGCATGGCGACATTTTGGGGTTTTGCTAGCCAAACCGATTGGGAAGTTTTTGATCAAACACGGTCTTCATAAGAAGATAAGTCCTTTTTATTCTTTTATAATATGTCTATCTTCATTCTTCATTATGTTGACTTTGTCTCTTTTATTTCATGATAAATACATGCTATCACAGACCACCAATAGCGGAGGTAACAATCAACCAATGGCAGACGAGCTTCAATCAATGTTTGCTGATGCCGAAGATCCGGCTACGTGGGATAGCTCGTCTCACCATATACAATGCTATGCCCACAAGCTCAATCTGACCGTCGGACATGGTCTCAAGGCCCTTGGTCAAAAGACTGGTTGTACCAAGCCATCGATCCCCAAAGGAGGTGTCCTTCCTATTCCAGCTCTTGAGGTTAACAACGGAGATGGAGAAGTTGAGTATGATTCAGATTCAGATGAGGAGGATGAAGTAGGTCTTCCAGCCGAGCCGGATGGGGTTGATCATGGAGACGATGACGAGGACAAAGACTTAGTCCGTGAATGTTCAGGTGGTGTTGTTTGCAATCCGGAAGATGTAGTTGCAGTGGCTCTTTCAAAGGTGAGTCTTTTCATTTCTTCCAACCGTCTAACTTCTACTCATCTTGAACATTACTTTCATTTTTATTCTCACTTATAGGTAGATACAGTGTCAGGTCAGATCGCTAGCAGCGCAGCACGCCGAAACGACTTTAAGACTCGTGCTGCTCGAATGGGTTACACTGGTCAAAAGTTGAAGCAACCTTGCAAGACTTGATGGAATAGTCATTACGAGAGTCGTAAGATTGCTTGTGAGGCGCAGGAGGTGTGTTTCTTTTCATCTTTCCATTTTTCCTATTTCTATGTTGTTTCTTCATTCAGACTGACTTATCAAATTTATTTACAGGTAATCAACTCGATGATAGCAGCTGATCGCAAGGCCTGCTTTTTCAAAGGTGTTACCATATCAGCCTCTGAATGGCATGCGGTCGAGTTAGTAAATAAAGTTTTAAAGGTGAGTGTTTTGTTTGTCAATATTCCTATTGCTTATCATTAATATGTATATACTAATGAATCTATTTCATTCATTAGACGTTTGGTGACGCAACTTCTAGAGTTGAGGGCAACAGTCCAACTGGGTGCATTCTTATTGCCGAGTACAAGAGAGTCATCGAAGAGCTTCTAGATCATCGAGCGGAGTCAATCTTTCCTAGTCTGGATAATGTGATTGATGTCATGATTAAGTGGCTCAGGGAGTATCAGGACGAGGCTGCCGAATGCGAAGCAGTTGTCCTAGCAACAATCCTCAATCCCCAGTTTCGACAAGATTTTTTTACTCTTCATTACCCTGAACACAATTACTCCTCTAAACTTCTGATTGAGACTGCCTTCAACGAACTTCTGGAAGAAGCTGTGGAGCGTGATCCAAGTCCTTCTCCTGAAGAGAATGACAATTCACCGGAGATCGATGCCTTTGATGTTTTTGGACAATCTAACAAGCCCACAACCAAATCATCAACCGAGCTCAAGGATTACTTGTCAGGCCAAGATCAAATGAAGAAGGATCAAACCCCGCTGCAATGGTGGAAGGTTTGTGATTCTTCCTTCCACTTTTTTCCTTCTTATCCCACAGGTTGACCTGACTAATCTCGTTCTATGCTTGACAGGAACACCAATACCGTTACCCTATGCTTGCCAAACTGGCACGCGATTATCTGTCAGTCTCGGCTACGTCCTGCGCTTGCGAGCATACTTTTTCGGCCGCCGCGGACATCTGTACACCTCGTGGCAGTATGCTCCCTCGCACCATGGAGCGCTTGGTGGGATCTCAAGCGTGGTTAAAGGAGGGTATTATTCCTGAAGGTGAATTTGCAGAAGCTGCAAAAGTTCTTCAAGGTAATATAGCCAGAATTGCATCAAAAAAAAAGAAAAAAGTAGTCTGATTCTTAGCTGTCATTTCATACAATTTATATACTTTGTTTATGTTTATCCCTCTTCTCTACTATGCCAACAACTATGCTATGCTTCCTCTTTCTTGCCTTGCAAATAAATACCTTGTCCGTTTTTTTTGCCCCTGTCCCACCGACATATCTAATATATAAATACGTCGAATGAACTCGCATGAAGGACCGTTCAGTACGGTTCGTTTGTTCTCTTGGGTCCGGTTCTTTTTGCCCCACGTCTCTTTTCATTTTTGCTTTTCAAATGTTTCATGCTTTTTATCCGTTTGTTCTTCTCTGCACCCACCTTTTGTGGCTGCTTTTCTTGCTCTCTGTAAAGGAGCCATGTTTGCAAAGCAACCTTTGTACTTTTGTTTCCACCGATCGTGTTCTTCTTTTTCAAGACCGGTAATTTCACGCTTCAATCGCAGTTTCAAACAACAACGACTTTGTTCATAGTTGTATCTAGCACACCAAAGGTGCATGTCCCCACTCAATGCCAATTTCAGGTCGATCGACATGGATTGTTCATCGATTTTAATATTTTGGTGCTCTTTGTTTTCTCTCTTCAAGAAAACACATTTCATTTACGTCTTCTCTTTGTCATTCAAAGTCCTTTTGATGACTTTTTAAATTTGCTTGCTTTTAAAAGTGAGGTGCATTACAAATCACTGCCGGCGCCGCCTCACTTTTGCACTGCTTGTGGAGACCAATCCAGGCTATAAAATGGCCCATCTTTTGCTTACCATCACATCCCCACAGTTCCCCGTACTCTATGGACAACACTACTTTTGATATTTTATTATCCCTCATTGTAGCTGTCCTTGATTATTATTGCTTTTCTTATCTTGCACCAATCCTCAATTCCTCTTTCTTGTATTCCATTTCAACCGCGTAGATTCACGTAAAAGATGAAACAACATGAAATTATTTCAATTTTCCTCTGCTCTACAGAATGAATCCTCAAATCACAATTTATGCAGTTTTTATCAGTTATAATCACAGCGCAAGTTGAATTCCAAGAAATTGTTACTTGTTGATGACTTCACAACTTTTACTTCCCACATGTAGCAGATATGTGGTGTTATAATTTCAGCTTTGTTTTCATCAACCAACATTAGGCTGGTGATGATTTACAATCTGAATTTATGATTCTTGCGACTTTCAACTTAATTAGTTTTCCATTCCTCTTTTGAATTTCTGCGCTCTTGGTCAACATTTGTCAGTGCTCAGCAAGAGAGAAAGACAGAGATAGAGAGGTTCAAATTCAAATAGCAATAAAATGTATTCAATTATTTTGTCTCACAGTGACAAGTGACGACTGTAAGATCAAACCCATTGATACAGAAAAGCGGAGCAGGTATGAATGGGACACAGTACATGGACATCAAGAAGAAGAAGAAGAGGCCCATCTTGGAATTTCTTTTCACTATAAAATGAGATAATTGACTTGATCCAATCCATGAAAGTAACTTGTTAATTTTCAGCCTCTCAGAGCAAAGAACACATTGAGGCTCATAATAATTACAAGAGAAATCAACTTGGCAGAAGGATTTGTAACCTCATTCTAATTTCTGAAGGAAAAATCATAAACATCCATCCATCCATACCCTATGAGATCTATCCATTCATCACAAAGAGAGTTGTGAAGTTGAATGTTATAATTTTGCTCCATTCATGATTCTCAGATACAAGATAATTTGGGAAATAATAACAAAAGTGAATTTTGATTGAGCTTCTTTCACAAGTTTGTCTCAAGCAATTGACTTGAGACTGAGTTCAGATCTTCAACCACTTCTATCTTTTTGGAGTGAAGAATCAACTCTTGAAGTATTACATGAAACAAATTGAGTCCATTATTATTGTGTGGTTGAAGGATTAAGCAAATTTTATCTCTTTGTAGGAAACCATATTCTCAGATATCAATTTCTTAGACCTGGCTCAGTAAGTCTACATCAATAAGTGCCTTTCAATCAATCACAAAATTCTTCCACAAAAACAAAAAAATTGGTCAACACCAGAATGTAATTCACATACTTGATTCAGAATAATTTCAATAAATGTCAAGTTATCACAATCCAGCTTATCCTCATGTTCCTGAATATGAACAACAAAATCAAACAATTGGTTCTTCTGATTCATATAATCATTGATCTCCACTATGGCAAAAAGTCTAGTGAAGATTATTTGAATTGCTGTTGAAAGAATGGATTTGACCACAGGGTTGACCTCAGAAATATGAATTCTGGATCATAAGTTTTTACTCCTATATACTATCATGGTGACAAAACAAACCTGAACATATATTGTTTGTTTAGATTATCAGTCACTGGTTTAGAAAACGTTGTTTGCCTTACAAATTTTGCATTGTGAGCCTTACTGGACAGAGACATTGAGACACTTAATAGTGCAGGGGGGTGATGAACATCATCTGTTCAAGTGTTATCTTTCTTTACAGATCTTCAACACCAATGTTTCCCTAATCTTATCCATTTTTTCAGGGAATAACAATGATAAAGCATGATTTTGTGTGGCAAGTTTCAATATCATTCTATGACCATTCATGGTTCATGTAGTGTGATAGAAATATTTTGTAATATTACTTGTTTGTGGCACACTTTCATCAACTTTAAACGATAGCGTTCCATGTAATTACCCATTTTGTCCCATGCCATATTGGTGTGGCCAGTTGAATGCCTTGCACGGATGGGTTTAGAAATGTGTATGGGTTTTATTCAGTCTTTGAAGTGGTTTTAAGTTACAGTGTGTTATCTTGTGACAATTGGATAAATAAAGTGTTCCCCTGTTGCGGGCACGCCCGCATGTTCTCTAGTTTCGCGAAATATGTCGATATTGCAGCGCAGTGAGCGCTGCGATTTAGCAAGAGTTTATCTTTCAACAAAATATCGATTTGGGGCCGCAGCAGTTCATATCGGTCCCTGTGCATCGATACCCAGAGGGGCCAGATATTGTGTCGTATTGCAGCGGTTCCGGCGTTGGTCATGGGACCTATGCTAGTGGACAAAGTGGATGGTTCACTCTCTATAGTCATTGTGATGGATCTGAGTGCCAGCCAGTCTGTGCAGCTGGCTACTTGGCAAATGATCTCAGACTTTCAACAACCTACAAACAGCAAATGAATGCAGCAGCTGAGAAGAACAAGAAGAACAGCAGCTTGTCTGGCACTTTGAATCGATCTGTTTCAGTATTCAAGTTTAGCGTTGAATTATCAAATCAATCATGGCCATTTGGATTCTATTCCATGTGTTGCCTTGGGCTTGAATGGAAGACATCCCCCTCCAAGTAGCTTTTTGCTTTGCAAATATCAATGCACAAGTCTGTTCTAGTGCTACTTGGGTCCAACATGCCTCTTATCATCTGTATGGGGGTATGCTGAAAGAATTTATTCAAGAACTGCAGGTAAGATAAATTCTCTAAGTATCTTACTAGCCTTGAATGATGTTTGATAGATACTGATTGGATTGATTATTTACAAGGGGATCTCCAGGAAATTCTGTCTCATAAAAATCTAGGGACTATGGACATCCAAGAGAAAAAAACATGTGTTCATTGGTGTTTCTGTTACATACATCAATCCAGACTGGAAGTTTTGCTGCCAACACCTGAAATTTAAGCTTGAGGATAGCATCACTATGGTGCTCCTCTGGCTCACCCATTTGTGTGCTTTTGACTCAACCAATTGTGTACTTTCTCATCAAACACAGGTTACATAAGAAGATAAGTAGTCTAATATTTCATCTTTGATTTCCTTCCTTGTTTGGCACTGTCTCTTGGTATTTCTTTATATACCTGTTGGCTCAGACCACCAACTCAGGTTCAAACAACAATATAATGGATCAATGACTGGCCAAGAACTCTGCTCATGCAAAGGATCCAGCTTCATGGAACCCAAAATCCATGCACACCATTGTGACGCTCACAAGCTGTCACTCGTGGTGAAAGCAGGACTTGCTCACATGGATTTATTGGTAGGACACATCAAGCTGTCCTCTCTACCAGGAGTAGAAATCCCTTTGATTATGTTGAACAATGGAGAATCAAATGTTGATATGTGGGCCAATTCTGAAGACTCTTATTGTGCTGGACACATCTAGTATCAAAAGGATACCAAAAATGGAGACCGTCTCTCTGGAGGGCTGATGGACCACCCAAACCCAAAGAAGATCAATCATAGCAACCATTGATCTGTACTTCTGGGGTACTCACCAGAGTATAGAAGCCTGACAATTTTTGGTTGGCTGTGAAAGAAGTAGTTGCATACATTCCTCTCATTCAAACAAACAAGTATGTACTGATTTTTATCATTTTCTTTTGATTTGACAAGGCAATACAATGAATCTCTTCTAGTAGCCCTTGAAGTGACTAATTCAAGGCAATTATGGGTGGAGGTAAAGGTAGCATTGCTGGTAGTTGTAGTCAATGAAATGGTAAGCATGGAGCACACAAACATGCCTGTGATGGTCAAAAGGTAAGTGTTTCTACTCCATCAACAATATCATATTGTAACCTTGTGTGCTGATACAAATAAAAATCTCATCAGGCAATCATTCAGATAATTGCCAAAAATTCCAAAGGACTCTTCTACAGAGAACTTTGCATAACTGGAAATGATTGGGCATTGGTCAAGGTGTTGAACAATGTTACAGAGGTAAGTCATTTGATTTGTCAGTTGTATCAGTTGTATCTGACATCAAACATTAAAATAAATCATGAAATATTGTTTTACAGCGAAATCTGCACATAGAAGGTGATAAGACAACCACAGGTATCATATTTATAGAGTAACAGCTTATCAAGGAATCTCTATTGGCTAAAGCAGGCAGCTCACCTTACAAAAGTATCAAAGACATGATTGGAGTCATGCTCAAGAAGCTTGATGGCTATAAAAAAGAGGTATTCAATTGTGATGTGGTTATTCTATCAAATATCCTAAACCCATCATCACAACTAGGTGTCTTTACAAAGTGCTTTATGGACAAAGTTCCCTGTGTGGAGGCTTTATGTAAATCAGTATCTGAAGTTGTCAAATCTGATGTCCAAACTGACCAAGAGCCACAGCTTGAATATTTGTCTCCAAAAGATCAGTCATCTTCTCACCCATTGTACAACTCATTGAAATTCAACCCAAAGACTCATGCACAGAATACCAACAAGACCAAGATCCAAAGGTATGCAGACATGGATCCAGGTGTTATATTGGAGGGTAAGATAGTGCCAAGTCGCTCAGATGTCCCTAGGGCAAAAAAACACAAGTTATACACCTTGTACAATTCCCAGTAGCACGTCAATGTGCACACACAAAGGGATTTGAAAAAACCAACAAAGAAAGGTTTCTGCAGTTTTGTTGGATTTCAGTGACAATCTCAGCACCCCTTTGTTGACCTTGCCTTCTGAGCACCTGGACAAAGGAATCAGTCTTTAGATGCAAAGACCTCTTCAAAGCATCTATCATCCCTCTATGAATTGTTTTTGGTGTGTGCACATTGATGTGCTACCAGAAAACTTACACAGTGATATAGTGGAGCAGAGCACTTGAATTCATAGTTTTTGTGCACTACACTACCAAATATAGGGAATAAAGTGGAGCGGCTCAGCGTAGCATCTCACATCACTAGTCAAGCTACCCCCCACACACAAAATTGCTTACAAAGGGAAAAAAGAGGTCATCTTTTTGTGGGATGCCCCATTGTATTTAACACAGTTGATGAGCCAAAATGTATCATTTTGGCCCTATTTCTGCATGATCTTGTGTTTCGGCTCAGAAAATGCATTAAATGTAATCAGTATCCTCATGGGAAAATACATCTTTGTTTCCTGTGTTATGCCATTCAGTTGTGATGACAGTAAATTTTACGCTGAGGTATGTCCCACACTGTACAACAACATCCTTGAAATTATGGTACTCCCATACCGTCAGGTCTCAATAGAGCAATGTGGTTGCAGTGAAAATTATGATCACACCACAACTTGACCACAGTCACTGCAACAAAACCTGTATCTGCTACATTAGGGGTTCTCAAAGTTGGCCCGGTTTCAAGAAAATCCAGTTGACCCGGTTGCTTTTTGGCAGTAACCTTGTGTATTGAGTTGTCTTTTTTTGACAGATCACAGCCAAAAAGTCAACTGGGTCAACCGGGTTTTTACAAACCGGGTCTACTTTGAGAACCCCTATTGACAACAGGGACATACCAAATTCTGTAATATCTGCAGCCTTTTTTGGTTTTTTGGTGCACCACACACCATGTCATCCTTGTTTTTCATTGAAAGGGGTCTCAACATCCCAAATTGGTAATTTTCCCCTGAATAGTGGAAGCAATTGTTGGCTAAAAAATGAAGAGTCTATAAAGTCACTACCCGCTCTTTCTCTAAATATCTTCATTCATCTCCATATCTTCATTCTGAAAATTTTTCAGCCTTCTACTAGTAGTAGTACCAATACTCACCCATTTTTATTATTATTATTATCTTGTGCTCCTGTCAACATTACCTTTACAATGGATGGTCCTGGAATCCCAGCTGGCTAGATTTGCTTTTTCCTGTCATTTTTTTATCCAGAAGTATTTCTATCAAAAGATATTGTCCTGATCTTGAGAGATTCTGGTTCAATTTCTGGAATTTCTGGCTTTCTTTTCCAGATGGGCTGAGATCATTCTGGTGTGTGAATCAACATCAATAATCTGTTCAGTTTTCACTACATTGGTTTTACGTAATTGATACCTTTCTGATCTACCTTCCAATACAAGTGTATATATCTGTCATTTTATTGGTCAAGACTGCAACAATGTCTGGATCCCTGGCATCAAAATTAGTGATTTGGGGTTTCATCACCTCAAAATAATAAAAGTTTTTTGTTTCATAATTCATTCTTGTAAGATGATATGGGTGCATCTCTGAAAGCATTTTATGCAATAATTCTAAACACAGAAATACCCAGCTCAGAACTGGGTTACATGATGAAAATCTAGTGAAAGGTAATTCCACTTTACTGACCATTTTCAGCAGCTCTTGGTAATGGAAGGTTTTCATCTGAATATTCTTCAGTAATCTTGTTAAGATCTGGGCATTGGAATTTGTGATGTTATTGAATTGATGCAGTTCCTTCTTGCAATGAATAGTCAATGTGTCCACCAAATATGTCCTGGTAATTGTGATTTCTGAAAAGAACATGTCCAATTGCCCAGAGTATGAGCCACAACTTTAGAGGAAACAAAGACTTAGAGAACATGACCCATGATTCTTTGACTGGGAAATAGTCTTCAGGAGAAGGAGAGAGAAAATTTCAATATCTGGATCAATGTGTTCAATAATTTGGACAGTCCTATCAACTATGTTGAGTCATTGGCAATGGTGAGTTTTGCCTCACAAGTTTACATAAGCCCAACTCTTATGTGCCAAAAGTTGTGAACCATGGAGATCAATATTGATTTGACTGCTTGTTAATCACATCCTGGAACAATTGAACACTTAGAAATTATTGATACAAAGTCTTCTACCAGTGCAATGAATCAATACATGATGTTAAATTGTGTTCTGGTAAATGAACTGCTCCAAGTTGAGTGTTGCCACAGTTGGCAACTATAATTACCCAAATTCAGTTTGCCACTGTTCAAAACTGGACTGAACAGAATTGCATTGCATTTTTTTGTTGTTTTCCATGTCACACAACACTGGTGACTTCAATATAACAAGAAGGTGATGATTCCTTGTGCTCTCCTTCATATGTATAAACATAACCTTAATGCTGGAAAAGCATCATGGGGAGCTTTGATATTTGGTTTGAGTTTTGCCAGCAACAAGATATGCATGGGGCAGTGCAATTTCAAATACCCAGCTGCAAGGCAGTGGCAAATGCCAAACTTTTCACAATGCCATGTATCTCTGGTATTTGCCCTGGTCATTCAAATACCTGAGGCCATATCAGTATTTTGGGGCACAAAACCCTCCTGCAAATGAGATTTTGTTGTCAATCTCCTGAAGTAATGCTTCAAGCCTTCTGTTTGGCTCTTGGCTCACACCTACAAAAATGTGTTACACCAAGAGCACTTGCAGACTTCTCTACAGGGAAAACACTCAGCACAGGTTTCATGTTTCTTGCATTCAGAGCTGGTGTCTGAAAGCTGAGTGTTGGCTTCACAAGAACAAAAGACCCTAGAAAAGGTTATCTCTTGCTGTGAGTAGCCATGCATATATTGTTTGTGTCCCACTAGACTCCCAAAAATAATGGTCATGAAGGTGCATGTACAAAAAATCCCTGTATCAAAAGAAAGGTCAATGTACAATAGCCCATAAAAAGCTCATCCAGCTAGCAAGAATAAGCATTAGTGCCAAAGTGAGACCAATATGACCGCGTAAGACCGTTCCACGTGATGGCCTTGTTTCAAGACTGTGGTGATTTGTAGATGTGAGAAAGTGTAGACCAGCAAAGAGAATGGCCAATAGGAACTCAATCGAGTTAAGGAAGATGAAAAACTTGACAAGTCGAACCATTAGGACAGTCCGATCCTCGGACTTGTGGCTCAGAATTGCTCCTGCCATCTAAGGAAGGTTCAGATGTGATGAATAGGCAGGGGATGGATCAAGGAAAGATTAGTTATTTGGGGATGAGGGAAATTTGAACAATGTAGCAGGATGAGGACTCAGCACAGTTTGAGATACAGTTGAGCCAGCCATCTCAATAGCCTTATGGATCCCCAAAGCTGTACTAAAATGTCTGAGAAAAATTCACACAACATTATCAAAGATGTTTGCGAGGTTTTAAGAAGCCTACACATTACATCGTATTCGAAGATGATTGAACGAACTCATTCTTGATGATTTTCGGTAGAACAGCTACAAGGAGAAGGGGAGCAGAGCCTCGCCCGATTGAAAACCAGATCATTGCGCCTACCTGCCCAAATGTTTCCCTCATCTTTGAGGTAGCAAGAATTAGAAGTGTCGCTAGCGTGCAGAGAGACCCCAGCCACAGAAGGACCGACGGTGAGGTGTAGCGAGGATAGTGGTCCAGGAAGTAGCCTAGTGTAGGATAAATCTGTACGAGATTAGGCTATCAGGTAAGGTGTCTCTCCTGGTACGGCAGTAGGATAAGGAATAAGTCGCATACGAATAAAGGTGTAAAAAGTAGCAGCGAAGAAACCCTTGAAGCTTCCTTTGCTGAGGAGCCAAAGAGT
The DNA here is from genome assembly GCF_000204055.1 of Melampsora larici-populina 98AG31. Classification (NCBI taxonomy): domain Eukaryota; kingdom Fungi; phylum Basidiomycota; class Pucciniomycetes; order Pucciniales; family Melampsoraceae; genus Melampsora; species Melampsora laricis-populina. The sequence continues at coordinate 73,537 of NW_006768765.1, read as the reverse complement.
GTAGATAAGATGTCACTGAGATTAAGGAACAAAACAAGATAAAGATCAAACTTGGCATCTGTCCGTACCGGATAGCGGTAGATCCCATCACTGCCTTTTATCCTTAGGAGAGAAGGAGAAGGTGCGCACGTTGACAAATGTATGAAGGGGAACCATAGTGCCCCACACAGCGCACAGAGTGAGATATAGAGCCAAAACTGGTCTCCGAAAGATATGATTTCTTTCAATCTTACTATTGATCTGGGCGAAGGAAGAGGTGCCCGGGTCCGCGAGGCATGCGATATCTGAGCAAATGTTATGGCTGATAGAACCGAGCCCAGACAAAGTCCCAATGAAACGGCAAAAGGTAAACTCAGACCCCATTTAGAGCTAGATAATGGGACTGCAATGATGGAAGCTACCCAAGAAGCCTATGTATGATTTTGAAGACAAGAGGAATCAGCCAACACGTGTATCCGGGCCCAAACTGCCAATGGCCATGGCAAGGAGCAAAAATGATGCGTGTGGGTTCCAATCACCCATACAAGTTTGGGGAAGCAAACTCAAAGTACAATGACGCACCAATTTACCAAGTAATAAACTCAGTCCCATTGATTTTCCCCTTATACCCTTGCCGAAATGAGCAAGAATAATGGATTCTTGAACAATAGCTACAGGGCTGATACCAAGGCCAGTGACAAAGTATCCCAAAAGCATCCCACTGGATAATTCTTGAAGGGCCGATAGACAGACAATCAGTTGGCCCAGTGCAATGACCGAAGTACATAGCAATGCGGATTTTGCAAGGCCCTACCATATTCAGAACAATAATGAATCACTTTATGCTCAAAGATAGCTCTGAGGAGAGACACGCTCAGAAAGATCGAAGTGGGATAATTGAGCGATCCCATCATGAGGGTGACAAACCAGACGGGGCACAATGAATCCAATTAACGGTGTGATTGAGTTGATAACTTGAAAAGACGACAATAGTGCTGTTGAGAGATCGTGGTATATCAACACTACGTTCTCAAAGCCTTTATTTGATGACGATAAAGCTTCCTATGAGTATGTAGCAAAATGTTTGTCCATTGGCTGACCTGCAAAAACTGTCTCCGATACTTGGAGATTGTGCATAATCTCGGCTTTGAGCGGTCCCAGGAGATAAGAAGCACTGATTGATACTCTTGGACGTCAGCGATATGTTGGGTGATCTGGTATCGCTCAGCCCGGATTGGCTCACAAATGACTTCAGCAATTCCAGGACGAAGCAAATTTTGACATGAGTTGAATAATTCCATTTCTGGGTCACGGTATTGTAAAATACTAGACAAGACGAACCATCCAAAAGATAGAAAACCAGTTGCAATGATCCCTACCACCGCGCTACTCAACTCCCCGGCGGTCTCGTCATCTGGCAATGCATTCGGATCAGGTGAAACTATAATACCACTTTGAGATGAGTGAAGGATAAGAGGTGTGCTTTCTGATTGATGTTCTTCCTCTGGCATTGCTTGTGAACTGAGAAGTTTCCCGAAAATGACGTAGATCAAGATGTATGCGCTACATAGCGACTTCACAGACAAAGATACCAGCAGAAGCCAAAAGCATGCTCAGAGACATTTCACACACATGTAACCCAATGGACATATGTCACTACCTCCTATCTCTCATTGCAAAGCCCCTGAGGAAGGCTTATGGTAGCTCTCAATACTGACCTGACTATACCTTTTGGTCATTCAGCACTTTGGAGAGTATGTATGCGTTTTGGAACTATCATGAGCTTTGATGTAACTTCAGAGTTTATCAAAGAACACCATATATGCAGTCGAATCTCCAAACATGTAATCTATCCCAAGTCTTCCTTTTGAATCACAATTGACTTGAGAAAAGAGAAAAGGACACTGCACTTCTTGTTGAACAACTAATGCATTCCAAGAACGTGGCCCATATTACACCTCAGTGTCAAGCTTAGCTATACACTGATACAGCACCAAAATTCTTCAATGGATAGTTGAATGTCTTGAGGGGAAACTCACTGAGGGGATATAAATACTTTATCATACCCAAAAACACCCTTACAGTATTATACCCCCAATAATGAAGCTACCTAAGAGATCTATCTATCTGGCCACCAGTGGGGTTCTGTTGAAGCAATTCTGCGGCCTCAAAATTGTACCATCTCTTATGTCAGGAGATATATGCTTTAAAACCTAGAGCTTGTCTCAGGATATGATATTTGTCAGGATGTTGGGCTGCAGACAGGACCTGAGCTGCATGGAAGTGGGAATGACCATTTTTGAGACAGGTCCATCCCTATCTACCTCAAAGGCACTTTGGAGAACTCTAAGACTAGAGCTTGGTCTTTGGAGAAAAGTCACGAGCAGTTAATTAAAAAGAAAAGACACCAAATGTTGGGTTCCTGGACCAAATGTGAGTAGAGTTTTGGTCCAAGTTTTAAGCCAGCTCAAACCTCAAGGTTCTGTTAGCTCTCGTCACAGTAATGGCTGGCTTGTTAAAGTTGGTAACTTATGATCTCTTGCTGTGTCGGTCAAAGCAGATATTCGCGTGTAAATTGCCAAGGGTCACTCAATGACCCCCGTGACAACATCAGATACTCATTTTGAAAAGTTCTGAGGCAACAGAAAAACTTTCCAGCTTTCTCCCAATAGTGTCTCAGTATCACCTTCAAAGATGCCCAGGATTCTAGGATTCCAAGCAGTTATCCTCCAATGAAACTGTCCAAGAATGGTGGGACTCAAGGCACTGATGGGCTTTGGATGATCCTGTTGGGTCCATGCGGTATCAAAGGATAACTGAAAGACTACTTTTTCCTAAGATCCAATGCAGCAAGCCAAATGAATGTAATCTCCAGTCTCAGGTTAATGTCCTGGTTGAATTCTTGGTCAAACCCCTTGTCTACTGTTTTCTAAATGTCATTAGCAGCATCACTGCCCACATGATTGTGTCAGAAGCCACTAGAAATGCTGGTATCCCAACAGAAGAATAAACAAAGGGCATAATCTGAGCCTTAGACTTGCTTTTGACTCATGACAATCACCTGGATCAATGTCTTAGGTACCCTTCACCTCAGGGATGCCATCCTGGAACACCTCAGATGGTGGTGTGTGATACAATGATGGTGAAAGTGTTTCTTGATAAGTTTGGTGTGCCTTGGCAATGTGGACAGATTGTAAGTTTTTTGAGATGGTCAAAAGTTGACATCTTACATCTTTGGGTGCTTGAGGGCACGGAATGCATGTCAGGAGGATTCCTTACTCAACAAAAGCAGTGGATATATATATATAGGTATGTTCACATGATTTCTCATAAGATTCTTGGCACTAGGCATAGGATGTGGGTGTGGCCCAAAAAGCATGAAAGAGGTACAAGCCCAGAATTCAACTAAGAATATTGGAGCGCACCCACAGCCTGAGTGATATATCAAAAGCTACAACATGGGTTTTATAACAATTGAAGGTTTAGCCCACATGTCTTTGGCCTTTGATTCATCTGTAGTAGTTATAAGGTTGTTGAACAAGTGCAACAGCTTTGATAGATTTTTGCTCTTGTACTTTAAGTTCACAGGCGCATTCCATTTGATGTCATTGTTCTTGCTTTGGTCTTTGAGATACTCAATCTTCGTGGTTATGGGCTACTTTAAGTTGATTGTTCACTATGCTTCTGCGGTTTTTTGGGCGTTTGAAAGTATCCTCTCCTTTCGTGATTGGCTGAAACAAGATTTGATTTTACAAATTCGATAGACCCGGAATTGAACCACCTGATCTCGCTCACTTACCCTGAACGCGGGTGGGCCACTCTTCCTGTGTGAAAAGACAAGCGTCTTGCAAAGTGTCACATCTCCAAGACCGTAGTGATTGGTCCAGTCAGAAAAGACCTCAATATACCAACAATGGATAACAAACAAGCGAAAAGCGACCGGTTTGAAGTATCAGGGACGCTGCGCCTTGTTGTGCGTTCATGGGATTGTTACACGGAAGAACGATGGGAGAGATAAATGTCGACACAAGGGTTAAGCTGTACTTGTCTGCCGTCCAGTAACGATCTCATTCCCTAGTTCATACAGTCCCAACCTACAATGGGAACATACAATATGATTGGAGATAGAACAATCATCCCAGTGAATATTTTGGGTGAAAAGCAAGCTAATGCGAACGGTATGGTCAAAGGAGCCCTGCGAGGCAGATATAACTAATGGCCAGTCCGACTACGGTAAAGATAAAGCTTCTCGGTATGAGGAAGGATGATGAGGCAGAAGGTAAAGAAGGTCGATTCCGCTATAATATGGTGGTTAAGAAACTTTACTTTGGACAAATCTAACACATCCGAAGGTAAGAAGCGATTGCACAGGGAACTCATTTGTCGTCTGCTTCCTCGTCTTCATCCTCGTCATGACTGTCCTCATCATCCTCCAAGTCTTTGCTCTCGTCTCCCACAACAACATCCTCATCATCCTCGCTAGAATAACACAAAGTGAAGAGCGAAGTCAGTCAATCGAAGTCAAGTGGTTAGATCGGACGAAGTGTTAAAAAGGCTTACTCATCCTCATCCACACCCTCGTCGGCGATCTTGGTGAAATCAATCTTCTTTCCACGTGTTCGGGCGCCACTAATGATGTTACTCTCATCGATCTCGGCTAAGTCGTCTGAAAATCGAACAAAAGAAAGAGGAAGACGCGTCAAAAGATAAACAAGAGACTGAATATGGGATATAAGCAATTAAAACCCAGAAACTATCGTAGCGAGCGCTTGTTGATATCAATCAGGCTTGAACATGACATAGAGAATGAGGATAGACGGAGTGATATTCAGCTCATACCTTCATCATCATCATCAAAGTCTCCACCCTCGCCTTGAGGTGGGACATCGGAGTCCATTGATTTGTTTCTTCGTTAAATAATAAAGAGACAATAAAAACAAGAGACAGGCAGGTCAACAAGTGCAGAGTATGGTTTTGAAAGAGGAGGAGGATGTATGCACTTCTTCGCGTCCGGAACAGCAGCTGATTCTTCTCCGGCGCGTTTGCTTGATGGGTCAGATGATTTGACGCTTGTTGAATCAGTCATTTTGATGGAGTAAGTTCTGAGTGTATGAAGCGACGAGAGAAAGATTGCTAGTTCAGCGATAATAATGAGTTATGAAGACAAGGGGATAAATCAAAGCTTCAGAGAATGGGGTTCTAAAGGATATTTTGCCCTTGAAGTGAAGTCTTTATACTTTTGATGTGAATATGTGTGATTCTTGAGTTGAATTTTAAATGTGTGGCAATGGAAAGAGTGGGAGACAATTCAAACGGTCTTGGTGATGGTGAACAAAGAAGTCGGTGAGATCGTTTGAAAGTGTAAACTGGTGTTCAAGGGAAAGATTTCAAAACTCTCAAGGTGTGTGGTTACCAAAAATATCCCCATGACCAATCGTCATTAATGCGCTTCATGCATCCCCCGCTGTACCGAAGTTTTCGCTGGTACCGCGCCGGCGCGGCTTCATGGAAACCTATGGAATATTCAATTTTCAAATCGAATGAGTCACCAAAACCCTTTCCTTGGAGGTGAACTGGACCATGGCGCGAGACTCTTGCTCATTGTCTGACATCGTCATCAAGACAACGACCAACCGTGTCACGCGTCGTTGAGCTGAAAATTGGAAAAGAATTGCAAGTGTCCCCCCACTACGCATACAACATGTATGCTCAGCGGTCAACACCGGAAACGGAACGCAGCAATATTTGAGTGATTGTTGCGTTGCGGAGCCCCCACTATGCACCCAAGCGCTACCAAAACACTAAATACAATAAAAAAACCCTCACAAGGTATTGCAGTGGTGAAATTGCTAGGTGTTAAAGCGCTACATATGGCCCTATTGAGCTCAAGCTGATATTTCCAGTGATCTTTGAACAAGTAGAATAGTTGTCAATCAGCCATCACTGGGATATAGGAGTCACTTGCAAAGATCAGGCGTTGATGATACGGATGAAAGAAGTTGTATGTCACTGTGACTCACCAATCTTATAACTTACGCCAAGTACACCTGGGCCCGCATTGCAGATGTACTCGCTCATGGCGGGATACACGAGGGTCACGAGTCACGACGCAAAAGATGGCGAGCCAGAAGTGATTCATAAAGATGACAATAAAGTTGTGGGAAGCAGGAGATAGGGAATGTCTCTTTTTCTCGAGGAAATAGAGGTGTATTTCATAGCTTGACATTGTCCTATTCGCCCCCGCTTGTTTGCATGAATCACATATATCGCTCTGTGGGATATCCAGAGAGAATCACCTTTAGCAAGCTTGACTATGTAAATCAACTCGCTCTGCTCTACCGAGCTCTCGTTTAATCAAATCTGCACTTGGACCGACTCTCCTGCTGATTTATGTCCAACGTAGATGATGCGCACGCGGCCGCGTAACAGGGGAATTTCAAGCGAGGGCTGATTTCTTAAGAGGTGAATCCGAGTAAAATATTAGCAACGATGGATGATTGCGATTATCGTTGGATAAGATCCATAGAGATGTGGCAATATGCAAAAGACGAAAAATCCTCGTTTCTTTCTAATAAGCTATAGTATACATGGAATGCTCTGCTCTCGATGAGAGCATCCAAGAACTCCTATCAGCTGGTGGATATTGTACAGCTTGGCTGTTTCGGACATGTCTTTCAGATTGACAAGGTTTTCTAATTTTCACTCTTTGCGGCTGTGTTCAATCGTCTTACAATTTCTGATAACAATTGAGATTGCTGGTGTTAGGGCGTCTCACCACTTGAGGAAGCGCTGGATCAAATCATAGGGCATCACGCACGCTACGCTGCATGGTATCCTTTTCAGCTACATATACATACATTTTCAATCTCAGTTGACTGAAGCTTCGATTTCTAAGATCACAAAGCATCTGAACTTGATGGGTCAGCTGAGTGACCAAAGCTGCAAAACTTGTGCCCTGTGAGCCTGGCTGTTTAACTCCGGGTCAAGATTTGAATATATTTTTCTTATTTGTTAAGCTTTCTTTGGGAATTTGAAGGAGAAGCTTTCAGCATCCGCTCTCTACACACGTCTTCCGTCTGAAAGGACTTTAACCAACTCCGAGCAGCCCAAACGCCATTCAGGCAGCTCGAAGCTCAAAAGTTGTTATGTTATACCGACGTAAATATCTTAAAGTTCCATGTCTAACTGGGAGCATTGTTCTAACTGGGAGCATTGTAGGTGGGCCAACGCTGAGAGGAAGCTCAGATTTTAATTCGATGTCCAACTTATCAAGTCGCGCATACAAGCAGCAACCGAGTTTGTATTTCCTTGGTGTGGCTTGGAATGATTTTTCAAGCGCGTGAAGCGTGATTGAGTTCTCCTCCGACGCGTTTGAAATTAGCCGATCCGCTCACGGGTTGAGTCTGAAACTCAATTTGAAAGTTTTGTCTGAAGAACGTTGAGCCCGATTGGTTGAATGAAGTCCAAAAGCAGGTAAGTTTTAACTGATAGCCCTAACCATTTCTCAACTAAAAGCAAAATCATAAAATTTCTGTGGGGGAATGATACGGTGGTACCGAGTTTTGGATATCCGACCGGTTTAAGGGCTCGGTGAAATCCGGTGTTGAAAAAAAATAACAAGGTCGATAAGATTTTGAGTTTCTCTCTGTACCCACAAATAAAAAGCCTCATTACCACTTTTCAATATTTTCTTCAGTCTTCTCACTCTAGGGAATTTTGAAGCGCTTAAACTCCTGAACTCAATACTTTGATATCTTTCAAGAACCGTCATATCTCTTTCCATCAACTGCAATGTCTATCGAAACTACGCAAGAAGTTAAACCTTTAGACTCTGGTACCACTAATGGTGATAGCGATGCAGTAGCTCCAATTACTGGTGCAGTCACCAAGATTGAGGGTGTTGATGAAGAAGACCGGCTAGGAGCTATCAGTCAAGGTGCGTACCACCAAAATTTTGAATTGCCTCTATGCTTGATATACGACGTGTATCTGATCATTGTTTTTGTTTTGAATTAAATGTAATCTCAGTGGAATTTTATTTATCTGATGCCAATCTTCCCTTCGACAAGTTCATGTTCTTTCAAACCAGTCCTCATCTCGATCCGATCAAAGGTCCTACTTTATCACCAGAAGCACGGGCTAAAGCTGAAGCCTATGGACCTGGTTGTTCTCCCGTCCTTTTACAAACCATTGCATCTTTTAAACGCATGAGGCCTTACTCTAGCAAGTTTCCTACTAGCAAATTAGCTCAGATTATGGAATCAGATACAACGGTACCTAAATTATTTGAAGTCATTACAGAAGATCATAATGGTAAACCCACCCCGTTCATCCGTCGAATTCAAAAACTAGAGGAAAAGACCCGAGCCGGTGCTAGTGATCGATGTGTTTATGTCAAAGGATTTTTGAAAGACGAAGACTTAGCCAAAGAAGAACCAAGCGATATTCAAATGAAATTAGAGAAATGGGCTTCACAGTGGGGTAAAGTGGCTGTTTTGAGAATGAGACGTGAAGATCCTAAGAAGAAAGGTGGTGCAAAGTCAGATAAAGATGTAGAAAAAGAAGATAAACCTGAAAAGAAGAGGTGGAAGAACTCAGTCTTCATTGAATACAGGGACGCTGCTAATGCCGAAAAACTCGTTGCCGCCTCGAAACAAGAGTCAGATAAGCCTACATTCGAAGGACGAGCTCTTACGCCGATCATGTTCAAGTAAGCTCAACCAAGCACGTTGAGCCTTGTATCTTATATAGCTGCTAATACGTCCATCATCTGTCCCCGGAATCAGAATCGACTACGTTACGATGAAAGCAAAAGAAATGGGTCTACCTGCCCCCAAGCTCAGCGGTATGCGTCAGGCTTTTGCCGGTATCCAAGGTGGTGCCGTTGGTGGGAATGGTACCTCTTTCAATGCTTTCAGGGAAATGGCTGCTATCGCTGCCGGTGAAAAAGAATACGTCTGCGGCCCATTCTTAAAGTCAAGCGGAAAGGCAACTTCTCAACCTGTTACAATGGTTCACGAGTTCGAATATGAAGGTAATCAAATTCAAGTTGATAAGGAAGGAGTTATGAAAGATCCATCTCAACTGAAGACCTTTCGAGAAAACTTGGTCTTGGGTTTTGAGCTCAAGGGTGAAATTCCAGCTGACTTCAAGCAGGCTCGCGTCAACTTCAAAGAAGTCAAAGTAAGTCTACTACAAACGTGATCTTTGACATTCAAACTTGGTCCCTTAACTCCGTCTTTCGGTTCTTTTTGAATTTTTCAGACTAGCCTAACCGAAGGTGATGTGGTCTGTCAATTCTTACAAATGACAGAGGGTAGCAAAAGTTCAGGCGCCCTCGGATTCTTGAATCCTATCACTGATGAGATCTTGGAGAAAATCAAAGGCAAAGGTCTTCAAGCTGGTGGTCGAGAAATGGAATTCCGCAGATTGAGCTGTGAGTTATGACCCTATTGCTTTTCCCTCGCTATTTAACTGAGTTGTTTCATTCTCTTCGCCTGCCTAATTCAATTCAAAGTGGACGAGCAAAGGGAATACCATTTACAAAGTGCAGCACATATCGCAAAGAGTATGTTTGGTTCACAGGATCGAAACGGCCGAAATGGTAAGCAGGGTGGTGGTGATGACCGAAACGGTCGACGAGATGGTGGCCGGGGTGGTCGAGGTGGTGGTCGAGGCGGTCGAGGCGGTCGAGGTGGAGGAAGAGATAAGCCTCGGGATCGCAATGCTGAGCGAAAAGACGCAGCTGAAGCCGAGTCTGGAGCGGCAAAAGGAAATGGTACAGAAGCTGCTCCTGCTAAGAAGCGAGATGTTGAAGGAAATGTGATCGGTGCGCCTACTACAGGATCAGCTGAGCGAGTTTCAGTTCCTGAGATCGGCCGAGCAGAGAAAAAGTCAAAAGTTGCAGAATGATGAGTGTCATTAATCAAAAACAATCATCATTCTGAATTTATCAAAAGATAATTCTTATTATGTTGAATCTTTGCATACCTGATCTTCCTGCTGAAATGTATATTCAAAAATTATGGCTTCATATCAATTAGACTTGTGTTTTCTTTTGTTTCTGTCTGTTTCTATAATGAATTGTGCGTGGTATCTCACTTTTGGCAATCTAGATCATCTTTGTTATGGCAATCCATTCGTGCTTTCAATGATAATTGGATCTTTAGAGGAATCTGAGCCGGAGGATCATTTTCTTCATCACTTGATGTCCAATGTAGTGTTAAATGAGGTAGTCAGCTTGTTGTACCATGAATGAGACTAATGATGTCTGGATAGTATTATAGCATGCAATGGCAGCAATGGGTCCGGTCACTTCAAAGTTCAGCCCAGCTTTCTCAAGTTCCTTTGGTTGAGAATCAGTAAGCAATATCCACCAACTCAGTAGTTGTACCTACAAGTTTTTCTTAGAATAATAAAAGGGCTCTGGCTTAAACATTCAAGGGCTTCTTAGCTTACCCTATCAGTCTGATAGTAAGAGGCAAAGCTCTGGTACAGTTATATTTGCCATAGGTAAGGGCTATTTCCACAACAGTGGAAGAGTACAAATTAATTGGGGAATTTACCAGCCTCTCAACTTGTGTAGTCCAATCAAACTCAAAAAGTCTGTATTGTTCTACCACTTCATCATCATCATTTGCACATTTTTCCTTTGAAGAACAAAACCCTCTTTCTTTTCAACCAGCTGTTTTTCTAAAGACCAATCAGATTCTATGGCAACAAGGAGAACTACGTATGTTGGGTCTTAAAAACTCCAAGGTGACCTTGGGTGAGATTTACTTGGGTGATGAAGTAATTTATGTATCTCTTCACAACTAAGATCCTGGGTTTGTCAGTAACAGAAAACAAAAGCCATCCCTGACTCTTTCTTTCTATTTTTACTGTTTTTTTTCTACCAAGTGAGTAATTCACACCAAGGCAATCTAATTTGACTCAAATTCATTCATGATTTCATACTATGAGATGATAAAGAAATCTGAGAAAAAAAACAAAAATGATAAGAACAAAAGAGAAAATGAAGATGAAAATGTAAAAAAAACCTTGCCAATATGTCATCTTTTTTTTGCTGTGACCCAACTCCCCCTACCCGCGATTCCCTTTTTGAAAAACAATACCCAACACTTCTCCGATACAATTAAGTATTGGGATTGCCACAAAGAACAACTACAATTAAACCTTTCTAAAACTTCTCTAAGCTCGAATTTACTTCTTCTTTTGTCCCATCAAGTTCAATGCTGAACCAGCCTTGAACCATTCAATTTGACCAGCATTAAAACTATGACTCAATGGAATTCGATCAACACTTCCATCTTTATGTTTGGCTACCATAGTCACTTTACTACCTTCAGCGAGTTCAGTAATACCTTCGAGATCGATTCGATCGTCTGGTTTGACTTTTGAATAATCAGCAGGATCGGTAAAGGTTAGAGGCAACATTCCTTGCTTCTTGCAGTTGGTTTCATCTATGAACAAGTCAAAATATTGTGTACCATCAGTGATTATAATCATATGAGATTTATATAGATTCAAGGACCGGACATACGGATTCGAGCAAATGAGCGAGTGATGATTGCAATACCACCCAAAAACCTGGGTTCAAGTGCGGCATGTTCACGTGAGGATCCCTCACCGTAGTTCTGGTCTCCGATCACACCTGTTGATGATGACGGTTTCATAAATTAGTCTCAGTCGCAAGAGTCACAATTAATTAACCAGAGATACTAACACCACTGGATCCCATGATCACGGTAATATGCTGCGACTTCAGGAACACCTCCCCATTTACCGGTTTCTTGGTTCAAGACCTCATTTGCCTTCCCATTGGCTTCATTGATGGCACCGATTAACATGTTCTGGGAGATGTTCTCAAGATGTCCACGGAACTTCAACCAAGGACCACCGGCCGAGACTGGAAGAAAAATCAGAATACAGAGAAATCAACATCGATTGAAAAACGTGGAATCGGTCAAATCTCACTAACTGTGATCAGTTGTACATTTGCCAGATGCTTTGATGAGCACAGGCATGTTACTTGGGTTCTTTCCATTCCAAGGCTTGAATGGCTTCAATAATTGGAGTCTGTCACTGCTTGGAGAAACAGCAACATTGATAGATGCACGGTCCTCTGGGGGAGCTGAGTATGTGTTTTGACCGGGGTCGTATCCTCGTGGGGGAAGCTCCTTTCCGGATGGGTCGGAGAACTTAAAGGGCTTTCCATCCTTTCCGGTCAGACTATCAGTCAGAGGGTTGAATGTAAGGTCTCCAGCGAAAGCCATGGCGGTGACGAGATCAGGGGAAGCAACAAAGGCGTGCGTTCCAGCGTTGGCATCATTTCGACCAGTGAAGTTACGGTTGTACGAAGTGATGATGGAGTTAACCTGTTATAGAGGATTCCTTAAGTTCACGCAGATACAAAAGTGTTTGGGAGTGTTTGTTTCGACTTACATCACCCTTCTTGATATCCTGACGATCCCATTGACCGATGCAAGGTCCACAAGCATTAGCTAATACGAGACCACCGGCCTTTTCCAAAACTTCCATTTGTCCATCACGTTCGATCGTTGCCCGGATTTGCTCGGAACCGGGGGTGACAGTGTATTTCGATTTGACGGTAAGACCGTGATCAATGGCTTCTTGAGCGATCGAGGCGGATCTTGACATATCCTCATAAGATGAGTTTGTGCAAGAACCGATAAGAGCAACTTTCACTTCTGCTGGCCAACCCTTCTCCTTTACTGTCTTGGCAAAGACTGATAAGGGAGTAGCCAAATCGGGAGTGTACTAAAGAGATTCAACAACAATTTGAGTCAAATCGTCAGTTACTATGATTCAAAGTCCCTTTGACCCAGGAGCGGACGGGGGCAAGCCGCCCAAGCGTAGATAACTCACAGGACCATTGATGTGAGGCTCCAATTCGTTCAAGTTGATCTCGATCACCTGATCGTATTCGGCACCTTCATCTCCTTGTAAGTTGTATTTGAATTGTTCCGCGTACTTGGCAATGTTAGCACGTTTGGTAGCTTTCAAATAATCCGCCATACGGTTGTTGTAGGGAAACATCGAAGTGGTTGCTCCAATCTCGGCACCCATGTTACAGATAGTACCCATTCCTGTGGCAGATAAGGATTCGACACCTGGACCAAAGTATTCAACAATGGCCCCGGTTCCACCCTTGACAGTCAAAACACCGGCAACCTTGAGAATCACATCTACATGAGATGACGTGATATAGTGGGAATTTATCAATTTGTCAGCATCTGCCGATCAGATAGTTAGTAGAGACGGTTTCTGCAGACCTTTGGGAGTAGTCCAGCCGCTGATCTTGCCAGTAAGTTTGACTCCGATCACTTTCGGGCATTTAAGTTCCCACGGCAAGTCAGCCATGACGTCAACAGCGTCAGCACCTCCCACTCCGACTGCGATCATTCCAAGACCTCCGGCATTGGGTGTGTGAGAGTCGGTACCGATCATAAGTCCACCAGGGAAAGCGTAATTCTCAAGGATGATTTGGTGGATGATTCCGGAACCAGGTTGCCAGAATCCGATGCCGTATTTAGCTGTGGCCGTTGCAAGGAAATCGTAGACTTCCTTGTTGATGTTGATCGCTCGGGCAAGATCCTTTGGGCCTCCGGTTTGTGCCTCGATCAGATGGTCACAATGTACGGTGGTCGGGACAGCTACAGTAGGTAGACCGGCTGACATGAATTGAAGTAAGGCCATCTGTGCAGTCGCATCTTGACAGGCTACACGCTAAGGCGACATCATCAAAATCACATTAACGTGTCTTCCAGTGAAATTCTAGTATCGGTCAAGTCACTCGAAATAGGCTCACATCGGGTCGAAGTTTGAGATAAGAAGCACCACGGCGGATATCAGCCTCATGTGGATTGTCAAGATGACCGTAAAGTACTTTCTCCGAGAGGGTCAAAGGTCGGTTCAAACTGAAAAAAAATTGGAGATCCACATCAGTAAGTCTATCACTGGTGTCATATGAAGTGGAAGAGATTCCAGCTGAGAAGACTGACCGTTTTCGTACCACCTGGAGGTTATCTTCAATACGTTGATAGTTGATGAACTTGTCCTGCTCAAAGTTGGACATTGCGACCTTGGTGTCACCGATCCGAGCCGCATGCTTTAGATTGGCAAAGAAAGGTAAGAATGAATGTTAATGATAAACCCGAATGACCAAACCAGGTTCAAAGCAACGTACGGATGCATATGATCGAGCAAGAAGAGTAGATTTGTTGATGTGATTGGAGGCCAATCGGCCAGCCTTGATGGGAAGCATCTTGAACCAAACAAGCTCCACAGTAAAGAGATGAGGTTAAGGAAGACGCGATGAAGAAAAGTGTAAAGTAAGGTAAAGAGGAAATCAGGAAGATGATGTTGAGTTTTGATCAGTCAGTTGGTAGGTTGCTATGGATCAGCTAAGCCTATCACCACTAAATTCAATTCGATCGATTTCTTCCGGCTTACTAAAAACCCGATCGACCGAACACAGCAATCACATGAAAAATAACGGAGCTTCACGGATTGATACCACACCTGTCACAGTTTACGGTCATGAAATCTCTTCTTGACCAATCAGCGCTCTTCAAATTATCGCACTCAAACTTTTCATTTCGCCCTCGAAAAACCGAAATACCAACAAATCAGTTCTTGATGAACAGTCTCGTATCCATTACTGGTTACGGCTAAGACAACGAGAGGGTCGGGGGGATTTTCTTCATGGAGACGACTCTTTTGGCTATCTTCCTAACAACCATAAGTTGATCATCAATGATATTCATTTGTGAATCAATTGCAGCCTTGTACACATATATACCAAGTGCTCTCACTCATCTGCAAACTCAACAATCAGTGAAATACAAAGTCATACGCTCCTTATATGTTTGATTGCTCCTTTTTAGTGACTCATAGTGAGGAAAGCAATGATACATGGTTCATGATGAGTTCAGTATTCCACCTTGCCCTCATTGAAACAATAATCATTTATCGAGCACATGAACAACTTGATTAAGCGAGCTAGTTAAAGTCCAAGGAGCAAATCAGCAGTGTACAAATATTAGAATCAATAGAGCTACAATGAAGGTAATAGAAAAGGTCAAATTGGAGTACCAACATTCAAACCGAAGTCTAGGAAATCGGTCTTCAACAATGAGAATAGATTAAGAGAGAAAAAAAAGACAGATGCATGAGATTGAGAAGAATGAAAATATGTAAGTGATTAGGACTCTTGATGCACAGCAAAAGAAGCACAAATCGAAGCACACAAATCATTATTCAATGAACAAGTCAACAACATGTAGTGTAGATAAAGTCGTAAATCGAATAAACATCCCTAATGAAGGTCAAGTACCGGGTGAAAGGTTGTTATGCTTTCCAATATCTCATATTTGGGTATTTAGCGCTAGTAGTTGGTGCATCTGTAGAGTTGTAGCCGGTGGATGGAACAGCTGGCATCTTGACTTCACCGGCCGCTGGGAAACTTGGAATCTTCATACTACCGGACGTCGTCATACTTGACATCTTCATACCACCTGGCATTGTGAACCGATAGTTGAAACCGCCTGTTTTCCCCTTTGTTTGTACTGTGCTAGAGCTTGCAGAGTTTTCATAGCTTTGATGGGTGGTGGGTATGTTGGAATGATAATTAACCTCTTCATCATCTTGAGAAACGTAAGTCTCTTGCGAATCGTGGACCGAGACTGTTTGTGACGCTGTCTGGACGGATCGGGCTGGGAGGACAGAAGCAATTGCAACATGTAGTAAAGCCATCACGATGAAAACTTGAGCTTTAAGATTCATTATGAAAAGGTTCTGTTCTCAAGAAAAGACCAAAATAAGTACGGGAGTTCGATAGAGCGAAATAAATGCAGCTGAGGCATAGGGAATGGAGGCAGTACTCACGGTAAAATGAGTGACTGATGACAAAGGATTTGACACGTATGTGTTACGGACTAGATCTTTGAGAATGATGAACTGGATGGGTGTGAATTCGGAGTAACAAGGAGACTTTGAAATTGATGCTGAGTGGATTTGAGGGATGAATGTGATGTGAAAGGGGTAACATACGACAACATTTATCTGAGCTCAAATCCTCGGTTCTGCTGCTGTTCATTATCAATAAACAAGACAAGGAAAAAAATTGTGCGTATGTGCTCTTAGTTACTACCGAGCTGCACGTTCGAGTCAATTGGGAAATTATGAGGTGCGTGATGCGGTATGACTTGATCCGGCATTTCCTCAAGCGGTGAGAGTGACTCTGAGCACCAGCAATAATGGCTGTTTTCAGAAATGGGACGATCAAAAACATCCGCAAAGAGTGAAAAACACAGACGCAATGACGAAGAGATTCGAAAGTGGTATAAACGTCATGGATGCCTAATCATCTGTGGTATTTCCGTGCCACTCTTTAATTGTGAGCTGAACTTGCATGTTGGTCGATGAATGTCGTTGCATGTCTTGCAAGCTGTTTGTTTTGCCCAGGCTAGCCTTTTCCATGATCCTGGTGAGCCTAAGGATGTATCATCAGTTGTCTGTGGTGAGCCAGCTCAATAATCTTCTTCAAATCAGCTCTCGGATAGTTGATCTTTCATCTAACTCGTGTCGAAAGTTCTTGGGATGAGCTCACGTATCATCTAAGGCAGAAAATTCACAAAGTCAATGCATGAGAGGTATGATCAAATACAAAAAGGATCAAGCAAAAGGCTGCAGGGGAAGATTGAACCTACATAGGGAAGCTGTGTGTCTGTGCGGCGTGCACTCTTCACTCTTCTGGCAGTTCAATCATAGAAAGGTGTTCAGAATTCTATGCTTCATTTGGGCTGAGGGTAGACCATCTTTCAGACTGACGTGTGTTCATACTTTTAGTGCAGAAATTGAGATTGCCTTGTATCATTCCATTTTCGCGCCCACACGCCGCCATTCTGGCCAGGACGCGCCTAGGCGCACTTCTTAGCAAGAAAATGCTTATTGTGGTTATTGATGATTTGTCACTTATGAATATGTTCAGGTATTTCTTCAAATTTTCCTTCAACATTCCTGTTTTACTCTCACTTGTGGAATATCTTGTTGAGCTCTCTTGCCGCACAGTCATGGAAGAAAGCTGAAACACAGCACATCCAATGCATGGTTTTTCATTGATTTTATCTTAAGACTTATTTGATGACTAATAACACAAATGAAAATCACAAAATCGCCAAAAAAAAAAAACAGCTCAAGAGAGATGACAGGTACACAAAAGAATTTGAAGTGCTAGGATATTCAGTAAGAGAAGATTACATGGAACGGATCTATCGGACACGCTTCCTTTTGGCCGGACGTGAAGATTGATTTTCTGACCAGAAGACATATTGCGTGAATTTCCTGAGCTTGATCGTCTGGCGACAATAGGGACAAGTGTTTTCTCCTTGATTGAGCCAGGGCTTAATTTTGCGAAAGCATCAATTGAATCCAAACAAAAAATCACAAGCGATCAGCTATCTTGTCTTCACTCTAAAGACATCATTTTTATTTACCCTGAGACATTGTTCATGAAAATCGTGCGTTTTTCGTTTGGTACATTGCAACCGAAGAACTCGCTGTCCAACCAGAAAATGCTGCATGCAAATGGAGCATTCATTCTCTTGGTCTTCCTCTCGTGGATCGTCAAATTGAGGTAGTCTTTTGAACCTAAATATATCATCTTGAAGTTTGTTTTCATCACAAAAACATGTCAGCTATCAATAATGTCCCTCTATTTTTCCAAAGGATCTTAACGGTATATCAAAATCCCACAGGAATTATAGAGAAGATTTGGATACGGGCATCAAATTTCTTATATATTAAGATAGGCAAAAGCTCACTTTTGTAGTCCAATTCACTATTCAAATAAGGAACAACTTCATGAGGATTATGTGCACTTGCTTTGTATAATACTCCAAGAATGATATTCTGATCTTCAAGATATTCTTGAATCTTGAAAGGAGATATCCCGTACTGCTGTTCCTGAAAATTATGAATCGCGTGGTTTTGCACTTTGAAAGAGTCGATCACATGTTTGAAATGAGAAAAATCTGCTGGGGTATCCTTTTTGAAAGGCTGCAAGATGTTTGTGATATAAGGATCGTTTGATGCCTTTCGAATGATTCTCAGGATGTCTGCTTTAACTGTTGAAGCCCAGAATCTCTGAGAGTTTGTCTTGAAGAATCCATCAATCGTAAATCGCCATTCAGTATACCTCCTCACATTGACATCATATCTCAACATATGATTGAGGATGTCATAGGCCCAACGTGTTTCTAGACTTAAATCAAGATGTCGACTCCAATGTTCTTCAAATGTAGATACGAATCTCACAGCTTGGTCCTTATCCAGTGGTAATGCTGCTTGAACAAGCATGTCATGTAGCTTCCTACCACTCTGACTCAAGCGGGGTACAATTTTGGTTTTGATTGCTTTCTGCATAGCTGCCAAAAGTTCCGCTCTCTGAAGGGCCTCTATCAGACCTGAAACCCATAAAATTTTACGTTCAGTTATTATTTTGGTACCTGTAGAATGATAACGTACTGATAGGCAATGATGGGAGAGCTTTTGGATTGCACATCCTCTGCGCAATTGGTAGCAGATCAATTCCTTGTCCTAAAATTTGAAGACGAGTCAAAATGAAAATTCAGTACATATCTTTCTCATGAATCATTGAAGGGAAGGCATGAATATAGTCAAGATATACCTCTGATTAGGTGTAGCTCGAAAGCTCCTCGTCTCACGGGTCCCTCTAGAATATCCGTCCTCATTGGCTGCAACTCTCCCCTTGGAAGAGAAGCCTGGAGACCATCAAGGATAGCCAAAGTCCATATCCTCTCCTTTCTTGACAAATCTGCTCGATGTAAAGCATCGAGTGCAGTGTTGATGCATTTTTCTAGATCAGACCCCTTGCGAAAAGCCTCGGCCATTGAAAAATTATCCGGAGAGTCAAAAATGTTTGGCCGAGATGCGCTCTTGAATAGTCGGGGTAAAGTACCCGGAAGTGAGGACTCTAGTGCCGCGGAAACTAGGTCTTTGTATGGCTCAAGATTCCTTGCACTGGGTCTTGGTATTGGTGGGCTTGCGCGATATTCTAACGGTATGTTGCTGGTATCAAGCAGTTCAAAATGTTTTCTTGAATGCAACGTATACGTAGTTGAACTTGACTCTGCAAGATCTCGTTTTTGCTCCATGAAGTAACGGCTTTCCCCAAGGAGGTCGTATTCTATCGAGGACAGGATCGTAAGAGGCAGCTGAAAGAGGCAAATGAAGTATTTCATCTTGATCAGGACGATATCGATCAGAAAGAGGGCGTTACGATTGAAGTCTGGTCAGGGACTTAGTAGCAACTTGGCTTGAACCGCAGCTTTACTTGCAGCATAATCCAGGTCGGAGAACGTATTTACGGCCGACAGCGTGCTTCCACCTAGAGATTCGGCCCAGGAGGCACTTAGAGCAATGCATAAAAAAACCTAGAGAGGTATAACCTGTTTCGACTCACAGCTTACAATTGATATTCAATCAGAACTTAATCAAGTCAACGTTTCAACTTGAGAACATGAATATGAGGATGAGTCAATTCCAACACCGCTCGATATCGAAATTCTTTTTTGGTTCCAAGTCCCATGCGCGTACAATCGATTTTGTGTCCAACACAGCACGAGCTGGATAAAGAATCAAAAGGCAAGATCGTGTGTCAAAGCCTTCACAGGAACAAGCACTTGACCTTTTGAGATCATTTCCGCTTCGTTATAAGAGTTCCCTTTGTTATACTGCTGTCCTGCATATTGCTGTTCCATTATCGTAACTCAACTGTTTGTTCCCTCATATACCATGATCACATGTACAGAGCAAGTTCTAATACTATCATTTGTTTAAGGATTATTGATCCAATCTTATTCATCAATACAAAAAAAGAGATGAAAGATGAAACAGTTCACAAGACAATCTATGCCATATCATCACGAAAAGTCGTCAGCACTAAGCAGGAATTCCCTCTGAATAGGAAGTGTTAGTTAAACGGTATAACACATCTTTTACACAGATGAGATGAGAGTTCGATGTCACGTCGGAGAGGGTGTTATGCCGTGGATCGGATTTCTCATGGTGAAAATCTGGCTTCATCATCTATTGCACAGGGCAAACAATTGCAAAATGCACCCAAAACCATGGCGAGTTTGTTCATCTTTCAAATTTGACGGTGGCTCTAAATACTATTCCAAGAGCTTATTCTCTGAACTCTGATTCAACTGAGCTTGATCACACTGATGGTTCCCCTTGGTGGGGCATAATATTAAGACTATGGGTGGGGATCTGTGTGATATATTACAGTCATTTCGAGAAAGCTTGTCACAAATTCCCCGCCAATTTGCTCGAGTTTGGCGGGCAAAATTGGTCAAGCTTTTGTGAATTGACTGTATGTATTCTAGATTGAGTCTTGGCTGTAATAATAATATTCCCCGCTACTTTCTGGGTGCAGTGTAAACTACAAATTATTATGTCCTTACCTGTCCTTACCAAGGGCAAAGATGGCAACCATCAGTATGATATATGATCTGTGGTTGGTAAACCTAAAACGAGAGTTAAGGTGGCTTTGCTGTTACCTGCATCCACAGTAGTGTTTTTACAACTCATGAAACCATGTATCAATCCAGCAGGTCTTTTGTTACAGAACTCATCTTTCACTTGAACCATGCATCATAGTTTTTGTTTTATAAGGCATGAATATTTATTGTATCAATTTGAGTCTAACAGGGCCCAGGGGTGATGGACAAGATCTGAAAAAAGAGTGTATCATCAGTGAAATCTTGCAATTCCAGAATCATAACCCGAAAATAAAGCAGTCTATGCCCTTTGATTAGAAGATTGATACTCATCAGATCTATACATCAAAAGTGAAATTGATGTATGTATCCCCCTACCTTTTTGCAACATTGCCCCCTGCCTACTTATCAGAGCAAGAACTAAAAGAAGTGTTCCCAAGTCATACTGATATGGCATCAAATTTTGTTGTCAAAATGATAATTGATTTCTGGCAAAACGGGCTAAATAAGCAAGTGGATATCACATCAAATACACACATTTGCCCTTATTTTGTCTTTGTCAATAAAACAAAGAGTGATATGATAGCTTTGAAAAACCACCAAAAAAATATGGTTTCACAGAACTGTCAGCATAATTGGACCGGAGGCCAGTATCCAAGGCAGCATTGTAAAGCGGCCCCGATGTAAAGGGAATACAAGACCGTGATCCGAGAATGCTGAGCAAACAGCAACCGTAGAATTATGGATTTTCACCAAAGCTGTCTTAGGTCTCATGACACTTTTCAAGTGAAGTGAAGTTCAAAGGAAGTCACATCAAAATCAAGCAACATACTCACTCCTGGAAACCTAGTAAAAGACATTGGGACAAAATTTCAAGATTATGTTACAAATGCACAATTGTTCATGTGAATGATCAAAACTGATCAAGATTATAAATGATCACAACTACAAAGAAATAAAGAAACAGGTTAAGATTGATTAAATGTGGATGTGATGATACAAATTATCACATGAAGCAACCAAAGATTAAAAAAGTAATATATGTGTAGTAAATTTGATTAAGAAAGATTAATATCATCTGATAAAGCTCTCAGTAAATCTTGATAGGATTCCAGTCATAGTAATATCAGAACTTTCACTTTTGGATTTAGACGTTTCTGATATTTTATCTTCCTTGAAGTCTACAACTGTAAGAACAAATTATCAGCTTATCTGGCTATTAAATTGCTTATGTGAAAAGATGCTTACCCGCTTGGAGCTCAGAGGGGGACTCTTTGCGTTCTTCCTTTACATGTAAATCAGACTACAAGAAATAGTGGAGAGATCAGTTCATATATAAAGTGGATCACGCTCATTCTGAGAATCAATGTTGCAATAAACTTACATCTTCTTCCAAGGCGCCATCTTCCTCCTGGAAAGATAAGGGATTGTTCAGCACTAGGCCCATTGAGAGAACTAAAGTGTGACTTACATCAGCAGACCAGGCTTCACTTCTGGGGTCGAGGCTTGTATGGTAAGTTGGTATGTCTGAAATCGTGCTAGACTGAAATGCCAAAGGGATAAGTTCATCTTAAAAGGATATAAAGGAAAGGCGATTTTCTTACCGCTGATAATGTCGAGCTAAATCTCTCGTTGACATGAGTAGAAGTCTCATCTCCTTGAGAACTACCTCTGCGAGCTTCCAGCCGCACTATCTCCACACTCTCCATTCGATTGTGAATTTCTTCTTCACTTTCAAACACTTCTTCCTCCTCCTCCTCGGGTCCATAACCTGCAAAAAAACTCGTAGGTCAGAAAATCTGATGTGTTTATTTTGAACTTGTACTAGATGATCAATCGTCTTACGAACCTACTGCTCGTACCGCGGCCTGCACATCTACACCTCTCTCTTGAGGAATAGAACTGATCAAATAAACTTTACATAATTCTTTTAAAGCATTCCACCAAATCATTAATTCATCATGATTCTTAGCACGAAATGTATAAGCTTGTTCTCGATTGAATTTTGATTTTTTTCCAAGAATCAAATTGAATTTTGGTGTACGTGATTGAGAATGAGTTGGAGCTCCTAAAGTACATTCAAGTAAGAAAATCGATAATTCTGGTGTTGAACTTTTTTTTATGTCAGATGATTTAAATTCATGCAGGTAGCCAGCTGGTGTTATGACAAAATAGCCTTCACCGTAAGACCTTGTATATCTGTATGTAGGTAATCGAAAGTCAGAAATACCTTCATATAAACCAAAAATTTATAGGAATAGACTAGGAAGATATTGAGATCGGAAGGCCTACCTCTTTTTACGCCAAAGTATTCCTTGATGAATCGGAATTGTACAAGGATCTCCCATGCCAGGATAATTTATCTTTTGAGGGTTTCGAAGAGGTGTATCAGGGTCAAGCAAACAGTCCTCGCGAGAGCTGAATGCTTCCCACTCGGTGGTAGGTGAGATGGCATCGATCAAATTAGCGGAATTCGCCCAACGGTTGTACACTTCACCCGATTTACGAGTATTGTACTCGTGGTAAACAGCCCAGATACTTTGGATAGCACTACAAGAAGAACAAGGTCGCAATGAGTACGATGTACCATCTCAAGATTTAAACAGGTTTTCATGAAGTGCTATGAACGAACCGAACTAAACCTTCTTCAAACTGAGCGCTATTGGTTTGCATGATCAATATACTTTTCTGTAGCATGTTTTCTTCTTGAACTTGTTTTCGAAGTTGTTCGACTACAAGTTGATTGCAAAGCCATGGGTCTTGTCGGCCTTCAAGGTTCAAAGGGCTGTGTGTAGCAAACGCAATGGAACGTGTCAAGGATGTGATGAGTCGAGTGGACGACTCTCGCTCGCTAGCGACCAAAGTTGCCAATTTACCCGTGTCTTCTATGATGTTACGAATGTGAAGTTTCACCTCGGTTTTGAGTTTCTGGAGGTGTAGAACGATTGAGGAATGGACGATCTTTGCCAGTGCATCGTGCTCCTCAGCTATGATTCGAGTATTTTCTCGGACACCGTATAAGATGTCCTGTAGACCGCCTTCGTCCAAAAACTGGCTACTTCTCAGCGGTAGGACTTCATGGACAGCATTTCCCAAACGGTGAAGCTCGTTTGAAGTCTCTTGTTCAACACGATTGACACCTACGTATCAGCGTAACAATGTCAGGCTTCAGCTCACGTCGGGTTCTGATTCAAAAGTCGACAGATTTGGAGCTGACCTTTGAAGAATGTTAACAAAGTATCACAAACCGACTTCCAGACCTGAAATCGCTCGATGAGGATATCTGATGGTTTGAGATCATTGGATGCAGTAGCACGCTTGATAAGTATACTGTTCCTTGTGGACGCAATACTACGACTTGTCTGACTGGATTGCGAATATGATTGCGACATCTTTGAACGATGGAGGTAATACTAGTTGAGAATGAAAATGAATCTGATCGTTTAAGGTCAATGAGGAAGTGAATGAAGCTATAAGGTCAAGAGAGTGATCTGGTTGATTACCAACTTCGGAATCTTACCCAAATTGGTATTCATCCTCAACTTTTATCTAGTTTTGTCTCATCAAATCTTAATCCATCAAGCCTTATATCAACATACAATCCATCTTCTTTGATTTTCTTCATTAGGATTTGTCCTTGGTTTGATCCGTACGAAGATATCTGCTTTCTCTGTTTTTAGTTTTACTCCATTACCAATGTGACGTCATTCACCGATTATCACCTTCATCTCTTCCGTTCTTGCATGCTATTTACCGTGTTACCGGATTTGGACCTCTTTACCACCAAAAAAGGACGCTTCTCAACTTGGATTCTTTATAACAAACTGACCTTCATTGGTCATGTTCGGTCTTTTTAGTGATTCTGGTGGTGTATCACGTACCAATTCCTTTCAAAGAAACTCTGAAGCTCGCATTTCTACCTTTGAACATACTTCATCTGCACTGGGAGATAAAAACCTGCTCGGATCACTTGAAAGTGTCCTGCGGTCATTAAGGTGATTGATGACTTGAATGTAGCCTACGTTTGCCATGACAAAAGAGGTGTTTCGAAAAAAAAACTTGAAGTTCCCTGTGAGAATCGTAGGAATCGGGGATCCCAATAGATCAAGAGAACAGATGCCAAAGAATCGTGGGTCAACCAGTTGACGGGGATTGGTTTTCCTTTTTGATCTCTAGCAATAGTTGACTTGCGGAACTACATCCAGCGTGAGTGAAGTATTGAGGACGGATAAGATGTGACATTGTAGGCTTTGAAAGCAAACCCATCCATAATCCTAGGCGTACCCATGTCCATTGTGGGTAAAACAAGCCCCTCTCGGGTTGTTATGATCCTCTCCGGAGTTTTATTAGAAAAGGTTGTGGATAGCATCAATGAGGTAGGGAAACAATTGGAGATATATGAAAAGAAAGGGTTTTTCTTTTTTTTTAATTCGAAAAAGAGATGGAAAAGAAGTAGCAAATGTTGACAGGATCAACAAGTGAAGTGATTTTGATTATGGATAAACTTCAATGATGTACCTATTTACACATACATACACAATCTTCTTTATCTGAAGCATGTTAAAACAGTTCTTTTTCTCACAATTGCACACAAAACCTTCACATAGAAACTGAGGAGCATAGTGCTTAGAAGGGATGATATATGTGACAATGAGCCCGGGAACAAGTCCCCTCACCCCTACATTTCCCTTGGATTGGGGTGCATCCTCTTGATCTCAAAGATGACCATTATAAAGATGATTGTCTGGGTGTCAGTTTAATTTGATATGTATCTTAAATGATATCACAGTGGCAAGGTGGGAAGTGACTTTACCAGGGCTCAAAATGGTGTTTGGAATACAGGAGCAAGCATACAATCAAAATAGAAGTGCAAAGACAGTGGAATAGTTGGAGATAGAGACAAACAAAGACATTTTGATCTTGGACAAATATCAATAACATAGTAGAAGGTTTTGGTTGACATCAATAATCAGCATTTGTAGTTTTAAGTTTTGTTCAAGTTTGACTCAATTTTGTTTGCCTGCCAGGAGGATGTTTGGATTGAGTTCAAATGAAATTTAAAGTCATTAATTAAAAAATGTCTTGAAACTTCAATGAGCTTGGAAGCTTTGTATGTATTGTCTTAGGATTGTGTTATGTTTATTGTATGGATTGTACAAATAAAAAGGTGGAATGATGAAATGAAAGGAGTAAGAAATCATATGTTGGTTTAGTCTCAAGGTCTAGTAGTTACAAATTTAAAGGCTCTGAATTTACAGGAAAGAGCATATGTTGAGAAGAGATGAGTAAGGTGATAAAAGTTGTTCTGACAGGTCTCCCTTCACTCATTCTTGGTGGTACACAAGAAAGACAACCAAAATGTTAGAAACTTCAGGCCAGGAAAGTCTAAAAGAATGTGGTACAAAGTGTTGAATCAGGGAAGATCAAAACCTCTCATTTTAAATGAAAAATTGGATCTACCTGCAGCATTTCGATCATCTTCTTGCTGGCGGATAAGGCCGGTCTATGATGGCTTTGATATTGGCTTGTGCACAATGCTCCTCCAATGAAATTAATATGTCCTCAAGCACTTCAGGTTGAAAATCGTAGTTTGGAAGTTCGTGCCAAAGTTGCCGTTTTGAAACCACCTTCTTGAGCTGAGGCCAAGGACCTTGAAGGAGAGTACTTTTAAGTGACCGACAATGGTCTGATGACCAAAAAGGCCAACGAAGACAGCTTATGGAATTGCAGTCTCGAAAGCTGTTGAGTGACTGAGTGCTCCGGGCACATATCTCCAAATCAGCCAGTAATGGAAGAGAGAAACGAAGTTGAGGATACCAGTTGGAATCAATGGCCCATGTATCATGGCCGAATATATTGGAAGAGCGCAGCTGAAGCTTTGTTACGCAAGGTGCAATGTGATGGACGATCCGATGGGCTGAACTTGGTGATACACCGCCACAATCCCAAAATGAAAGATCAGTAATTGTCTTTGGCCAATCATGAAGGCACCAACTTTCATCTACATTGTCAACTCTTGCTAAATGTAATTGTGATAAGAATTTGAGCTTAGACAGATTAAATCCAAAAGAACCATCCCCAAGGTTTCGTTGATCTGAAAGTCCACGCCATGTGAGCGACTCAAGCAAAGGTAGAGCACAAACAAGTTTTAACGGGAAATCATTCAAAGTTATCTGGTCGTGTACATCGTTCAACGTGAATTTTCGAAGGTGTTTGAGACTTGTTAGTAATGGAATTAAATCCAATAGAAAAGCTGTTGTTCCGCCCTCGTCTTCATTATCTTCAGCGCATTCATACGAAATCTTTAGTGTAGATAGGTTAGGGCACCGATCCAACAGCGCCCTTACATTCTCTGGAGAGATCTGTTCCTCGATGTCATCATGAGACTCTTTACAAACGAGATTATCGTAGAGGGGTGGATACTCGTTATATTCACCAGGAGGTTTACTGCAGTTTGAGGAGAGTGAAATTGATAGAGCTCGGACATAAAAGCCTTGTCTGATTAGAATATCTTCGGTCCAAAGATCCATTGGTGCAGGAAGGGAAGAAGGAAACTCTAGTTTCTGAAAATTGGCATGAGTGATATCATGATCAGACAGGATTGAGTATTGAACGAGTTACTTTGAAGATGACTCACTCGCCAAAGCCATGGTCGACATAATTGATGTATTTCACGCGAAATGAGTGCAAAGGCTTGAATGCTATTCAACACTGGTGGGTTTCGATGTAAGTAGGTCCAGTATCCCTCTTCTTCATCTAGACCACAGATGTTCACCATGGCGCTCTCCTTTTTTTCTCCAACATCCTTAGCTTCGAACTGAGCCATGCAATCGAGAATTTTAATTATATTTTCAATGACCTCATTGGGTAAATCCACGAGGCCTCGGGGACGAGATGCAGTTTTCAATTCCTTGTCTTGAATGGCTTTTTCGACTTCATCCGATGGAAGTTCAAACTGTTGATAGGCGGGTGATTTGAGTTTCCTGCGGACGGATGAGATAGGACCACGTGGGCTGTCTGAGATACCGATTTGAAGGAAGATATCAAGAATCGACTTCTTGGACCAAACAAATCCTCCCGAGTCAAGTTCATCAAACCGCTTTCGAATGAAACCGAGATGTTGATCCACTGGCTCAGTCTCCGGGTGACGTTTCGAAACGATTTCGCGCCAAAGTCCAAGCTGAGCTGTATGACCCGAGGATGGCATCTTGACTTATATTCTTGAGAAGCTATACGGTTAGATCTTCAAAGATCTCAATATAGAGGACCGAGCTGAGAAGCTTGTGTGCACTGAGAATTGTCGCGCGAAGAGACGTAGTATGATGAGTCATGACAACAAATGATTATTTCCAAAGACATTGAGGAGGATTTGTGTATTGTCCCGGTACCGAGTGCCATGATCATGACAAAATCCTTTTTTCCTTTTCCTTTCTCCTTTCGCAGTTTCCTTCCTCAAATGCCATCTTTCAGGTAAAAACATTTCGAAGGCAGACTTAAAGTCACATCGCGCAAGACTTAACTTCAGAATGATGGTAAAGTCTCATATCAAAGATAGCTACATTTTTAATGTTGAGCCGGGATGAGGTCAGCTAGCGTCTGAGATGGGTGAAAATTATAATGGTGAATTGTCTCTCGACTCTCTCCCTTACAATCAAGCCACGTCCGAAGCTTACAGAATCATAACGCTACATTCATTCGCCATTGTAATTAATCATCAACTTTCTTGAATAAGATACAGCCCTTTGCAAAATTGATGACTTTGGAAAAGGAGAAAACGCTTGAGTTTTCAAAAAAACCTGCGAGTTTTTTTCCAAAACTCATTCATTTTTTCAAAAACTGAGCGAGCTCTTTCTCTTTTAGACTTACTGAGCCAGGTTTCCAAAAAAAACTCACTGACTTTTTGAAAAACTCAGCAGCTTTTTGACAAAACTCAAGGTTTTCTTTGAAAACTCAATGTTTTTTCTTCTTCAAAGTCATCAATTATGCAAAGGGCTGTAAGTCTTTCCAGTCAGAAAGAAGTCAATTCCTGATTTGAGGAAATATTGGTAATTGGCTTTTGTGGAACACTTAAGAGTGATATCAAAACATAAGATTCGTGATACCCTTATAAGTTGGCGAGAGCAACTGGCATTACAAGATAGCAATCAAAAATTCTTGTTCAACATGAATCTAACAATTCCCTAAGAGCAAGTCTACGTACCCATTTTTTTGAAACAAGAATATATGAATGTCCTTGACATATGTATCACTTTATACATTCTTGAATTGGGTCTTGATGTTCTACTTTTTTTGAAAAGCACTTGCATCAAGCATTCAAAATCATAAACCAAGAAACAGATCCCAAGTATATATAACGATCTTTCAGTCCTGATTCACAAACCAGTGTAAGCCGGTTTGGCTGACCTAACCTTTCTCTAATATCATTTCAAATAAAAAACATTTTTCTCAGTAACCATTCACCCTATTAGAAGACAAAACTGAGTAGAATAGAGCTTACTAGGGAAGGATTCGCGATAAGCCTTGGGAGGAGTACCGCGACCCATAGGCATTTTTCTGGCCCCAGATCGACATATATTTTGTTTATCTGAGAGAACATGACTGAAAACATGTTTAAGTGTCAATTCGATTTGATTATAAACCACATTGAATGTTAAAATGAATTACCGCTTCAAGGCTCTAGGAAGCTTCATAATTGTGATAGCTTCAAGTGAAATGCAAAAAGAAAATGTGTGAATTTGTTATAGCCAAATGAAGAATTCAAGTCGAGATAAGTAACCTACGCGTTGGACCCCGGGAGATGGAGCTCCTCTTTTTTCAATCCTCTCGAGGAGTACTAGTAGAAGAGTTGGCCTGCTTTGTAACTTCAGATGCCTCACCCGCCGAGTTAAAATATGGTTAGATAACCCCATCAGCTGATATATATTAACTGATGATAAACATAAGGTTATATGAATGATTTGTGTGGTCAAAGATACCTACGAGCTTGATTTTCATTTGCGCCACTTTCGGGAGCGCTGGATTCTATTTGAGAAAGGGAATGAAAATCAAAAATGTGGATCAGCATTGTGAAAGTGGATCAATCAGCAATTTGCACTTCTGAGAATGTGAATGTAGGATTGATTACGGATGGAATGTGATGTTGTAGGTATTGGAAGAAAGGTCATCTATATGATAAGCAGATGATCCTCGGCGGACCCTTATTTTTGGATATTGAGGTAACCTTGGCCTCATCAGGTTCAGGAGTCTTGCTCGAGCCTGGAAAATAGGTTGTGGGGAAACTGAACGGACCTGGGAAGTTGTCAAAGAAAAGTGTCAATCTTTTGTGCTAGAAGTTTGATGAGTTTTCAGAATCCTGCGGATATCTTCTATCAGCTTACACGTTCAAAGGTCATGGAGCATCCACTCCGTTACTGGGAGATAGATACCTGTGCCGTGTCCTAGTGCAGGACCGTGAACGTGAGGCACTGAAAATGGAAATTCACAATTAGATGATGACATTAGGGTGATGTATCAAAGATGGGACCTACAGCCATCCTTATAGAAAGCAGGAAGCTCCAATTTGTCCATTTGATCTAAGAAAAAAGCTACAAAAATGGGCAGAAAGAGTTTCAAAAAGAGGGCTTATAGCAGATGTCAAAGTAGATAAGAAGCAAAAAGGAACAATCATCACAGAGATATAACAACAGCCCTTTGATATGATGGATAGATAGTCTTGAGTCTTGCCATCCTTCTCCACTTTGAACAAATCCTTAAATAGGATCCTTGCGTACCTTAAGGCATCATAACCCTGAGGTTAGTACTTGCTTCCGTTACTAGACTTTCATAAGCAGCCATGATGGACTTTGGAACGGGCAAGGATTGTACCGGTGAAGGATTGTACCGGTGAAGGATTGATCAGAGAATATGGCAACTACTTATTCAACCTTCCATTACATTCCATGATCTTGGATAAACCCATAGAAATGGATTGAATCTTGTATGTAAAGGTCTTGTATTCAAGTGTATACTGCATATATATATACACAAATATTGAGATGAATTTGCTTTACATGTTGTTTTGAGGTAATTGTGCTTAATCACGTAATTCATGGCTTCATAAGCGTTTGAAAAAACAGGTGAAAGGTCACCAGGTTTATAGGGGTTGGGCGAAAAAGCGACCAACCGGTTTCCAAACCCAATTCAGTCGCAGTTCAAAAAGTTGGGAATGCTTTTGAGATTGCTCAAAAGCAATATGAAAGTCACTCCAAACTGACAAACATTTTTGTCTGTCTTTTTGCTTTGCAAAAATACACACCGGTATAAAGTGCTTCTAGATGACACCAAAGTTTTATCTATTCAAAAGTCTTGCAGGCAAGACAAATTTGCGCCGCTACAAGCCACACAAACACCCGCTTTTCTTTTCTTTTTTTTTTTTATATGAATGTATTTAAAGTGCGATACCTGGCCCTAGGGCATAAAAACACACTATCTGAAAACAAGCGGCGACTGACAACTTTAAGCTGAAAAGATGAAAGATAACTTGGTGTGACATGATTTTGGGTTAAGATTGGACCCGGCGCAGCTCGATATGAGAAATGAATGAAAGAAAAATATAGGAAATAAAATGAACAGAGACATGATACGCTCATGGCGTCGGGTGGAAGCTAAGCAGTAGCAGTTCAGGGTGCGGCGTTGACTTTGACTCGGCAGAATCTCTCTACGCCAGATGGCCAGTGCGGAGGTAACACTCTTAGGCGCCGGGGTGATGTCCCCGTTGGTCTTTTAAGACATCTTTTAGTCGGTGGAGGGTTTGACAGAGAATACTCTGCGTCGTCTCAGTCTCAGCTTTCCCCATCCCTATTCCTGGCTCCGTACCCATCGGACACAATTTGAATAGAACTGAGAAAAGGAAAAGAGAAAAAGAGAGAAAACGAGAGGAACTGATGAGAGATGAAATGCAATTGATGTGGTTTGATTTGAGGTTGTTTGGTCGGAGAAGAGACGATAATGAGAGAGGTTAAACTTGAGGTTTAAGATAAAGAGATGTTGAGGTTGAGGTTGAGGTGAGGTTGGGTGATGGATTAGGTTCGTTGGTATGATGATGTGTTGGTGTGAATGTCTTGATGTCTTGAAACTTGAAGCTTGGAACTTGTTGTCTTGAAGGCTTGAGGTCTTGAGTCTTGATGTAGAGTGAGTCAGAGTGGGAAGGGTCTTTAGGGCAGCGTGAAATCAGAACGTGAGGTCTGGTAATCGGTGGAAGTTTTGGTGGTTAGGTTCCCCGCCTGAGTATCAAGGCGATATTGGCGTGTTGGTGTTTGGTCTTGGTGGAGGTTGAGCCGCGCGGTGTGGTGGTCGACTCAGTCTGTTGTTTGGGAGTCGCCTAGTTGATGGCCGTGGCCGCGGTGGTGGTGGTTGAGTCTGTTGTTGTTGGTGTTGCAAAGGGATGTATGTCTTGATGCCCGCTTTTCACCACAGGTCCCCGGCCCCTTCTGTGAAAGGTGCAAAAGCTTACTCAACGAGAACTTTTTGAAACAGCCTTTCTCAAAGAATGAAAAAAATCATGTCGGGCCCAAAGGCTGACCTTGGGTCTGACCTGTGAAACCTTCACACAGGTCTTTTGGTCATCTTCCACTCTTTTCTGCTCTCTTCTCAAAGGTGTGAAACTGGTCGGTCAAAATTTCGCCCAACCCCTTATGTTTTCCTGAGAAAATGTAGCGCACATCTTTGACTCTTTCCTCCTATATCCAGTTTCAATACCTGATTCAATTCTTCTTGTGTTTCTTCATTTCTGGTGGTAGTGTAGGGGTTATTTTGAAGATTTTCTACCCAAATCTAATAACTTGTCAAGAATTGGAAAAGTCCAGTTTATCTAGCATCTATCCAAGGCCGTCCACCGGGGCGGGCTTTGAGGGTTGAAATCCCTGTTGCAAACTGGTTAACCAACTTCGATCACATATGGGAATGTCCACAAGAACACTTCTTCAAACACATCCGAGCACCTTTGATACTGCCCGCAATAGGGGGGCTCAAGTCAAAATACTTTACTACTTTTATCGTAAAAAACTTTTCCCAATTGTGTAAAATTTACGCAAAATTTTACAGCTATTCCAGGAATTTGTGTCGTGGTCGCACAAATTCATGGTCTTTTTCCCCCCAGCGCCACCGGCGAATACAGGCAGTGCGCAGCGCAGCACAGCTGTAACGGGGTGTGGACCTGTGTGGACTCGTATATCCGGCAGCATTGGATGTACGAGTTTGACTGGCCCTGATGGTTTGTTTGGGTTTGTTTGCGACATCCGTTCAGTGACCCACCGGATTGATCTATCCATATCCACCACCATACCGAATCCACCACCATACCGAATCCACCACCATACCATATCCACCACCATACCAACCCAAGCTCACACATCAACACCTCAACCCAACCATCCCAAGGCCGGATGGCCTTCCTACGTTTGGCCAATGTTTGGTTGCCCATTCACCAGAACCGGACATTCACTCAACCCACGAGATGACCAAATCCAACCGGACCCCCTCATCCCATAAAAAGACGGCCTCCGTGACCGTTTCGCCCCTCAAGACACTCACTATTGTCAACAGATACTCCACATTTGTCAAAAATTACTCAACGCCCTCAATCATCACCTTCAGTATGGTTAACAGCAAGACTTCCAACGCACCTTTGTATGTCTTTTGTCCCTCCAATCCGTTCTTCATCTCGTCATGATCTCATTTTTTTGTTCATTTTCATTTTGTCAATTCCTCTCATTGTGATTCCGATAGGTCGGCCACAGGTAGAATTGATGTTGTGTCCCGTGTGCTTCGCAACCGCACCTATTCACAAGCACTTATGAATCAGAATGCCGGTACAGCTTGGTGAGTTTTTTGTTCTCGATTATTGAAACAGAGAGATTAACTTATCTTTTTGGCATTGTGTTGGATCGCCAGATCCTCTATCTTCCCCTCTTCTGCTAGGTCGATCATGCCCCCACCGGTTATTGCTCCCTCGCTCATTGGGGTGTCATCACCCCTAGCTTCGCCTTGCAAGGAGCCCTCTAAGCGATGTGATCACCCGGCCGGCACGATAACCCCGTCGATGAAAGATTTTCGCAACGGTAGCTCTGCTGGCCCCACCCCTTCCGGGTCACAAACTTCTTCGGTTTCTTCTTTTAACCCCCATCTCAATCCTTCGATTTGCGACACATTTGACTCTTTAGAATCTATACCGCCTCTTCCTCCATCCATTGTCCGGCCAATTCTTTCCACCGCTGCCAAACCAATCCCTGATTCAAGGTCCTCAAATAAGAGGTCGGCTGCGGTCCTTGACCTAGACTCTGACCAGTTCGACCAACTGGATGGTAGGTCAAACGAGTCTCTGGTTACCTCGTCGAAATGATCCTCATGCTGACTTTCATTCTATGTAGAACTAGCTGAGGCAAATGACCATCGAGTCGAAGATTATGGTCAGTAATGGTTTCTATTCCTCTTTACCACGTGAATCTCAAGCTGACATTCATGCTTACTAGATGTAAATTTAGAACGGCTTGACCCCCAGGATGAAGATGACGGTTAGTACCTAGTTTCACTTTTTGCTTTACCCTCATGAATGTCTAAACTGACTTTGGACCTTTTTAGATCTACCTCCCAATATGTTCTATGACCCCAAACCAAACACCGATTTACCTGTCGACTTGCAACCTAACGAAGGGGAAACATCCGATCTTGCGCGTACCTTCCAAGTCGGTTTCAACCTCTGGCAACCAGTAGTCCCCGACGAGCCTGAACCTTCCACTTCTAACGGTAAGAAACGCAAGAAGGCTCAACCAGCTCGCAAGACCCCAGCTCCCAAATTTGAGAACTACAACCCCAAGGCCCCCATAAGTTTGTAATCAGCAGCCCTGCACTCCACTTCGCTCAATTCCGATCGGTACTTTTCAGAAGTTGCAACAAACGGCTTGATGGTGTTCAGGATTCACTTAGGAAAGCCTGGTACGACAACACCATCGAGATTCAGGGTTACATCCACGGCTCTTGTCACCACAAGGCCACTAAGATGGGTATTGATGATAACAACAGTTTTCAAGAGTTCATGGCCATTACTCAGTCTGTCCCTGCTACCACGGTCATGGGTTTCAAAATCTATCACGAAAACCCTAAACTCACTTCGAACGTTCAACGGAACTTGGAGATTGCTCGCAAAAACCACGCCCCTAAGCCTCCTTCTTCTGATACCGAAGCTCACCCTGAATCAGACGACTCCGCAGGGGTTAGTAACTTTTTTACCTTGCTTGTTGATCAAGGGCTGACTTTATCATTTGCATGATTAGTCCGCGATATTGAGCAATGGCGAGCGTCACTTTCGAAAACTATGGGCACGGTTTTCAAAGGACTTCACAGCAGGCGAAAACGTCACTTACGCGCTGAATCCAAAGGACCCAAATCTATGTGTCGTGCTCAGCATTGCGCGCATACGCACATGGGCTACCGATTGGGTAAGTCTTCATCATTCCTCTATCTCCTTTGAGGTTTAGTTAACGCTCTCCTTTGTATTAGGCTGCAGGGGTCGCAGGCGTTGATGAGGTTAATCCTCCTTCTAAGCGCCCTGATTTCCGTTGGATTCCTGTGGCCGAATACGAGAAGGAAAAAAATCAGCTTAATGGTCGAACTACCCCCGGACCAGTGCAGCCGACTGCCAGTTCGACTTCAGGAACGGTGGTCCACCATAACTATTATGGTGCACCATATCCTTCATCTGCTTTCCCACCATCTCAAACTTTCCCTTCGGCTCCTTTCCCACCATCTCAAACTTTCCCTTCGGCTCCTTTGCCGCCCTCTCAACCTTTTCCTTCGGCTGCTTTCCCGCCCTCGCAAAATTGCCCTTCGGCTGCGTTTCCACCGGCTCAACCTTCCCTTCCAGTCCCCACACCCAATACCTATGCTCCCACTGATTCAACTCGATTATCGCCACCTCCCGAGATGCCTCTTTTCGAGGACTTCCTCCTTTTCGCCGGTATCAAGTCTGAAATGAAGAAAACACGTGACATCCTGTCTGATGAAGGTATCAACGATTTTGCTCGACTGTTGGACCGCAAGACATACACTTTTGAAAGTTTCCGAAGTATGGGGATAGCGTTTGCTCACGCTGATGACCTTTACAAGGCCGTTCCTGAGTATAACCAGTTCCTGAAATCCTCTAGAGATTCTTCTTGATCTTATTCTTTTAGATGTTGCTCTTTCTGATAGACTCTTTGTGATCGATCAATATCCTTACTCAATCAAATATTTGTGATACATTTAAACAAACTTGTGATCGGCGCAATCAATAACTCAACATCCCCTCTTAAAATTTTGTGAACTGTTTCTTCTTTAATCTCCTCTTGCTTGTCTAATTTGAACTTCCAGTCTTACCTGGTGAACCTTGGCTTTTGTCTAACCTCTACATGCAATAATGAGATGTGTGATCTGATCGCTGCCTTCACTTTTCCCAAATTTGCCTCTATATGATGTGTCTATCTTGTGAGTCTCAGTCAAGAAGACCAGTCTTGCGAGATGTCAAAGTTGAGACTGGTCTTTTGAAATGAACACTTTGCAAAAGGTCCGATTTGAGACTTGCCTCTTTAAATGAACATAAGACAAATATTTCAAAGGTTCTACACAAGACCTTTTTTTGCACTCTCAGTGCGTTTTCTCACATGCACAAACTGCAAATTTTTGTGAGAGCATTACATAAAGTCCGATCTCTCACAGGGAACAATATCTTATTGTGACACTTTTTCTCACATTAGGCCTTTGGGACATTTCCAACTGAGCAAACGCTTATGACAAGCAATTTCTGATGATATTTCACATAAACTGCTAAATCCAGTAGCCACAAACTACATATAACTTGTGCATGAGCTGAGCGGTAAACAGCTTCCAGGTTGTATCCGTGATCACATCAATCTTATCTTCAGTAGCGGTTGAAACAAGGATCCGGGTGCGTCGAAAGTGGTATTTAAGGACACTAAAAGCCTTCTCGATTGGGTTCAGATCGGGCGAGTAAGGTGGGAGGTACAAGATGGGGATACGTCTTTCTGCAGCAAGTTCATCGATCCGACCCCCATGGTGAATCCTTGCATTGTCCATCACTAAGACGGAGTTTGCCTGAGGGTAGGGATTCATCATAGGAAACTAGCAAAGTTCAACGTAAGTTTTTGAAATTTGGGGGATGAAGGTTGAGAAAAACTGCTTACCAAACAATGTTTGAGGAATCCCTCAAAGTCGTCTCGATAGTAGCTGCCTTCTTGGCAGTCAAGTGCTAATACGCCGCCTTGGAATATGGCCGGTAGGAGTGAGTACCGTTTCCCTCCTTGACTCCAAGGAATTCGTGTGGTCCGTTGACCTTGTCTAGCGCGGCCGAACGTCCTGCCGAGATGCCTTTCCTGAACCGCGCACTCGTCTGAATGGGTCAATATATAATGTCAGCTAATCATTCATCATTCAAAACATGACCAAAAACAGACGAACCGAGGAAAACAAGCATGTTGGGGTTCAGCGCCCCTGCTGCATACAGATACTTAGCTCTCTTCGAGGGACTCTGGTTCGGGTGTACCGTCCGAGCCTTCTTGCGAGTCAGGTGGAGTCGATCCTTGAGATCACTCGCGATGGTTTGCAACACGACCCATTCGCCGGTACGTCGATATACCGCAAATCGATACTCGTCCAAGTAGAGAGCTGGATTGCAATCTAGTAACTCCAACATAAATTCTCTATCCTTGTTGTCCAGACGGGTTGATCTTCCAAGGCGACGATAGTCTTCAGGGTTGCGAATCACTGAATAGGTACGTCAATATAAAGAGTGCCAACGGGATATGCTCCGCGTGCTGACCGGTGACTTCAACAGCCGACGCACTTGCTCAATGGTTTTTCCTGTGCGAAGGTGCTGCACTGCCAGCACCTTGATGCCAACGTCGTATGGACCGGGTCGAGATTGCATGTCTAGAATGGGGATGTGGAAGTGTCAGCATCATGGTTCTCTGAAAATAAAAAAGAAGACTAACCAGAGAAGATATGGAATGAAATTTTCCGATGTGGGAAAAAATTCCACGTGGGAAAAATTTTTGATGGGGTGCCAGGCCCGATACCTGGTCTGTGTATCCGGCGGTTCGGGGCTGAGCTGCTCTTCACCCCGCTGCGCCTGTATTGCCGGTGGCGCTTGGGGGAAAAAGACCATGAATTTGTGCGACCACGACACGAATTCCTGGAATAGCTGTATGCAATTGGGAAAAGTTATACGACATCCCAAATTTTTTTGAGCAGCAAATTTACGCAAATTTGCGTAAATCTGCTGCTCAGAAGGAGATCCAAAAGAAATTTTTACGGTCCTTTTTTACGAATTGGGAAAAGTTTTTACAGCACGGTACTGTAAAAAACTTTCCCCAATTTTTTAAGAAAAGGCTGCAAAATTTTTGACTTGAGCCCCCTTAATAACTCATTTTGGCTTTTCAATTCTTGGCAAAGTTGCTGAGATGTTTTAGAAGTAAAGACTGCTGAAACTATCCACAAAAGAAGAGATATATCTCAGTTTGAGTTGTTGAATATCTAACTGGATTGTGATGTACAGCTGCCTCTAGGATTGAGATATGGTGTCTTCATTATCACCCAACAATATAAAAAATGCTACATATAAGCCGTCAAATATTATATAGGCCCTATTATGTGTTTGTTGTTGCCCCAGAGCCTTTAGTGGGAGTGCATCTGGTCTTTGGGGCTGAAGGGACTATTTCCTTTGAAAGAGTGCTGTATGTCCACCCTCAAAATATTATTCATCTATTGACAGTGGGATTAGCAATGAATTTGATGGTTTTTTGATCCCTTGGAGACCATGGAAGCTTGGTTTGCGGGATAGTATCAAGCAAAGGAGGCGTAGACTAAAGTCATTTGAAAGCCACAATACGTTGTATGACTTGACCAACTGAGCAAGATCTTTTGCTCAAGAACATATTATCCAACTGGATGTGATGTGCCCAAAGACAAACATTGACTGGATACAACCACGACAATTTGTGAGACTCGAACAAATCCGCGCAATATTTGGCTTTACCAACACATTGATGTATTTGCAGAACAAAAAAGATGGGGTTTATCTGGCTCTAGGAGAAACGGGCCTGAATCCATCATACAAAACATGAGAATGGAAGAAAACAATCTTTGAGGTCTTGGCCGCCTCAATTGTTACCCTTCCACTATTGGGATTTGGGTTTGCTTTTGATGATGCAAAGTGTCACAAAATATCTGGCAAGATGGAAGCATCATCACAGCTCAAGAGTTGTGGAATGAACATTTCTCAAAGGATGGAAGTCTCTGCTTCAAAAGACCGTGATGAACAGCCCGATGGGAAGATTCCAATTCTTAGACACAGCCTATGTATCATTGGCTTGTTGATGGAACGTCCCGCAAGGTGCGAGGCCGCATACAATAAGAGCCTCTGATAAAACAGATCGGATTGTTGAATCAATGCGGTTGAGGGAGCCTGGATACTCTTGAGGAGGCCTTTACCTGAGGCTGGTCAACTGCAACAGTTGTTGTGGTGTTGCAAATTGTAAAGTTTTGGCAGATGAGATGAAAAATGTGTTGAAGCAAGACTCAATCATAATCAAAGAAGAGAGAACCGGTTGCTCATACTTGGAGTATTGAGATGAATGTAGATGTGAGTACGGTATTGTAAGAGGAGAAGTTTGACTGGGGAATTTACAAGACCAAGTCAAGGACCAACCTCTTATGTATATTTGAGGTGTGATGGCAGTCACTCAGCGTTCCTCAGCACCAGCCTATGATGCATCCTAAAAGGAGATGTATAAACAGCACAATGACCTACCTGAGTAATCTTGTGCCATCAGCTCAACAGTTGTTTGCTCAAGTTGATCCAAAATCTTCATGATCAAGGATTGGTCTGTAAACCAGCTCTCTTAAAAATGTCTTTCTACTTCTTAAGAGAGTCATAGTTACTCCCGCCGTTTACCCGCGCTTATTTGAATATCTTCACTTTGACATTCAGAGCACTGGGCAGAAATCACATTGTGTCAACACCACTTTCTGGCCATCACAATGCTATGTTTTAATTAGACAGTCAGATTCCCCTTGTCTATACCAGTTCATAGTTAACAGTTAAATGCTTGCCAGACAGAAAGCGGTAAAGTTTCATCAGGTAGTGTGAAATTTTGCGCAAAAGGACCTTCATCATTGGTAGTATTGCCAGATTTTGGAACTCAGTCTGTCCAGGTCATTTTGTCAGCCTGAACTCATACCCCTATTCCTTTGAACATGTTCAAAGCTCTTTATGCATGTGTTGATATAGAACATGTCATCAGCAAGAGACCACTGTATGTCAGCAATGTGAACACGTGACAGAATTTAATGATTGACAAAGGGATCACTTAGGACAACCTACGCATGTACTTCCATAGTGTATCATGGCTTTTTTGTTGGATGATACTGTATCTTCATGAAGTTTTATGACAGCAATTGTCAATAATTGTTATCTTCAGTCATCAGGATATAGGAGGAGAGCGGATCATGATCACAAGTTTGTGAGGATTGGTGCCAAAGCTGAAATAATACTAAAGAAAATCTAATATACAAACAAGCAGTTTGGCCTGACATGTGAGGGTTGGGTACTCAGAAGAATACTCAAGGCTCACTAAAAATGGCAAGGTAAGTTGTAATTTTATATAATTAAGGTTATATTTCAAATATACTGTAATTACAATGAAATTATAAAGAAAAGAAAAGATGAGGAGGAAGGGAACTGGTCTGCTTGGACAAATCCAGACAGACTGCAGTTAAATGACTCCTTAAAAGGAGGTTGGCAATACAATATGAGAAGGCTGGATCCAAAGCCCTCCTTTAATCTTTGAGGTAATAGATTAAAGAGTGATATGTAGGTCACTAGCCTGGTTGTTTATAGTCACCAACTGGTAGTTATTCAGAAGGTCACTAACCTGTGAGTTGATGTAGGTCACTAACCTGCAGTTGTTCAAAAGGTCACTAACCTGTGAGTTGATAAAGGTTACTAACCTGCAGTTGTTCAAAAGGTGACTAACCTGGAGTTCTTTGGGAGGTCACTAACCTGAAGAGTTCTACTTGGGGAAAGTAGAGGATCCAAGGGATGAAGAACATAATTACTTTATATTTTAGGCAGGAATCTGCTTTAAAGAGTTGAAGTGAATCACTAGTCTCATGTTTATAAGACTTTTGATTATGTACTTCAAAGGAACTTTAAAGGGTTCTTTAAAAGAATTGTGTAATAAAATGCTTGTGGGAAAGTCCTTGAAGGCTGAGAGAGGAGGGGTTTACACCGCGGGAATTAATTAGTTCAAAACCCAATTGAACCAAATTTTGGTGTCCGGGTTTGAAATTTCCTCAAATTGTGAATTTCGTTCACAATTCGTTTGCAATAGGTTTGCCGATTTCCCTTGAGTGGTACTCTGCTCGCCCCGTGTATGTACAGCTACAACATACAACAACAACCCCATTTCCGACCATTGAGCCATCTTTCCTTTGTCATGCATCCTCAGTCTTGCTCATATATACACACAGAACATTGTGTGGTGACTGTTGTTGAAGGCGTTGTTGTTGTATGATGTGGCTGTGCATACACAGGGCGAGCAGAGTACCACTCAAGGGAAATTGGCAAACGTATTGCAAACAAGTTGTGAACGAAATTCACAATTTGAGGAAATTTTGAACCCGGACACCAAAATTTGGTTCGATCAGGGTTCAAGCTAATTAATTCCCGCGGTGTTATATACTCTCCTCTCCAAACCTAATTGTAGTGATATTTGATTGTATCATTACTGTGGTTTAGGGTTCAATGATTATTATCAATTATTATTATTATTAATATTACATAATTACATATACATGTTATGTAATTTATGTAGTATAAGCATTTTAACTCTTGACACTGAGTTATGAGGTGTAATTGGTGTTGTATTACATGTTACATATGTTTTTAAATGTATATGTATATGTAATTGATGTTTGTATATGTTTTATTATATTTTACATGTGTTTTATAAGCTGTATGTACATGTAATTAGGTTTATAAGAGCACCCACTATGGTTGCGTTAACTCGGTGATTTAGCGTTACCCTAACGCTAAAATACCAACAGGTCCACTATGGACCTGTTTTAGACCTGCGGTCCGTACGGCTGCGTCAAGTCTTGCACTTCGTGTGCTCAGATTTACGCAAGCCTACGACTTGATTTATCGTAGGAACTAGGGAAAGCAGACAATAAATCATCCCATAGTGGATTTCACGCGGTTACCAACTTTGGTAAAACACGCATGATCAAACTTTGCCCTCAGGAACGCAAACTTTACGATAAAACACTCCCACCATAGTGGGTGCTCTAAGTGAAAGTTCTATATTATAAGTTAGTTTTGGGTACATGTATATGTACCCAGGGCTGACATGACAATACTTGTCACAATTTCCTGATTAAGCCATATGGCAGTCGCAGTTATTGATAAAGACACAGATGTGTAGTGTTGTTAAAGTTCAGCTTGTGTACTTTCTGAATGGTTCTTGTGTCATCCTCGTATGAGTTTTACTAAATCAAAGTGATCATCATTCCCAGCACGTTATTGTTTTTCTCTATTGGATTATATGTGTCGTAGTTGCTCTCTTTGCTCTGAGTCTCTTTCCCCATCCTTTGGAAAGACAGGAAGTTCTTTCTTTTGAATTCACCGAGTTATTTATTTCACTATGCCATAATACTTTATGGTATCAACTGTCACAAGGTATCACACCCATTATGGTGTTTCTCGTTTGAACCACTTTATCCTCCTACAAACTTAAATATATATTTTATCATTTGTTTGTGTTACTTCCCATTTAGTTGATGTGTTCTTTATTGCTTTACTCTACATACTTATTCCCCTTAGGTTAGATTGGGTCTGCATTACTTTGAGTGTTAGAGTTTGAGAAGATTCCTTGTCTTTTAGCACTGTCTTGAATAATTCACGATGTTCTTCGCCATTTTAAGGTGTTGACAGTACATAACCCACGAAGGGATTTTACCCCGAGAGCAAGTACAAAAAGATCAAGGAACAAATTCACGAAGAAAGTCAAGAATGGGATTGTTGACAACAATCCTGCAACACAAGTTTTTCAAATCACAAATCGTTTTCAGGCTTGTAGAAGGACAGACTGAATGAAAGAAGCATGCAACCGAGACATCATCACAGAGGAAAAAGGCGCGTATGTAAAACTCGGGTACAGCAATAGATTGAAAGATTCAATTCAAAAGTTTTTCAAGTCAATATCTCATGACTATTTCAGCTCTTCCTTACAGTAAAATGAACCTTTGATTGACCAGGAGTCATACTCTGGTTTACATTTCGTTTTTGGAACCTCACCAAGTCAAAGTATCCCATATGTGCCAAAAGTCCATAACAAAACCCAATGAAATTTCCAAATTCCCTTGTTTCACAAAGTAAGATCCACATTCAAATTAAACAAATGATCAATGATCGACTGATAACAGATGACTTTAAAAAATATGTAAAGAGTGACTACTGAAAAAAAGTACGACTAGACAGATAATTGTAAAAAAATGTGAAAAATTCTAAGTTTACTTTATTTTGTATAATTATTTCTTGTTTTCACCACCTTTTAATTTTTTGAAAAGACTTCCAGACATTTTACGGACTCGGGATAGACTAGATGATCTTTGTAGGGGTTCTTGAATTGGATTTTGAGAGTAATAGTATTCATCGGTAAGAACAACAGCTGAAGGTTTATAAACATATCCAGTGGTCTCGTTGTTTTTGAAAGCTCCATCAACAGAAAATGCACTAGCTTGAGCAAATTCTCCGACTGAGTTATTTCTAAATCTTCCTAAAGGCGCCGAGAGAATTTGAGGAGGTGGTGGTGCGGTTGAGTAATCTATGAGTAATTCTTGAACATGACCAGGCACACTCGCAAATCCGGAAGAAGGAGACGTTGGGGAGCCAGAAGGGTGATCTAAGGGTGTGTGACCGGCACGACGTTTGACAATTTTCAAGGGCTCGACTGATGGGAGTTTTGGGTGTTGTCCTATGGTTGGAAATTTTCGGCGAGAGTATGTTGAAGTACCAGAAGAGCGGACAGGGGAAGATAGGGGAGGGCGATCGGATAGAGAAGGACGGCCGTCAGAAGACCCAGTGGCAGCGTTGTTGTTTCGAGACGAACCAGGGGAACTATAAGGGGCAAAACGAGAAAGAAAGAGCACAGGTGTGAGGCAGAGTCGTCGACTTCAAGAGCGATGTAGAACACCAGAGAGATCAAGAGCACAAGAACATACCTTAGTGGAACGTAATCGTCACCAAATACGGATGATGTAGCCAACGAAGCCTTGCGTGGAAGTGGAAGAGATGGCAGCATGTCTTGTTTGTCGTCTGAGGTTTGTTCGTTCGGTGGGTAGCGTGGAAGATTGTTGTATGGAAGTGAGCCTTTTCTCGTATAAGCGTAGGGAACGTTTGAGTCAAAAGCATTCGGCCTTGAAGTTTGAAGGTTGGATTGTGGTAGAGAGGCAGAGCGATCACGAGTGAGATGAGTAAGTTTTGGATGACCAGAAGGACTATGAGAATGATTTGGGGACATCT
The DNA here is from genome assembly GCF_000204055.1 of Melampsora larici-populina 98AG31. NCBI lineage: Eukaryota > Fungi > Basidiomycota > Pucciniomycetes > Pucciniales > Melampsoraceae > Melampsora > Melampsora laricis-populina. Next base: position 29,398 of record NW_006768765.1, on the reverse strand, counting down.
TCGTTGACTAGCTGATTGGAAATATTTCTGGAAATGTGAGTTGTTGAAGTCGTATGTGTTTGAAGCGTGAGTAGCTGAGAAGCGTGGTTGTGGTTGTGGTTGGATGTAGATGGACTACAATCGAGGTGCACTAAATTTATACCTTGGACTTCAGCGATCAGCGATCAACAGCACAGTGTGGATCAGCTTCTCCAATCCACGGCTGCATTATTAGCATTATTAGCATTATTTTTCTGGCGGCGCGAGGTCATTTCATTTCATTTTCAAAAATCGAAAAGCCTTTGTACATGCATTAATCGAGATACAGGAAGCTTTTTTGTCAAATGCTCGCGTTCTTAAAAATGACAAAGACATCAAAATTCATGCCTGCCCCATCGTGGAGAACAGCGCACCAAATCTAACCAGGGACCACATTTAGTCTGCTAAACATATGTTTTGTTTTGGTTTAATGAGGTCAAAACACCGCCTTTGGTTTCTTTTTTTGACTGTAAATTCGAGTCGCTGCCTCGCAGCACCATCAGCCCATGCAATGAAGAGATAACAAGTTTGTTTGCTAGAGCATTGCTCATTTATCGAGGAACTCGCGCCAAAAAACATAAGGAGGTACTTCTATGGACCATCGTGATCAATCTCATCTGGTAAAAGGCGACTTTCAGACGCAAAAGTGGATAGAGATCACATTTAATGATATAGCACTTCAAAAATCGTCAATCTCGAGACCTTTGAGGTTCATAGACTTGGGCAATTGCTCATCTCACATAATAATCGGTTTTGTCGCTAACTGTTCCTATGCATATAATCCAATTCGGGCTTACCAGGGCGCCCACGTCATTAAGCTGAAGGCTAAGCACTGTTCAGGCTATCTAGCACTAAGGGCTCTGCAGTTCCTCATCCTAATTCTACAGGTGTGTCCGCCAGACATTTTGTGGAATATAACAAGTTGGAATCGGATGATTTGCCTCGAGCAAAATATGCGAAAGTGGAATAAAAGTCACTAACTATAGCCTCGAGTTAAGACCTGTTGAGACACCAGTCTATTTTCCTTACAATATCTTAGGTAGACCTTTAGCCGGGAAGTAGTCTTTGATCTGGCTATACATGGCATTGTGTAAAGGGCATCAAGATCTAGACTCTACCCATTCCCTCAAAAGACTGCTTCATTCAGAATCGTTTCGGTCTATTACTCAGTAATGCTTATTGCGATACTTGCTGCCCAAATGATCACCTGATACAGCCTGATAGATGATCTATATCAAGAAATTCGGTTGTAAGAAGACAGGACAGAGCCATCAACAGACAAGAAAAATGACTTCGTGCTTCTCATCTGGCTCTCCGTGCGATGAAGAACGGTGCGAGTTCCTAAAAAGCGTGCAATGGTCTCATCTGATGACGTTGACGTGGTGTGTTTGAATTGATCTTGGTCCAAGAATTGCCGTACGGCGAATTGGCCATCAGGCTGTCTCAAACCAAGCTCAGGAATGTACGTTCTGCGCTCAACTCCGAAAATGATATGGCGCACAGTGAAAAACAAAGCCCTCTTCGGAACATTTTTCAATAACTCTGCGGTCACTCTTGCTCATTTTGGCGGTATGTTTGCCATACTCTGCATCAAAGATGCCAAGTTGAATGATTTGAATCGATCATAGCAGATATAAGCGTAACATATACTGCACACGCCATTGAGTCAACATCCAATCGAATGATCGCACACCGCTATGCTTGGTATAGCTCCTCTTGAATGCATCGCCGACACGGTGTAAATGCTGACATTGGGCTTGATGCAGCTTGCGATGCGTCGGATCCTCTGCTACGGTGAACCTTGAGAGACTTGAATCCAAGCCATATTCTAGAAATCATCAGACAATGTGGAAATTATTTATGATCGAATAAAGGATTCAAGCTCAAAAGTAGTCCAAAAAGTCCTGCTTCACAAGGAGAGTTTTGCGATCAATTTTTTTTGGCCTGTTTGTACCGGGCCGGACTTACTATAATTAGCTCATCACGATACGGGTCGTCCTCAAAGCTGACGTCTGCGGGTATCTCATTGAGCCTTTGTTGTTTGAATAACTCTTGAGTCAACGATCTAACTCAACTCATCTGAGCCAAGATGGTACGTATCTTTCACTGTCTATCATGTCGCAAAAATCAAAGTATATCGATCTAACATCTTTGCAATCGTTTGTTCAAATAGCACGGAGTTCAAAGACCTAAAACTGTCACACCACGTCATCCTAGTGAAATCGAAGAAGAGAGAGTTCGATTGCAAGAGTATCAATTATTGAATAAGAGTTTACTAGAACGAGTTGAGTTTTTGCCAAGATCATTCATCACTTATCTTTCCAATGAAATTTCTCTTTGATATCCTTTGATATTTCAAAAAAACTGACTTGGATCATTTCGATGTTCGCTTGAATTTTTCTTTTTTGCTTCGATCAAAAGAATCACAGAAAGGAGTTTGAAGAAGACGATTCATTTGATTTAAGTACAGCACTTTTAACCTTAAATCCAGAACATGTAACAGCTTGGTCATTCCGAAGAAAATGTTTAATCTCAATGATCAAATCAAATGAAGTTAATCACCATGAAATAATATTAGAAAAATTAAATGATGAAATGAAATTCACATTTAAAAGTTTTGAAAACCATCCAAAATGTTATTCGATTTGGGAGCATCGTAAATGGATTTTAAAACAAATGAAAAGTCAAGATTGGTTTAATGAATTGAATTTAGTAGAAAGTTTACTTAAAAAAGATGGAAGGAATTGTGAGTGAATCTTTATAATCAAATGAAACTTTCATACCTAGAATCAAACAAAAACAAAACTTGGTTAAATATTGGTTTGCCGGTCAAATGACAGGGTTTATTCTTTTGTTTTTTTTCTATTATTATTTGTTATACTTGATCTAAATTTAGTTCATGCATGGGGATATAGACGGTTTTTAATTTCGATGATTTCAAGTCAAGATGATCAACTTTCATCTCAAGAAAGGTTTAAATCTGAATTAAATTTTACAACAAAACAAATCGAATCAAATTTTTCAAATTTTTCTGCTTGGCATTATCGATCAAGATTACTTGAATCTCAGTTTCTAGGTTCTAAGACAGATGAAAAAGAAATTAGATTGAAAGAAGAATTTGAATGGGTTCGGAATGCTTTATGGATTGATCCGAATGATCAGAGCGGTTGGTTATACCATCGTTGGTTAATGAGTCATAGTTTAGTTCTCCTGATTTTGATGATTTTGAGAAATGCTTGATAAAAAAACTAACCTAATGATTATTTTTGACTCATAGACGATCGAGATGATGTTCGGGAAGCAGAGATTGCATCGATTAAAGAATTATTAGAACTCGAACCTGATTCGAAATGGGCACTAGCCACATTACTTCAATATTGTCCAAATGAAGTAGATGTTTTGAACAAGTTAGTCGAATTAGATCCATTACGTAAAGAGCGGTACTTGGATGTGGCGAAAGGTCTTGTAAAAGTTTGAGGGATTAGAAATGTTTTTTTGCCCCAGAGTCTTGATGCTTTCCTTTTCATGTTCAACTCTTTTTGTTGTGATTTGATTTTCTTTGTTTATTTTCAGCTTTTGGCCTCGTTGGATTCCAATTCTCTACCCTTGTTTTCTTCAAGTCCCATGATACAAGACTAAAGGCCCTTTCAAATATTCCATTTTGTCTCATAGAGTTCCTTGTTCTTCTCTATTCTTGTAATATATGTGATGTTCCCAATAATAAGCTAGTGAACTGCAGACATTGGCACCGATGCCATGAGGCGAGAGAAATTCTACTTGATCATCAAGACTGTTGGAGTTATGAAAAGCTTGGGTATCAAAACAGTCAAGTTTCTATTACCACAACTATCCAACATTCTTTTTATTTACAAAAGGCCATGTTTAAGATTTTACAGTGTTGTGTAAAACTTGACCAATTAGGACGCTTGGATGAGCTATGTATCTTATTGTGAAGATCAATTCTTTTGAACTTATTGCTTCGAGTTAAACTGACCGGGAATATGAAACAGGTGCAAGGATGAGTTGACTGGGATGAACCCAGAAAGGGAGACTTGAAGCGGAGGATGGATGAAAAGTATCAATATCAATGGTAAAGAGCCAAGAAAGATTATGACGTCATCGGTAATCAAGTTCAAGAAGAAACTCGTGGCGTCTGGTACCTATATGCGGAAGGCCAGGATCACTGAGAATTGGGGGCAGGAAAAAACTGAACGCATAATCTGCTCGACGACCGTTATTCAACGTCCCTATCTATCAAACTACAATAAAGGTTGGCGGAATGCTCAATATGTCAAGGCTTGCAAGCAGTGCGTGATGGTGCTTTTGATAGCTGGGCTGGGACTGAGTGGGACAAATGGTATGGGCGGTGCGTGATTTCTTGAACAAATCTTCAAGTCAAGTACTTCATGGCATCCGGCCTTCGTGAGCTTCTTTAGAGAGAAAGAACAAGATCAACGAGTTTATCCTCTTGTATTCTCTGTGTCAAACTTGACTTTTGGGAAACTTCACGTCTCTATTGAATTTGTTTCTCAATGAAACCTTTTTCGAAAACCTCACCGGTCATGATCTGTTGATAGGCCGGAAAGGTACTTTTCACGAACAAAGCATTATAACATAACTGATCACCAATTTTCCTGATCAGATTGATTTGCCGAAGAGTACCTTTCCGGTTCTCATCAGCTCAATAAAGCATGGAAATAGAACTGATATCAGGAAGCGCTTTTCATGCATCAAAGAACGTTGATTTATCTTTATAGATCACCCAGTGTTTTGCTGATTCTATCTTTCATTGCGCACACAACTCACTCAGATTATAAATATTTGCTTTAAAATATCTTTGGGACCACTACCTGCTCTTTTACCCTTTGATTTATTTATAAAAACTTTGCAATACTTATAAAAAGAATATATACATTTTTTTGAAGGAAATCACTTCAAGAAAACAAACTTTGCGCTATTTGACGTCATGGAGAATACTCATCAAGCTCATCAAGAAGTTCCAATTGAGACTATTGAAGATGATGACTTTTTTGATGTTCTGATCATTGGTGGAGGTATGTTTGAAGTTCATATATCAAGATAAACTCATCAAGCCTGAATGTCTCCAGACTCTTGCGTACAAAACTTTCGAGATCCTGATTTTTTTCATTTATATTTCGTAGGTCCACATGCACTTGGACTAGCTGCTCGTTTACGCGAACCATTTCCAGCTTCTCTATACACAGATCTAGAACATTCAAAACTATCATTTCTAAGAACTCGTAGAAAAAGCCAATCAATCAACTTAGGCAGAAGTGATACTGATGGAATACATACTAAAATCTTAGCCTTGGACTCAAATGCCTCTGAAGGTTGGTTAGGTAGATGGAATGGGTAAGCACAATTCGAGTGGAATTTTAACCATTAAAAACAAATCATTATGATGAACTGACTAATTTTTTTTGAACACCTGGATTCGAAGGTTTTTCAATCACCTTCAAATTCCACATTTACGATCTCCTATGTTCTTCCATCCTGGTCAGTATAGAAAACTTTTCGGAAATTTATCACAACGTCTAATTTAATGATCATACCACAAAAACACAGGTCCCTCCGACGTGGATGGACTAGAAGCCTTTGCCAAGAAAACCGGTGCAGAGTCAGCTTGCGCTACCTCGAACGGAGTCGAGAATACAAAACCTACAGTAGGACAATCTGAAAAAGGTGGTGATAGAAAATGTAGAAGATCACGAGCGCTTTTAGGTCGAGCAGTGAATGAGCGAGAAAGAGCTTCTTATTTTCGACCTACCACTGATCTTTTTCAGAAATTTTGTCAAATCGAATTAATCAAACGATATAATTTAGGAGAAGTGATCAAGCACGACACTGTCACTGGAATACATTACTCTATACTCCATGTTAAGACTGAAGGAAGAGGATTCGGTTTCACCGTTACAACTTCGAAGGGAAAGAAATATGGAGCTAGATTTGTCGTCATGTCGATTGGCCCTCAAGAATTTCCAATCGTACCCTCTTGCTTAATTCCTAGTCAAAGTATCACTGACTCTCATCACGGAGACGGTTGGTGTCATTCTTTGTGGTTTTCGAAAGGAGGAAATAATGAGTTCAAAGCTTCTGTCAAGCAGAGTTCGATTGACGGAGGTAGTATCGTGGTGATTGGAGGAGGGTGAGTCTCATTAGCTACTGAAAACGATATCATCTAGATTAGATACGAGAGTACGAGTTTGACATACTGTTTGGTTTTGCAAAACCAGACTAACCTCTGCCCAGATCTGTGAACTGGCAATCAATAAAGGAGCCAGAAAAGTAATACTAATATGTCGTGGCTATTTGAAAAGTACGTCAAGTTTATTCTCAGGTTGTGATTTTAATAGAGATCGATGAAATGTTTAAAACGAGTCTGGAATTATCCTGGTGGCTGATCTTGCTTCTCGTTGGGTTTTCCGTAACAAATGATATCACGTTGACCTTGCAGCCAAGCACTACGATTTTCCACTCTCCTGGGTCACCAAATATAGCAATCTAGGTTGAGTTAACCTCTTTCTGTGCTTTGTCCTCTCGAGGTGGATGAAAATTAAAACTTGATCTGGTATCTTTCGAAATTTAGAAAAAATGAACTTCTGGCAAGAAGATTGTAGAGAAGGTAAGTAAAAAGTTAATCGGGTTCCTGAATTCCTCAAAACCTTACCCATTTTGTTTTTTTCTTCTAGCTCGATTGAACATGGTTCGTAATGCTCGAAATGGTGGATCTGTTAATCCTTCAACACTTTTTCAAATCAAAAGACGCGTTGCCGAAGGTCGACTCAAGGTTCTTTTGCATACTACTGTACAAACTGCTACCCGAGATAAATCAACTGGAACTTGGTCGCTGAAGTTGAGGACTGAATCACCTGAAGCTTCGGAACCCGTCTTTGAACAAATGGAAGACGTGCGGTTTATTGTTGCATCAACTGGTAAATATATTTCCCAACGAGTTTCTTGACGATTTTTCCTCTTGAGTGTAGTTATTCTGATTGATTTTGTTGCTTCAGGCGGAAAGTTGAATTTTTGCAAGATCCCTTTTCTTCAACCACTTCTGCAGCAAATGAGAAACACTGAACTCGATCAGCCCAATAACTCGTCGAACCAAATACCTCCAATAATCCAAGGTCTACCACATTTAACAGAGAGTTTACAGTGGGGCGAACAATTACCTCTATTTGTCATGGGGGGTTACGCGGCGTTGGAACTTGGTAAGCAAGTCGTTCTGTCTTTCACAAGGCATCTTCCAAGGTATCTTCAAATTATTCAAATCTTTTCATTTTTTTCGTTGCTTGAAGGTCCAGATGCCGGTAACTTGTCAGGTTCAAGGAGTGGAGCTGAGCGTGTTGGGTCCAAGTTAAATGAGTTACTTGAAGAAGAATGGCCACTCGACTCCAATGCAATTAACCCTGAGCCCAACGACAAAGCTTTGCATCATTCAAACAAGGTATCCTATGTAAAGCGAGCGCTAAAACGGCAAAATAAGATTCACATGGGCGCTCGTGATCGTCGAGCTGGTAATATTGGTGGATGGTTTGACAGTCTGAAGGAAATCGAAGCTTGAGAACCTTTTTTGTACTTTTTTTCGTATCTTGAAGGTGTGGTTTTCTAGAGATCAACATGTTGTAATAAATAAACCTTTTCTATCCTTTCTTGTAAACATCTCACGAAGCCTCCGAGGGTTTGTCACTGCAAGCGTCCAATGTTAGTTCTCTTTCCTCTATGAAATCACTCTTGGAGTTGTCTAAATGCAAGATTGTCTGAAATTGTAATTTTGAAATCTTGAAGCTGATTGAAGCTTTGTAAGCACAACCTTCGGATTGTTGATAAAACCAACAAGAAAATATATCACATACATTTTAAATTAAAGAAAGGTACATATACATTTTGCGTTGACCAAATATACACAGACCAAAACAACTCTAACAAAAGTAAAACCAAACCTTCCGTGAAAATCCAACATACAGAAGACGCATAAAAATAGATAAGTCTTATATGTAGCAGGGCCGAAGGCCCTGTACTAGCTACATTAAGACAAATGGCTTAAACCTGACTACCGAAGGATTCCGCCATTATAAAAGGGCTAGTCTAAACCGAAGTATTGTATTCGAGACTAGACCCTAGTAAAAGAACATTTAATTGTAAACCAGGCACATGCCATCGTCATTTGTGCCTAGTCTAAACAAGGCATCCTTAGCCTTCTTGTTTGTATTAAGATTGTATAAATAAAGGAAACTATTCCCATTGTAATAGTTTCTGCACTTTATCTTTGATCAATCTGTTACCTTTTACTTTTACAAATTCTTATACATATCATCTGCTCTATAAAAGATCTTTTTATACACGCAATTATATTTCTTACTTTTGTTTACAACATTTAAAAGCCTTTTTCTGCCTTCATCGTTATTCATTGAACTCCTTCGAAAGCATCTCACCTGCCTCGGTTATCCTAACCTCCACCCGTGCCCCTTTTGACTCAATTCTTAACTTCTGAATACAGTTATAAGATCTGTGATCTTATTCCTCTTTCTTCCACTTCGTTCACCTCGAGTTCTTGTTATACAAGAACTTATATCATAACATGGGTAAATCTCCGCCCTGTTACACTGGTAGCGAGAGCTTCTTTTTTTTATTTGAAAAAATTGATCCTGACGACCTTTCAAAAAAAAAAATTTCTTTTTGTCTATATTTTAAGTTTTAACAGATTCAAAAAGACTTGTCTTTTTTCACTGTCAATAACTTCTTCAGAACGTATTAGATCTAAATTTTTTTTTTCCGAAACAAGTGAGTCTAAATTCGAGCTAAGTTGAAAAGAAGAGAGAAAAAGATATCCAAATATCTAACATCTGATTCCTTTTGTTTAGTAAAACATTAGATAACAGTCATGTCCGGAAAATCTGTCCCCCAATCTTCTGGTCGCCGAGCTGGCTCTCATATCCCTCTTACTGACGAGGATGTTAAAAAGATTATCCTCGAACTCCCGGAAGTCCTCTCTACCACCTGGGATCCAAACTACGGTGTGTGGGACAAGGCTAAGGTTGATAACTTTGAGAGTTGGGATGAGGTTTACTTTCAAACCTTGAAGACCCACAAGGAAAAACGACTTCTTTCGATTCCTCCGGTTGTCCAACGCTTGCTTGGCATCAACTCGGACGGTGAACAACGTCTTGAAGTTGAATCCCCGACCACATACAAGAATCCTGCTTTACCTACGGATGGATCTGTCGGTCAAACTCCGGCTGCCCCCCCAGCCAACACGATGCCCCCTGCTCCTGGGAAGAAGACCTCCTCTTTGTTTGATAAGAAGCAACAAGAAGCTCCTACCAACAAAGGTAAGACTCGCGCCAACAACGAAGCATCACAGTCTTACCCCCTTACTGGTTACGTTCCACGTGAACGGAAATCAGTCTCGGCCTCTTCTATGGAACCTATGGACGACGTTCTCAATGACCAAGATTATCACCGTCAAGAGTCCAAGCCACTTGTCATTGATCCAATTGAAGATCCAAACGAGGTCGCCGCCTTTCGTCAATGGAAGGCTGCCTCTGAAGCCGAAAGAACTCGACTCTCTCAACGCATCGAAAGTGTCACTCTGTCGGATTCGACAATCATCCCTAACCCTGTTTCGACGCCGGCTCAACAGCTCATCCACCAAATAACGGTTAGAGATTCTGTGGGTCCTTCTGTCCGACCTGGAACTCAGCCCGGTTTCACCAGTTTGACTTGATATTCTCAGCCACCTGAAGCTGGAATTTCCCGTGATAAAGATTATCACAAAATTTGCAAGACACTGGCCATTCAAAAATTCGAAAAATTCGACGGTACCAGTTCTTATGACGCCCCACTTTGGTTTGCTAATTTAGCCAAAGACCTCATGCTCCTCAATGTTGATGAAGCAGTATGGCATTACATTGGATTTCAGTTTCTCGACGGTGCTGCTTTAACTGAACTTCGTCAAGTTATCGGATCACCAAATTGTCCTAGCACCTATTCCGAATTGGAAGATTTCGTAATCAATGCGTTCCCCAGTTTGCTCTCCCTTATCAACATCCAAGGGAGATTCGATAACTTCAAATTCCGTCCGAATGAGAAGGTCTGTGATGCGGTTGCCCGTTTTCGAGTTCTCCAAAACGATGCTATCTACTTGGGATTCGAATATCAAGAATCCACGGTTTTCCTCAACAAATTACCTCCTTATCTACACAGATACGTTCAAGGTGAAATAGAGCGCGATTCGAGAGCTGGGAGACCTATGACGTTTTCGCAGGTCACTTTATGTGCTATCGATAGAGACAACCAACTACGATCTGAGAAGGACCATGTTAATACCGTTTCGACTCCTCAAAATCATTCATCCAACAATAAGAAGAATAACAAGAGGAAAAATCCAGAAGGTGGCAAGTCCGACGTGGTCTGTTACAATTGTGGGAAGAAGGGTCATCGTTTTGGCACGTTGGTTAATCATATTTGTCCTGAAAAAGCTTCACCGCGTACCTTAAATTATTTTAAGAAAAATAAAGGTAGCGGTTCTTCTTCTAATGCCGTGGCTAGTGGCTCTGGGGAGTCAAAAGCCTAGGCGATACAATCTTTGCTCCTATTGTATTGCCTGATCTGTCTACAACATCATCTACTGTCTTTATCACTGCTAGTAATAATACTGTCATTACCACCGCTAGTGATCAATCTTTGGATTATTGTGATGTTATTTGTGAGCCCGAAGTCAAATTGACTTCATGTGAGAAAATTATTTCATCCAAGCCCCTTAAAACGGCTAAGAGTTCGAAGACTAAGAGTGTTTTGTCTCAATGCGAGAAACAGCCTTCGAAAATCGCTCCTAGTCTTTACGACTATTTACCAAGCGCTCCATGTAAGGAGATGTGCTGTCAAACAGCGGTCAAATCTACCGCATTCTCACCGGCCAGTGAGCCCGGTGTTTTAACCTCTGGAATGGTCACGGATAGCTTCCGCGATCATTTGGCTGCTATTGAAACAGACTCAGGAATGCCTAGAGTCGATTTTGTCTTAACACTAGACAATGTGTCCACCAGGCTATTAATAGACACTGGTGCGAAGCAATCTTATATTTCGCAAAATTATGTCGATAATAGGAAGATTATCACACAAAGGAATCCGTCGCGCCCCGTAGTTTACGGCGTGTGGGGGAAAGCTCAGAAGTGTAATCACCTCGCTGGACTCAACATAGACTTTGGTCTAGTGTCAATCAGTCATGAGCTTCGTGTAGCTCCGTTGGCGTCATTTGACGTAATCCTGGGTATGGATTGGATTGGCACATACGCCGTCTCGACGGATTGGGCCTCGGGGACTTGGGTCCTTCGAGACTTTGCTGGAAAGGAGCAGTCTTTTCGACCCGCGGCCATTTCAAGCCCGGTTGAAACTTTGCACCTCATAGATGGTGAGGTTCACCTTCAAGAATGTGATGATGCTCCTAGTACAAGGAGCCAGATGCGGCGATTCATGCGAAAGAAAAACGTAGAGTCCTGGCTAGTCTATGGTTCATACTTCATTCACTCAATAGATGAAGTCGAAGGGCCGAGGGAAGAACCCCCTACGGTTCTTCCCAAGATTTCTACCGACGATCCAAATCTCAGGAGGATTGCTTCTGAGATTGTGGAAAAGTATCGGGATTTGTTTGACGAGATTTCGTCTGCCTCCAAAAAGGAGAGGACAGTCCAACACCTTATCGATACTGGTAATGAAAAACCAGTAGCACAGGCTGTTAGACGCATGTCACTGTTACTTCTTACAGAACTTCAGAAGAAACTCGAAGTTTTGGAGAAGAATGGGTTCATTCAACCTTCTACCTCACCTTGGTCTTTGCCAGTTTTATTCGCCAAAAACGCTGCTGGTAAACTGAGGTTTTGTGTTGATTATCGAGCTGTCAACTCGCTAACAAAGCGAGATCGGCATCCATTACCTTTGATCCAAGATTGTTTTGATCAGCTTCACGGTTCCACACGTTATTCCAAGTTTGATCTTCAACAAGGATTTCACCAGATGAGAATCTCACCTGATCACGTGCCTAAAACTGCTTTTAGCACTAGGTATGGGCATTACGAGTGGCTCGTGATGCCATTTGGCTTGGTGAATGCACCAAGTACGTTCCAAAGAATGATGAGTGATATATTACGACCCTACCTGGATAAGTTTGTCCAGGTATATATGGACAATATACTTGTATATTCCCGGAATGATAAGGACCATGCCGAACATGTGCGACTGGTCTTGGAAGCTTTGGCGCGCCATGAACTAAAAGTTAGTGGAGCAAAGTCTGAGCTGTTCGCCAACGAAATACAATTCGTTGGTCACATGGTTTTGGCAGCAGGAGTTCGTCCTATGAAGGACAAACTTGAGGCTATTCAAGCATGGCCACGTCCTGCTACGGTAACTGATGTTCGAGCCTTTTTAGGTTTGACCGGCTATTATAGGCGATTTGTTAAAGGATTTTCGAAAATAGTGTCCCCTCTTCATGAATTAACTGGAGGGAACGTTACTAAGAAATCCAAAGTGGTGTGGACTCCAAAACATGAAGCATCCTTCATTACAATGAAGAAAGCTCTGATGGAACCACCTATTTTGATCAACCCAGATCCATCCAAAGCCTATATTATTGAGACGGATTCAAGCGACTTCGCAGTCGGTGCCGTTCTCCTTCAGGTTGGTTCCGACGGAAAGGAACATCCTATCGCATTTGACTCCACCAAGCTGAATGCGGCTCAGCGTAATTATCCAGCTCAGGAAAGAGAGCTGCTCGCCATCATCCATGCGTGGAGGAAGTGGCGAAATTACGTCGAGGGTGCCGTTTGCGACACGGTAGTAAGAACAGACCATGTCACTCTTACGTACCTGTCCAAACAAGCACTCCCCACCAGACGTCTTCTTCGATGGATAGAGGAATTTGGGGAGATGACGATCAAGGTGGAATACAAATCAGGTCCCACTAACATTGTACCAGATGCCTTGAGTCGTCGTGTCGATCACGAAATCTTGCTGATACAGGACTGTCGTTACGGTTTGAGGGACGTCTCCGATTGGCCCCTGTTGATCCCTTACATCCGGGGATCCCAAGAACTGCCGACTTGGGTCACAGCGGCAGTTATGGAGACAGCTATCCGAGGCGCTCGTGAATTTGAGTATAACGCCGAGGAAGAGACTTTGCTGTGGATAGGCAACGGCTCAGAAAGGAGCCCGTTTATCCCTTTTTACCAGCGAGCCGAGCTGATTGACCTCTTACACCGAAAGTACGGTCATAGAGGAAGGGACGGGACTATCTCTTTGTTAAAGGACAGAGGGTGGTGGCCTGGCCGATATAAAGACGTTGAGTCTTATTGCAAATCGTGCCCAGAGTGCCAGATTTATGAAGCTCCTGACAAAAGTCAGGAAACTGCTCGACAAATGCCTCTTGCCCCCGTTGATCCTTTTGAGCGATGGGCAGTTGATTTTATTTCTCTGCCGGAAAGCCAAGATGGATACAAGTGGATCCTTACCATGGTTGATCATGGTACAGGATGGCCACTTGCTGTCCCTATGAAAACGGCTACCTCTGCTAATGTGGCAGAAGCTTTGTTGAAGGACCTCATACAGGTCTATGGTGTTCCATCCGAGATCCTTTCGGATCGAGGAAAGAATTTTCTTTCAAAAGAGATGACACTGTTCCTGAAAAGCTGTCATGCCAGAAAGATTAATACTTCTGGTTACCACCCTCGCACAAATGGTAAGTGCGAGCGTTTTAACGGTATCCTGGAAAAAGCTTTGTTCAAAGCTAACACTTCGAAAGATCCGAAGCGTTGGCCTGAATATCTTGCTGAAGCTCTATTCGCCGTGAGGGTGAATAAGAGTACAGTCACGGGTTGGTCGCCTTTCGAGCTACTCTACGGGGTTAGCCCTAGATTGTTAGGCAACCCAGCCACTCTTCGAGCTCCCGTTGTGGATAATGATCCGAGCATGCAAGAAGCTCGCCTGGATAAGCTTTGACTTGCCAGGCAGAAGGCCTCCAAATTGTCAGTCGAGAGAGCGGCGGTTAATAAAGCCTGTTTCGACAAACAATTTGAGGTTGATGAAGTAACGGGGAAAGTTGCCTCCCGTCTTGTCACTTATGAAGTAGGCGACAAGGTAAAACTTCGTAATGAGGCCCATACAAAAGGGGAACCTCATTGGTACGGACCGTTTGAGATCCTTGATTCTCTCGGTAATAACGTATATCGGATCTGACTCTTGAATGGCTTTACAAAGGAACAGGTTTAATCCTTTTGTTAATTTAAGTGATTGACAAAAATTCAGCGTGGGCCCTCCCCCCTCGACTTCTTCAAGACATCGCCAAAGAAGACTTGAAGGTTTCCTTGGATCTGAAGAAGCAAGCTAAACGATTGGCGAAAACTCAGGAGAAAGCTGGCCCTACTAGGATTAAATTAGTTGGACGATTTGCTCCGGAAAACATGAGTTCTCGGGATCAAACCGTTTCTACTCCTCAGGACCAATCGTCATCATCTCCTGTTGCGTCTTCTGTACCAACGACAACTCTTCCTATCAAACCACCCCAGCAGGATCAACCTTCATCTGTGGAAACACCTCCACCTCTTCCTGTCCCAAAACCTCCGGTTGTTCAGCCGCGTCGTTCCAACCGACTTCATAACAAGAAATAAGATTGGAACGAATCATCTCAGCCTGAAGAAAACTTTTATCATGACGAAAACCGTTATCTCAACAACAAACTCTTGTGATTCCGCAATTCAGGAGTATTGCTTGTTTGGGAAGGGGATGGTTGTAGCAGGGCCGAAGGCCCTGTACTAGCTACATTAAGACAAATGGCTTAAACCTGACTACCGAAGGATTCCGCCATTATAAAAGGGCTAGTCTAAACCGAAGTATTGTATTCGAGACTAGACCCTAGTAAAAGAACATTTAATTGTAAACCAGGCACATGCCATCGTCATTTGTGCCTAGTCTAAACAAGGCATCCTTAGCCTTCTTGTTCGTATTAAGATTGTATAAATAAAGGAAACTATTCCCATTGTAATAGTTTCTGCACTTTATCTTTTATCAATCTGTTACCTTTTACTTTTACAA
The DNA here is from genome assembly GCF_000204055.1 of Melampsora larici-populina 98AG31. NCBI lineage: Eukaryota > Fungi > Basidiomycota > Pucciniomycetes > Pucciniales > Melampsoraceae > Melampsora > Melampsora laricis-populina. The sequence goes on along the minus strand of NW_006768765.1, from coordinate 14,275 downwards.
ATTCTTATACATATCATCTGCTCTATAAAAGATCTTTTTATACATGCAATTATATTTCTTACTTTTGTTTACAACATTTAAAAGCCTTTTTCTGCCTTCATCGTTATTCATTGAACTCCTTCGAAAGCATCTCACCTGCCTCGGTTATCCTAACCTCCGCCCGTGCCCCTTTTGACTCAATTCTTAACTTCTGAATACAGTTATAAGATCTGTGATCTTATTCCTCTTTCTTCCACTTCGTTCACCTCGAGTTCTTGTTATACAAGAACTTATATCATAACGTGGGTAAATCTCCGCCCTGTTACATATATATATATCATCCAAAAATCATCTTTAAAATCAATCTATGATTTCCCATCAACTTCTTCATTAACAAATTTATAAAGTTTTGAACCAGATTCAATTCCAATTAAATTTTTCATTTCTCTTTCACTTAATCCACACAATTCTCTTAAATTATTCACTTTTTTCTTTTTAGATCTTAAAATCTTATTTGAATTAATTAAATTCATTCCAGGTAGACTTCTAATCATTTCTTCTGATAAAATTCGATTATTACTGTTACTACCTTCTATCAACTCTAAGTTTCCTGCTTTATCTGCTTTTGAATATTCATCTAATCCTATAAGACTTGCTGTGGTGGTATCTGGTTCTGGATGTCCTGATTTGATTTCTCGAAAGATCTCCGCTGTTGCCTGAGGTGATGATGACCAGATCAATCGAAGTTTTGGAAAACTAAGAGTTAGAAGAACCAGTTTAGCTTGTAAATCTGTATCGGAGGGTGCCTTTAAGTTTGTCGCACTGCTACCCGCTCCCCGAGTGTCTTTATACGTCTAATCATCCCCAAAAGAAGAACACTGGTGTAAGAAGGATAAGATCGAAAATAACCATAATTTATAGACGGGCTTGAAGCTGAAATCACTTACGTCAAGCGAGAAAGATTTCTTCTGATCGAATTCAATTAATAGGATTGGCTGCTTATAATGAGCAGTCATCATTTCACATTGTTGATATCTAGAAGTTAATAAAAAATTGAAGTATCAATTAGTCATTTAGATCCTCAAGTCAATAAAGTATTTTGAAGTGAAACAAATTCTTTCTAGGTCAAATACTTACAATCTTCCTGAATTGAAACTCTGGATCAAATCACTGATACTTTTTCGTTCAACACACATATCAGGTGAGATAATATAATCACCAACAATCAATGTAGTCGGTTCTACAAGAAAGTTGGCAGCGTGTAAAAGTGAAGGTAATGATGACCGAAACTCTCGCACGTCTACAACCACCTAATGACCAAGGTTAATGCCCACCCAATAGCACACGATTGGGCTAATTGTCAGAATAAACTTACTTGAGGTAATCCACTTTGTAACGCCTTTCCACCAAGTCGAGATGAGATAGTACGAAGAGTTTCTTCCTCTGTACTTTCTCCTGGTCTCACTTCCGCTTGAAGAGGTACGACCATCGTCTGCCAAATCAAAAAAAGAGACATGGGTCAACTCATCATTAACAGACATCAAGATAAGCGAAGTACGAGTGACAACAAACCGCATTTTCCCTTATAAGTCGCTCAAAAGCTTCTTTCTCTCTTCTCACACTTGATAAATATCTTTGTTCTTCCACCGAATCGCTGTACATCATAAAGTAAGTTTTCACATTCAATCCAGGGTTTGAAGCTCGATAACACTGAGAGTGAGAAGGAAGAACGAAAGCACTCTTAGAATTCGGTCAATCAGATGACAATACTCAAAGGCTTACCTCCACTCTTCTCACAAAAGCCACATCAGGCTCATACATTACGATGTACCGAGGATGTAATTCTTCCAAGACTCTATCATCTTCATCACCCAGATAAGTCCTGATAATCACCATATCATCCGTTGATAATAAATCAAAGTAAGCCGAAAAGTCATCTTCATTGAAGTCTTCAACTATCAACGCTTGACTTGTCGTGTCATCCTCGATCGGTTTCAAACCAGATGCACTCGTCATAGAATCGAGTCTTTTTTCGTGTTTGAAAGCAACTTTGATCAGTACTGAATCCATTTCTCCGTATCTCCAAAGGTATTTAACGTACAAATCTGCAACATCACCTGCCTCCTTTTCCAACGCCTCAGGATCTGCAGCCCTAGCTGGTTCCGATTTTCGATCGGACCGACTTGTAGATCCAGTACCCGCACCACCACCTCTAACTCTACGTCGTTTATTCAAACCAGCTCCACTGTTCCTATAGTCAGCTTTCCGTTTAAGTGCTTCACTAAGATTTTGATCAGAAGATCCAGTTGTAGATCCAGTTTTAGATGCAAAATTAGAAGGTTGAATTGATCTAATTGGATTTAAATTTCCAGATTTTTGATTTAAATTTCGTGTCATCTTTCCAAGTGAACCTTTCCATAAAAAATAATGCTTTAATCTACGTCTCATCATTGGTTTAAGTTTATATACTTCATCTAATTCTTCATCTTGAGTCGTTAAATATTCATTCAACATTGCACAAATTGATGATGATGAGCACATTATCAAAACTACCTTTCCTGAGTTGAGGTTTTCAGTTTCTTTTTCTGTACATAAAACAATGTGGTAAAAGTCAAGCATTACAAGGTGTCAGCTCTCGTGGAAATTTCTTTCTGTAAAATTCAATTCTACTTACTTGAAAGTTCGTCAGATTCAAGGCTAACTTCAATCTCCTTCAATACTTCACCTAATAAAAGCCATTTAGGCTGCTCTTCTAACACAGGTTGAGTTCCTTTAGGTAACCAATTCCAATCCCACTGCGCCCTTCGAGCAAATCCAGAGACATCCAAGCCGGCTTTCTCAGCGGCATCCAAAACTTCGACTTCCCTCATGGCTTCTTCCTCTTCCTCTGTTGGTCCTTCTTTATCATCATTTGACTCATTAGTAGAGTTCTTTGACTTTTCGATATTTTCATATAACCTTCGTTTAGCTACTGAAAAGATCGTGTCGGCTGCACTTGTGAAAAGCCAAGGGCTCTGGTTTTGTGCAGTCACACCAGTAGTCGTTGAAGAATTGGCGGCTAGAATAGTTTCCAAAAACTGATAAAAAGTTACACAATCGAAGCTGAGGAGATATCTAAGAAAAAAACAAAGATGTTAACTCTTTAGTTGACACAGGGATAAAATCTCAAATGACTGACCCGAGTAGTTTTCGTAGTGTTGTGAGATCGCCTACTAATTGTCGAGTTTGAGGACTGACTCGATGCCAAATGGGATCGAGCTGAGCTCTGATGATCATATCAAATGAACGGAAGAGAGCATTGTCCACCGTAAGATCATCCACTTCAAGCTATCAAGGGAATGCAATTCGTAAGTCATGTCATCCGATCACAGAACTAGATATAAGAAATACTGACGTTCGTGTTGGCCCTACGGATTTGATTTAAACTTGCATCCATACATTCAATGATCGAAGTTTGGATATCATTCATTGCAGGACTCAAGGCTTGGTGTAGTTCAATTACTTTAGGCTTGCGAGCCTCCAAGTCTTTTCTGACAGAGGCGTGAAACCTAGGAGAAAATATAATCTTAGAAAAGTTCAAAGCCGGAAATTAAAATCGAAAGATGAAAAACTTTGAAAACATTTTTGTAAAACTCACCTAGGCCATATCATTACTGTACGAAGACGTAATTGAGTTAAGACTGTTTGAAGCGGCGAGAGTCCGAAGGTAAAATGTTCGGGTTCTTCAGAAAATGCTTTGAGAAAACCAGTCTATAAATATTACCCACCAGAAGAAGTTCGAGTCAGCATTATGATCAAGAATGACTGTCGAGAATATATATTATTGAGTTCTACTCAACTGTGTTAGAGCGTCTAAAGACTCGAACAATAAAAGCTTCAATCGAAGTCGGCGTAACACTGAATGATCAAAGAAATTCACAATTAGTTGATGTGAACGGATGGCTTCAATTCATGTTGATGATTCGGTCAAATGAAAGCTTGGAACTAACCCACAGTTCGGCGTGAAGGATGACTAAGCCACTGATACGTTCGATATCGATCTTGCGACAGAGTAGATCCACAATCAAGATTCTTGAAGTGATCGATAACACTCCACCTCTCTGATACACGCGTTCCCTTCAATAAAAGAAGGAAAAAACACGCGATTAGAATCTAAAACTTTCAAGAAAACTTTTAATTCGATGAGAAACTCCTTACCTTTCCTTTGAACCCATTTCATGACCTATAGAAACCAATTGCATTCCAAGATCATCTTTTAAACCTGATTCTTCTTCTAAAGTTGCATTTACCACTATTACTGGTTTAGGATTACTTTTTGTATAAGTTTTTAAAAAGTTTCCAATTATCGATCGAGCTCCTAATCCTCTTGCAAGGACAATCAATGCATCTTCTTGCTTCAGATCGGATAAAACTGATTCTTGAAATGGTAAAAGTTTTAAAGCCGTCATTTCGGTCGAATAACTTTCAATCTGTTCATGGAATTCGAGATATAATGTTGCGGTTTTAGTTGAGATGACACCACCCAAGGGGTCAAGACTTATATACTGCTCTCAAATCCCATAATCACAAACCCATAATCTCGATCTCTCACTCCAAACTGTCGCAAGTTTCTTCTCATCATGAAAGAGTTCTCAACTGTTTCTCAGCTTCTCCTCGTTTCGCAGAGCAAGAAACAGAGTCAGATTGGCTCGGCTTAGATCATCAGGTTTTCGTAAGATTCGTCTTCAAGAAATCACATCTCTAAAATTAATCCCGTCCTCATTGGTATACAAATACATTTTAAAAGTAATCAAAGATATCAAAAGAAAATTATATAAGTAGGATCTGAAACCAAAAATGACATCACAAACAAATGCCAGGTTGCCAAAAAAAACATCGTAAAAAAGAATCAAGTATGTTTCAAAGAGTATATATACCTAAACAAAAAAACAATCCACAATGCACAATTCCACTATCAAAATCGCAATTTAATATTAATTCGAATCATAACTTGATTGATAAAATCATCATTCTTCCTCATCACTATCTATAACTAAAATCTTTCTAGACTTAACTCTTCTAGGAGAATCTTCTAATTCATCAATCTCATCTTCATCTTCTTCACCACCAAGTTTGATAGAAGAAACCAAATTTCTTTTCCTATTAATGATTTCAACACTTTTGCTTTGTGCTGAAGAAGTAGAAGAACGTGTCGGTGAAGTAATATCTATAGTAGTAGTAGTAGTAGTTTGTGGTCTTATATCAATTTCATCTGAACTGCTTTCTTCATTTTCTTCTTCATCTTGACTCAGCTCAGGTGATACTTCTCTCAAAACACTTTTCTCACTCGTTAAGTTAACTTGATCTTGTTCTCCATCCAACATATCAACATCCATCTCATCATTCCCTGCATCATCTTCATTTATTCCAATCTCTTTAGACCGAGCTACTTTTTTGATCTGCCGGTTCCTTTTCGCTGGCTTTGCTCGTATCTTACGTGTTGAAATGGGATTTGAATCAGCTTTAGAGGCTCCCATTCCTAAAATTGCACCTTGATTTATCCGTTCTCTTAAAAGTCGTCTATATAACAAAAAAATAAATTCATGAGCTTTAATCCTTTATGAAAGACTAGTTGCAACGAAGGATAACAAACTCTTGTTCAAAAAATCTAGCATCTCTTTCCGCATCATCCTCGTCATCAGAATCTGCAATAAACTGGTTAATAGCAAAACATAAAGATCAATATAAATCCACTAACTCAAAACATCTGATCACTATCAATCGAAGAAACGAAATTCGTACCTGAGCAGATTGATATTGTTTAACTTCTTGTTGTTTCTTAGCTTTCCTTTTCTTACGAGATTCTTCCTCATCCTCATCACTATCACCATCTAAAGCTCTTTCTTCTTCATTTAAATCAGCGCTCGTTTCACGTCTTCTAGTTCTTCTACTGCCTTGTGTTTTTCTCTTTTTCTTTACTAATTCGGCTGCTGATTTTCCATTATGATCGAGTGGGTTTAATAAGAAATAATCTATGATTTTTAAATCTACATTCAATTCGGTATGTAATCGGGTTTTGGGTATTGTCCATTGAAGTCGTCCTTCGTCTTCGATTTGAAAAGGAAAGAAAAAAACAAATCAGTTTACATGAACTCTTAACAAATAGTTGGATCACCCACTGCCCGAACAGAAAAAGGCTTCGAAAAAAATTACGATCAACATACCTTCTGTATTATCCCAAGACAGTAGACGTAAAAGCAAATGAAGCTGTGGATCACGTCCCAGAGCTTTGTCGTAATCTTGGTCCTCCGATCTGACCTCTAAAAACATCAATCATCAATCAGTGATCAAGATCCAAATTGACCAGAAATCTTCAGTAAAGCCTAATGCACCATGATCTTCAAACTTTTCCAAAGCTGCAGCAGAAGGTTTAGCGAATTTCTCTTTCAACGCTTCACTAAGTTCTTCATTAGGTTCATCAAGCCAAGCACGAATATCGATATTTTCATCTTCATCCGGAGAACCATCAGTGATAAGAACTATAGCCGTTCGAGCGGCTGAAGCTAAGCGTAGTGTATCCTTGACTTGTTCCACTAGATCAGATTTGTTGTCATCGACTAACAAACCGATTGCCACTCCTAATTTCTGAGACCACGTTAATCCTGGTTTCACCACAATCTCTGCTGGAAGTTTTAATGGCTAGATATGGAAGAACAGATATCATTAATTCGCGTGATAATCTCAAGGTGAAAGGATATACTAACTTTTTTCTTAGATTTCGTAAGAACCAAACTATCAGCATCACTATCACTATTTTCAATATTTCGAGTACGACCTCCTTTAGTCTTTCTAGAAGGAAAAAAACATTCAACTAATAAAAATGGATTTTGTCTAATCGATTTGAAGAATTGTTTTAAGATATAATCAATTAGTTTCCAAAGATCATCATAAACGGGATTTCTGGGTGAATTAGCTCGATCTTCGAGAAGTGTATTCAGTGTATCGAATGTAGAAACCTGAGAAATCATTGAGGAAATAGTAAAAAGCTCCAGTGTTATTGTTTTGATAGATCTGGATCAGATGTCCTAGGTACCTTGAAGAATAAGCCATCTGATTTAGCATTCACAGCGATCCGATGAAGAAGTCTTACAACGCGCTTCAGTTGCTCAGGATCCTTGAATTCCCGATGGCCGGTCAGATAGACTAATAAGGTATTGAGCACCGGCTCACGCGCGAATTTCTATATGGACAGCATGTCAGTCAGATCCGGCCCATAATATGAACTACTGCATGTGAAGTTGAATATAGACAACTCACTGCTTGAAACTTTTCAAACTCAAACTTGTGTTCGGCATATCTTTGAGCATTACGAGCTTCCATAGCTTCAAACTCAGCTTCTTCCTCATCACCAATCCCTAAACCAGCCTCAGCATTTTCTAGTTCTCCTTCAATCGCGTTCCCCTTTCCGTTTGCTTGTGACTTTTTGTTGGGTTTCTTTTTACGAACAAACATATGGTCTTGACTCTTTGAATGACGTTCAAGCATTTTCAAAAAGACAGTGGCGAGAAAAATGATGTTGTCGAGGAATTTGTGAGATTGAGTTGTATAGCTTGATAATAATTGGATCACAATCTCCAAGCTTGTCTCGTCATAGTATAGTTTGTCTTGAATAAGTGTTGCCGCGTCGATATAGGAGGCGACGCCAGAAGCCATCAAACCGTCAATGACCAAAAGCTGTTTATAAAAAAATATGCCTTAGCGTTACGGCGGATTGATTGACACACAAAACCTAGCAACTTACCTGGTACAGTAATGAGTTCACTGCTGCATGAACTTCCACAGCCGGCATAGGTTTCTCCTCAACATTAGCCTTAATCTTTTCCAGAATATATCGCATACAACCTGGTTCAATCAAACTCGCAATTAAATCGAAATCGTGACCTTCTTCACTATCTGGAAGTATTCCTACGCGTTTCTCTCTATCTCTAAGAAGTAAAAAGTATTGTAGAAAAAAACCAAATAATGATAAAAATCGGATCGGATCTGTTTCTTTAACTTTATCTCTTTCCATTTGAATATCTTGTAAGATCGAACCAAAGAAAGCTATTTAAAATGGAAGAAAAATTAGCTTCGAAAAATCAATGAATTGCAACTGAGTAAGACTAACGGTTGAATGCCGATTCGATAAATTCAGTAGCCACTTTTCTTAAAACCTTCATAGCATCAGGCGTGAGTTCAGTAGGTGTTCCAAGCTCATCCCTGAGTCGAACAGGTTTTTTCTTGGCTTTTTTACGCAAATCCAATGCATGCTCCAAAGAAGTTGTGATATCACTTTGACGGTGTAAGTTATACTTTTGACCTTCCTAGTTATCAAAATAAAACTCTTTTCAGATCAAATTCATAATATATTGATCGCTATCACAGGAACATACCGTATGAACGCTGATAGTGGTGCCAAAGCGAGAATGTCGACTAGGAGCTTTCCTAGCCTGTCTTCGTTTCTCTTGCTCTTCTTCTGCAAGTAAAGCATCTAATCTCCTAGCTGAAGCTGATAAAGTTTTAACAGTTTGACCTTCCTCATTTGTTTTGAAAAATGATTCTGCATCTACTAAATCTTCAGCATTCATTCCACGAAAGAGCAAATGCCAAATATCAAGAACGATCATGTTCCAGGCGCCAAAGACGTCAAAACGATTTGCACCATGACTCAAGTGAATTAAAAAGTCGAAAATGCCGAATCGTGACATTTGAATGATCAGTTCGGATTGAAGTTGATAGTCATCAGCTGACGTCGAAGATTCCCCTATCGGACAAGGTTTGTCCTTCAAGGCTACGAGATTTCGAATGATATGCAAAATTAATGATATGATATTTTCGTCCTTTTCTGTTCGCTCTCTGCAAGGTAAAATGTGTTTGAAAGTCAGAGCTAATGTCCTGCTTGTAGTCCGAGGAGAGACAATATATACCGTTTACCCTTTTGTAAAGAAGGAACAATGAGCCTAAATATATGCGCCAAGGCACCAGCATTTAAGATATCACGTTTATAAGAAAGTTGAGCAGAAATCAGACCGGAAAAATCAATCTGTTTGAGCTCTCGTTTGGTTTCTTGATCCAATAGTTCATTCATTTCTTTAAGCTCTGAAGCAATATCGATTGGCCAAGTGAGAGCCGAGATGAGGTCAGCTATTGTTATGAAAGAATGTTAAGGAAATCGTATCAATTGTTTGAATTACCAACTTCAAACTTGAATAAAAAAAAGTATTACTCACAACAAAGAAGAGAGACCCTGAAATCCTTCTTATCATCAAGATCGAGTGAAGTAATGATCGGAAGTAAATCTTTGGGAAGTATTTGACTATCATAAAGCAATCTAGCCACAGTTCTATCATCATCATCTTCATCTAGCCTCCAAAACTTTTTTAAATCTTTTAAACAACCTAAACATTCATCTCCAAGTTTATAAACTTTCTGTAGTTTTGGCTTCGATTGATTATCACGCCTTTCATTATCATCTTCATCGTTATCAGATTCTATAAGGATGTCTTCGAAACCACCGAGAGCTGAAACGACAGCTAAGACTGCTGGTTCTAAGATTTTTCTCCGCTCCATTCGTGCTTCGTGAGCTTTCGAGCTCTCCAGCTTTCTCTCTGCTTTTTTGAGAGGCATGGCTTGAGTTCGGTTTGAGTGATGCAGAGACTGTGAAGCTTCTTGATTTCTTGAATCTCGAAATGAATGACCGAATGATTACTGAGAATAAAGTTGATTATGGACAAGATGGACGCTGAAGTGTGAGACAGTTCATCTGTCGAGCTTCTTGATCCGACACCAACGCGTCTCCAAAATTTCAACGCGACACTGATCCGATCAAAACCCGGTGAAATCGCTGTCGGGGCGAAGAACCACCGGCGTCCTCCCTCCTCAGAGCACCTCAACTGATCGGATGGTAGTTTAGACAACTTCCAGGAAACCAGACAAAGATAAGAAGACTGGGATATGTCGAATGGAATATTTTTTTGGAAATTTCCAGCACTTTGAACCCTGAAGTGTTTCCAAGTTGAAAATCTTCTCAACATCCTTTGACATATGTTCTTTTCATAATGTTAGGTATGATTTTCAACACATAACATTATTAAATTTGATTTCAAAATATCTCAAGTATGAACCAAGTAACAAAAATAATCAAGACCCAATTACAAGGCAATAAATAAAAGTCAAAACAAAAAGTTGAACTTCAAAAAGGATAAGGTGGTTGAGGATAGACTAGCAGAATCAAGGAAGTTGGTAAAGGAAGCCTTAAGAGGAGGAAAATCGAGTCCAGCTACAAGAAGAAAGGTACGGAACGTATCACAAATTATGCATGGGTTTTTATGATACAAACGTTTAACTTTGGGTTTCGCATGGTAGTCAGTTTGATCTAATATTGAGTATCTTATCAAAATTTCTCAAAGTGTGATTATGGTGGTGTAGAGGCAGGTTTGTCAGGGAATCGAAACAAAGCTAGCTGATTAAACATATGCGTAGGTGGTGGTCCTTCTGTAATAAGAATAGAAGACTGATTTGAAAGACGATTAGGTAAAGAACTCTGAGGAGTACGAGGAAATTCTTTGACAATCTTTTCCGGACTTTCTCCTAATTGGATTTCATATGTTAAACGTAGAAATATCCAACTAGACCAAATACCAACAATAGCGTATATTCCTTTAGAAACGTAAGCTAATTGTGGTAATGCTTCTGTTTTGTCTTGAAGGTTTTGTGGCGAAAAAGGTAGGGTCGGAGATAAGCCTACTACAATCAATACGAAGACCTGATTTCGAGTCACAAACAAGTAAGTGAACGGTTTTGATGAAAAATTCATGAGATGTAATACATAGATAAAAAGCATAAAATCTTACCACAATATTCAAGAAGACCAAAACAATATTTGTGATAGTCCCAGTTTTTGGAATTCCGAGATTTGCAGGTGTAAGGGTTACATAGCGACGGAATACATACATTATGGGTGTAGACAGGTGCATTATATACTAGACACGTTGCCCTAGCTCCAGAAGACTCTTCTTCACCGAATACTCTTCGGATGGAGCTAGGTGAGCATATCATTTCACTTTATCAGTTATCTCATTTCACTATATTAGTTATCTCTTTTCATTCTGGTTAGAGTCTATGTTCTGATTGTTTCTTCTTGACCGAATACTCTTCGGATGGAGCTAGTTGTGTCTTTGGGAAATCTATAGTCGGGTTCTAGAATAACCCTCCGAGCCGTGTTGCTCCTGTGCCTTATCCAGTGAAGACTCCCTCTCGAGAGTCTTACACTTTTTTATTCTATTCCCGTTTATTAACCTTGAAAATCAAACAAAAACATCAGTCAACTTTTAGAACCTTTTTTTCTCATCGACAACCCGAACTATCTTGACTATCCCAGACACCAGACACCCGTGCGAGACTTCATTGCGGCGCTGACAAGCGACACTTAATGGGATTCGAACTACCCTCGAACTTCATTAGTGACCCGGAATCCTTTCTACGGAGACCAAAGCCACCTACGACACAAATCGAAAGTCCAGAGCCACCCATCCCACCGAGATATAACTATAAGCTAGAAGCCCCTCCAGAAACGCCTGATAGTAACTATACGTTACAAGCCAGCTCAACTTTGACTCAATTCGCCACCTCGACACCTGCAAGACTGCCTGACCCAGCTGAAGCAACGATTACTCAAGACCAGAGAATCATCCGACAATTTTTTAACTCAAGGCTATCCCACGAGACACCTCACCCTCCTGGTAGCTTTGTGTTCACGCCTATCGCTAGTATGGACGGATCATCAGCAGACAACAAAGGCAAGCAACTAGAGTCACTCGACCAGGAGGACAAAGACGCCACAATCGCACGACTCCAAGTCGAGATCGCGGCCCTTCAATCTGATAGGGATCGCATCAATGCTCTCGAGGCGTCGATGTCTCAGTTCCTTTCGGCTCAACGATCATCTGCTGGCACGGCACGCTTCAGTAGCACCATGTCGCAACAACAATCGCCAAGCACCCCGACACCACTGGGGCCCAGAATCCCGCCGAAGGAAGGTACATCAACGACCTTACCAGCCATTCCGGAACACGCCACGACAACCACACCACTTCAGTCAACCCATCCGGCCTCATCGACACCATCAGCCTACGTCTTTGAGCCGAGCCCTGGATGGCGTGAAGCCGAAAACGCGACGAGTCCCGGCACAGCAAGGCGAGTCTCCTTCGCTCAGGCCATGCAACCAGCACTACGACAAGAATCCCAGCCTGTTGTAAATCGACATGAAGCGGACCCTTCCGACAAACTGGTACGTGCCTGCGACATCAAACTGTCAGAGGCCCCCAAGTTCACGGGACCAGCCGAGGACCCTGCAGCCTTGTTCAACTGGCGCCGTCTAGTCGAACAATTCTTCCGACTAAAGCAACTAGACGACATCGGCGAGCGGCTGATCATCTTGGGGTCAATCGTGGTGGAGCCTCGGGCAGGTAATTGGTTACGACGTTCGGAGGATGAGTTGGCAGGACTACCTTGGTCCGAAGTCATGCATTCAATGGCTATAGCAACGTTACCGACAGGCTGGTTGGACGACGCGGAGAAATCTATTCGACAACTGAAGATGAAACAAAGCGAAGATTTCAAGACCTACGCTAACCGTGCTCGAGATCTGTACACACTTATCGAAGTAGAGAGCTCATTGAACTTGAAAAATCTGGCTGAATATGTTGTCTGGGGCGCACCAGAGGTCTTCCAACGATGGGTCGCAGATCGACGTCTCTTGAAAGTCACACCTTTTAAATGGCTCGAGTTTGTAGCGAGCGCTTCGGACATCTGGCTTTTACTTGACTCCAGCCACATGGTTCCTAGACGAAATCTCCAGGCAAGCTTACCTGCATACCAACCACCCAATTTGCGACAAGCCAACTCAATGAACGCATCCGGCACGAACGACCGTCGCACCGCTGAGCAACGCGCAGACTACGCGTGGCATTTCCACCAATACCTCCGCCACCTAGGTATTTGCTCAGCATGTAGAACAAAATGTGGCAATCCGCATTGCCAAGGACCAATCAAAGGACCCTACATCAGTCTTCCGCCCCTCAGTGTTTTCGACCCCGGACCTAGACCACAGCGTCGCTCAAACCCGCCAACAAACACGCCGTCCAGACCTGTCGCACCAGCAGGCGCTCCTACTCAGAGACCTGCGGGAAGACCAGCGCAAGCAACACAACCAATCCCGGTTAGAGCAATAAGTCAAGGTCGATCGTTCAGCGAGGCTCCAGAGATGTTTGAAAGTGAATTAGAAAGATATGAGGAGGCGGACCGTATTCTGGTGGCTCACATGAAAGAAGAGGAGGCAGCAGGGTGCGTTGAAAACAAAACTCGCACAAAATCAATCATTTTGGAGTTACTAATTAACGGCACTCCTTTACGTGCATTAATTGACTCTGCAGCCGAGACCAATCTAATGTCGGAGGCAACAGCGAACAAGGCGAGAATCCCGCGTAGACCGCTTGTGACACCTGTAGAGGTGAGTTTGGCCATTTCGACGACCGCTGCTCCACACGTGATCAAGGAATTCTGCTTTGCTAATGTCAGCTCGGCAGATCCGAAGTTGCGCTTTGGCTCCACCTTTTTCAAAATCGCACCATTGGGTTCAACATACGATGTCATCTTGGGTACACCCTTCTTGGAAAAGTTTCATTTAGATGTATCACTCAGGAACCGCACAGTCATCCATGTACCTACTAAGACGATACTTATTGAACAATCTGTGAAAAATGAAATTACGTCTGTCATGACAAAGTCAATGGTATCATGTGTCATGCAAAACCTGGAACGAGTGAAAGAAAAACGTGACCTGACGGCGAGAGAAGAGAGAGTCTTGAATGAATTCGCAGAACTGTTCCCAGATGAATTACCAGCAGTCGAGGATGATGAACCAGATGACTTCATTCCACCTGAAGGGCAGAATGTGGCGTCAAAAGTCAGACACCGCATTGTACTCACAGATCCAAATGTTGTGATCAACGAAAAGCAGTACAACTACCCGCAGAAGTACCTCCCTGCGTGGAAAAAACTCATTGATCAGCATCTGAAAGCAGGTCGAATCCGAAAGTCAACAAGCCAATACGCCTCGCCGTCCATGATAATTCCCAAAAAGGACCCGAACGCCTTACCACGCTGGGTGTGCGACTACAGGAAACTAAACAAATACACCGTCAAGGACAGAAGTCCCTTGCCAAATGTGGACGAGGCAGTCCGGCTAGTCAGTACAGGTACATCTTCTCAATCATGA